>NC_091473.1:125696541-126065916 GCF_036971445.1 Narcine bancroftii | reverse complement strand
CCTGTGGAGAGCCCAAGTCATGGTGGTCAGGAGGAGGAGTTAACCGTGTGTGATGATAGATTACAGCCAGATGGTCAACCGCTTCACTTAGCTAGACGCTTACCCCCCTCCCCCGGATTGCCAACATGATCAATAAAATAGCCCAGTACAAAGTGTACTCCATGATTGACCTGAAGTCAGCATAACACCAACTCCCCCTTTGCCTGGGGGACTGCAAATATACCGCTTTCGAAGCAGATGGCAGACTTTATCACTTCCTCAAGGTGCCCTCTAGAGTCACCAACAGGGTCTCAGTGTTCCAAAGAGAGATGGTAGACAGGCATAAACTCACAGCGATGTTCCCCAACCTCGACAATGTCACCGTCTGCGGCCATGCCCAGCAGGACCACGACGCAAACCTGGCAACATTTCTCCACATAGCCAAGTCCCTTAATCTGACATAACAAGAAGTGTATGTTTAGTACCACTCGCCTGGCCCCTTTGGATGCGTGGTGGTGCATGGTGTCATTGTCGCCCATCCCAACTGCATACATCCCCTTATAGAGCTCCCAATACCACACAACCTCAAGACGCTGAAACGGTGCCTGGGGTTCTTTTCTTACTATGCCCAATGGGTGCCCAATTATGCCGATAAGGCCTACCCCTTAGTAAGGTCCACAAGCTTCCACTCTCAACCAGGTAGGCAGGCCAGTGGCATTTTTTTCCGTACCCTCCACAGACCCAAAGCACACCACTCCTCATTTGAGAAGGAGGCACAGATGATCATCGAGGTTATGCACCACTGATGTCACTACCTGGACAGGAAAAGATTTACCTTGCTGATGGATCAATGGGCCGTTGCCTTCATGTTTAACACAAAACTGCAGGGTAAAATGAAGAATGATAAAATCCTGAGGTGGAGAATTAAACTCTTCACCTACAACTACCAGGCAAACTCAACAATCCCCAGATGCCCTATCCCAGGGGGCGTGTGCCAGGCCACCACATACACACACATTTGCCCCTACAGGGACTTGGTGCAGGCTAGCGACGCCCCCCCAGGCACCCACACCACATGCCCGGGATCCTCGCCCAGCCAATCCAACCACCACAACCGCTCCCACAGACAACCAAACCCCACCCCCTACAGCAATAGCCTTTCCCCTCCCGCCTCAAGACACCTGCCCAGCAACGGAGCCGACCAGTACACCCACAGTGGAGCTGCGGAGATCACAGAGACAGAGAAAGCCACCTGACCAGCTGAACATTTAGGACTAGATTTTGTTTTTTTTTTAAAGAGGGGGTGAATGTGGTGCAATGTATATACTGTTGCTGCTCTGTGTATAAGTGATGACTTGATCCCCTGTAACCCTTCCCCCATGAACTGGCCATAAAGGTAGACCTCCTGCCCCCTTCCATTCATTCGAGCACATGTTGGGCCAGCTGAAATCTAAAGTGTATTAAAGCCTATCATTCCTCACTCAGTCTTTGGAGTCATTGATAATGCGGATCATGATAGACCCAAACCATTACAGTCCAGGCCAAAATCTAGAAAGTTGTTTCAAAGTTCACTCTTTCAAATTCAGCGTTGAAGCGAAGGTCTTTGAAATTTGATGCCCAGAATTAACGTTGAACTGATGGGGAAACGGGAGTTGTGCCTGCTACAGACTCACGAATTCTCCTTGTGTTGCTTTTGAAGAAATGTCTATCCACATGAGCTGTGGTCACACTTTTGTAGGTGAGCCTTGAACTGGGCGGTCTCCACGAAGCTTCCAAGACCCTGGCACCAGCCTCTCCAAGTAACTTCACTGCTATTCACACTTAAAATGAAGCAGTCTCTCCAAGTGATTCCATTGTTAGTTACAATCAAAAAGACCCTCCTGGTCCTGGTCAATCCACCGAAAAGGCCAGGTCATTCACAGAGCCTGCTTTGCTCTGAATTCCACAAAAAATGGTCAGTCACGAGAGCTAATTTCAGAGAGCTGTTTCCTCTCCGCTGTCAGCATGGCTCTCCCTTACAAAATCTTTGTATATGTATCGAATTCTGAAACAGACTGTGACAAGCCTTCCCTCAGTTCTCCCAACGTATCGAATTAGCACTGGGCTGTGACTTGTGTTGTTCTTGGTGCTTGTGTGAAATGTTAAATTTTACTGTGACCATTCAGTTCCTCCTGTCTATACTATCCCTTACAGTGATAATTCCATTTTACTAAAACAGGAGCTTGTAATATGACAATGTGTAGAAATGACAAGGTACCACAGTGGTGGTAATGGAGTGTAAGGGATGCTGGAATGTGAGGAGTCAAGCAAGTGCTCATTAGAAATGAAGTATTATGGGTTAAATCAGGGTGAAGGGATGCTGGAATGGGAGGAAGGGTTATAAAAGTATAATAAAATAAGGATCTTCAAAACAGGATAGCAAGTAGATAGCTTTAGCAAGTCTTGGGGATTGATTAATGAGTAAAGAACAAAGACATGATATTTCCTGGCTAACAAGTTTGCAGGAAGGCACATAAACTGATAAGAAGTTAGAATCCACGTGGGCAGAATTACCTAATGCTAAACCAATCCAGGAGGCAGAAGAATGTTAGGGGGAAGGTATATCTGTACTGAAATGAAATGTATAAAAGTTGGGTCAGCCTCAGTATTTGTGTGTATTCCCAGGGTAAGGGGAAGCACCCAACTTTGCATTGTTGTAATAGTATAATAAAAGTTCTTTGCCTCAATTTTTGTCTCGAGTGAAATCTGTGAAGGCACCTCTGCTTCTCACATGGAGTATTAAGAGAACAATGTAAAATGTACGTTAATGAGAATTTATTGATATTATTGACACAATGAATGTAAAAAAGACTTGAATGAAGTCACATAAAGGCTAGACTGCTTCCAGGCCTACCTGAATGCGACCAGAGACATCTTCTTCACCGATGAGCTCAGGAGGTCCGCACTCATTTCGAGAGTAGGAACGAAAAGGTATGCAGTCATCAGGGACTGCACTACATATGATGCTGCCATTCAAGGCGTTGAAGTCTTGATACCTGAAGTCACAAAATGAGGTCCTAGCGAGGCACCGACTCGCTCTACGTCACCAGTGGCCAGGAGATCCCATCAATGGCTACCTTCCAGATCTGTGGACGCTTGCCAAGAAGTGCAGGTACGAAGGAGCTACGGGCCGCTTTTGTGAAGATCAGATCTGGGACACACTAGTCAGGGGGATCCGCTCGATGTACATGAGGCAGCGACTGCTCAAGTCAGAAAAGAAAGACCTGGCTAGCCACGTTGAACTGGCCAAATTGTTGGAATAGGCTAAGCTCGAGAACGAGCAAGCTCACTTACCCAGGTGACCCCTTCCAAGGACTGGCTGCTCCCGCTACCCCAGTCCTAACGGCTTCTGCTTCCTGTGCTAGGGAGTTATTTTTTTGCGGCAAGAACCAGCATCCCTGATGGGCAATGGTTTGCCACGCAAGGGAAAGCTTGGGGAAGTCCGCAGCCTGCACCGTTACTGGATCTGATTCCAGCCCCAAGCTGTCTGTCCCAAATTCACCTGAGTCCACTTGCTGCATTACATGCTGACGGAGGGTGGCAGTGAGGAAACGGTGGAAAACGGCTCAGTGGCCATCTTCTGCATCTCAAATTCAAAGTCGGCTCCATCATCGTCAGAGGAGGAAGGAGGGTGGCCATCTTGCCACGCCAGAAGGTTGAGACGATCTTACCCACTCAGTGCAACCCAGAATGGTGGGGGCCACTCGAGTGAGGAGTATGGAGTCTCCGGGGTCCTAGCCTCGATGGTTCTAGATCAGGACAGACTGTAGTGTAGATAAAAGATTGTACTCCAATGGAGGAAGAACTATCACTTTTATTAGCTAACAACACAGGAAGGGTTTATGAACAGACTTCAGAGGGGTTCAGGGTTTAGATGGGAAACCAGGGTTACATTCGGGCCCCTGGGGAAGGAGCCAGGAAGTGGGACCTGTCGTCAGTAGTGTATACTTCTAGTGAACCTCAGTTCTCAAAGAACACAGATCTCACCAGCTCAGCAACTCCATAGTGACTGTGAAGGTAAATGGACATCCCATAAAATGCCTAATTGACACAGGCTCTACTGAAAGCTTCATAGACTCACGGACTGTGCAAGAGTACAACCTGAAGATGTATCCTTCCAATGATCACATATTACTTGTGTCCCATTTGCATTCTACGTGTGTTCAACATCTGTCGTTTGAAGGAGGGGGGGAGGGGATTCTGTAAATTTCCCCTGTATATGCTTGATGAATTGTGTGCTCCGCTGTTGTTGGATTTTGACTTCCTGTGTCACTTTAAAAGTGTGACCTTGGAGTATTCGTGTCCCCCTGTAATGGTTTGGGACAGAGGGCTCCTAAAATCAGAACTCGCATGCAGCCTCTCCACACTGAATATCGACCCCTGACCTTTCTTTCTGAATCTGTCCTCGGACTGCAAATCTATTGCTACCAAGAGCAGGAGGTACAGCACAGCAGACCGAGATTTCATAAAGTCTGAGACACAACATCTGCTTGACGAAGGTATCATCAAACCTAACAGCAGCCCGTGGAGATCGCAAGTGGTGGTGGTAAAAGGGGAAAACAAGACCAGGCTAGTAAATGACTATAGTCAAACTATTATTTGGAACACAGTCCTGGACGCAAATTCCCTCCCTCTAATTTCGGACACGGTGAATGATATTGCACAGTTTCGGGTCTATTCGACCATCGACCTGAAAGCTGCTTATCACCAGCTGCCAATCTATTCCGAGGACCATCTATTTACGGCATTTGAGGCTAATGGTCTTCTCTATCAATTCCGGAGGGTCCCTTTCATTATCACTAACCAGGTTTCTATCTTCCAGAGGCAGATGGACAGAATGGTGGGCGAGTATTGTTTGAAGGGTACCTTCCCCAACCTCGATAATGCCACCATCTGTGGCCACACCTTGGAAGATCATGACACCAACCACCAGAATTTTCTCCACACAACGAAACTCTGACAAGTTCATGTTCAGCACTAAACATCTGGCTATCCTTGGCTACGTGGTGGAGAATGGAATAATTGGCCCCGATCCTGATAGGATGCACCCCCTGTTAGAGCTCCCCATTCCCAGGACCAAAAAGGCTTTGAGGAGGTTCCTGGAATTTTTCTCATATTATGCCCAGTGGATCTCTCAATACGCTGATAAGGTTCACCCTCTCTTAAAAGCCATTAATTTCCCTCTCTCAGCTGAAGCCCAATGGCTTTTAATTACTTCCGGAATCACATTGCGAAGGTCGTCATGCATGTGGTGGATGAGAATGTACCTTTCCAAGTGAAAAATGAAGCTTCAGATGTAGCCCTTGCTGCCACCCTCAACCAGGGGGCAGGCCGGTTGCATTTTTTTGTCGGACATTAGAAGGCCACAAGCTCCGGAACCCATCTGTGGAAAAGGAGGCTTAAGCCAATGTAGAAGCAATTAGGCACTGCAGACATTACCTGGTTGGTAGGAAACTTACACTCCTCACTGACCAGTGCTTGGTCGCATTATAGACAATAGACAAAAGACAATAGGTGCTGGAGTAGGCCAATTGGCCCTTCAAGCCAGCACCGCCAGCCAGCATCGGATCATGGCTGATCTTTCCCTTTCAATAACCAATCCCAGCCTTATCCCTATAACTCTTAACTCCCCTGCCCACAAGAGCCTTATCCAACTCTCTCTTCAATCTATCCAACGAATCTGTCTCCACTACCCTCTGTGGCAATGTATTCCATAGACCCACAACTCTCTGGGTAAAAAAGATTCTCCTAATTTCGGCCCTGCATTCATATTTAATAATGTCAAGAGGGGAAAAATCAAGAATGACAAGATTGCTAAGTAGAGGATCGAGCTCTCCACCTACAATTATGACATTGTCTATCGGTCAGGAGCCCTTAATGACTCTCCAGATGCCATATCCAGAGGAAGCTGTGCCTCTGTACACACCAGCCTACTTGGTCTCTACAACAATGAGCTCTGCCATCCATGAGTTACCCGCATGGCTCATTTTGTCAAGATGCGCGATCTGCCCTACTTCATGGAAGACGTCAGGGAAATGACCAGGTCTTGCCAGATCTATGCAGAGAGCAAGCTGCACTTCTACCACTCCGCAAAGACGCACCTGATCAAGTCATCCAGGCCTTTCAAACAACTCAGTGTTGATTTAAGGGACCTCTCCCCTCCACGAACGGGATCACTTTTTCCTCTTTATCATTGATGAGTACTTTCCATGTCCAATCATGTCCACTTTGTCAGTCATAAAGGCCCTAGATTCCCTTTTCACCCTGTTCGGGTATCCCAGCTATATTCATAGCGACCAAAGCTCATCCTTTATGAATGATGAGCTACATCAGAACCTGCTGGTGAGGGGCATTGCTTCTAGCTACTAGCTACTAGCTACAAGTCCTGGGGTAACGAGCAGGTTGAAAAGGAGAATGCCATAGTCTGGAATGCTGTAAAATGTGCCATGAAGTCAAAAGGCCTTCCAGACTCCTGCTGGCAGGAAGTCCTCACTATGGCACTCCATTCCATCCAGTCGCTACTATGTACCATGACCAATGTTACTCCTCATGAGCTCCTATTCAATTTTGAAAGAAGATCGGCATCGGGAACTAAACTCCTAGTCTGGCTCACCTCTCCTGGTCCAGTCCTTCTCAGGAAGCACGTGAGGAGAAGCAAGACCAACCCCACTGTGGAAAGGGTGAAACTGCTCCATGTCAATCCAATGTACACCTATGTGGAGTACTCAGATGGCAGGGAGGACACATTTCCATCAGGGATCTGGCATCCACTGAATCAGATGGTCCATTGTCTCAAGTGCCCTAAGAACCATGGAGCTCATTCCCACCACCTCTAGTCAGGACCTCAGGGAATCTGGTTCAGGAGGAAAGTGCATCCCCCTCCACCATAGAGCCAGAGACCCAGCCTGCCTCTCCTCCCTCACAAGGGGTCCAGAAGACACTTCACCAGGATCTCCAGACCCCGGACACTTAAATCTGTAAATTTGTAAATAACTGTATATTTTTCAACTTTTTTTCTGAACCCATGTTCAGAATCTAACTTCTACAGGAAGGGGTGAATGCAGTGAACTGGGATTCACTGGTAGTGTGTCGTGCTGATGTCTGGCTCCACTTCCCGGCTCAGCCCCCATCTGCTCACATATAACCCTGGTTTCCCGCCTAAACCCAGAACCCTTTTGATGACTACTGTGAAACCTTACCCATAGTTATAAGCTAATAAAAGCCATTCTCCCTCCAGATGTGAGAGCTTTTATTCGTGCTACCCACCTCCCCCCCACCAAACAAAAATATGCTTACAGGTCTCCAAGTCTTTGGGGATATAGATCTTGGCCTGGCCATGTGGCTGACCACCTAGAGTATCCAGTCTTGCCCTCAGCTTAGTCAATAAGGCCGTGGGGTCCCCTGGGTCCTTGGCAGCAGCCAAGAATTCACCTGGTATCACCAACGGTGTGCCATGGCTAATGGCTACTGAAGCATTAAAGTCTTCTTTTGGCGCAGTGCGGATCCCCTGGAATACCTAGGGTAGCTCGTCTGCTCAGTTCAGCCCTTTCAACCATTAAGGCCGCCTTTAGGTCCTTGTGGAACTGCTCCACCAACCTGTTGGCCTAAAAGTGATAAGCCATGGTATGGTGAAGCTGGATTCCCAGCAAATTGGCCAGCACCCCCCAGAGTCCCAAAGTGAACTGTGTACCTCTATCTGGGACTCTGAATCTCAACACCCAGGTGTTAATCAGTGCCTCTGTGCAGGTCCCAGTGGTTATGTCAGTCATCGGGACCACCTCTGGACACTTCGTGAAGCAGTCAATCATAGTGAGGAGATATCTCACCCCACAAGAGACCTATAGCAGCCTTACAATGTCAATATGGATGTGGCTGAACCTATGTCGTGCTGGCTCAAAAGTCTTGTGGTGGGGTGGGGGGGGGGGAGTTCCTTGACGTCTGTCTGCACGTGTGTCTGCACTTTGGAAATTTGGCAGAGCGTGCAGGTCTTAGCCCACTAACTGACCTGTTTCCAGAGGCCGTGCCAGACGAACCTACTGGCCATTATTCTGACAGAAGTCCTGATGGCTGGGTACGCCAAATTGTGGACTGCTACCTCCGTGCTGCCGACAAAATGGGGCAGGGTTTGCCAGTGGAGACATCGCAGAAGTGCATCTGGTTACCAGGGCTGATGGCGTCATCCACCAGCCTGAGCCTGGAAACTTCCGTTCTGTATGTCGGGATCTCAGGCTCTTCCTGATAGGGCAGAATAGTCTATTTCATGGGACAGGGGCTGGATAGACTTGATCACGGGGCGGGACAGTGCATCATCCACCACATTGGTCTTACCCACGATGTGTTGGAAGTCCATGGTGAATTCAGACATGTACAAGAGGTATTTCTGCTGCCCAACTGTCTTCGGGTCAGACGCTTTATGGAAGGCAAAGGTTAATGGTTTGTTGTTCGTGAAAACCTTGAATTGTCTACCTTACAAAGAGTACCAAAAGTACCTGACATCCAGGTACAGTGCAAATAGCTCCCGATCAAAGACACTGATCTAACTTCGGGTGGCAGGAGGTGTCTGCTAAAGAATGCCAGGGACTGCCATTGCCCTTTGATATACCACTGTGCTGGAGGTGTCTACTGTGAGAGTGGTTGGTGCCTCTGGAACGGGGTGTACCAAAAGGCTGGTGTTGGCCAGTGTGACCGAGACCTCAATGTCCCAGGTAATGCCTTTACCTTTCACTGCCATGAGTCTGAAAAGGGCGGCACATGGTGCGGGCTGCTGCCAGTATGAATCAGTGATAAAAGTTAATCATACCGGTGAATTCTTGCAACGTCTTTACTGTGCGGGACTTGGTGAAGTGCCGGATGGCCTCTACCTTTTCGGGCAGGGGCTTTGCTCTATGCCTGTTGATTCAATGCCCCAGGATGTCGATCATTTCCAACCCGAACTGGCACTTTGCAGGGTTTATAGTTAGCTTGAATTCTTGCAGCAGAGCGTAGAGTCACCTTAGATGGGTCACGTGCTCTGTGTGATTGCGGCTGGTGATGAGAATATTGTCCATATAGATGAATGCAAATAGGAGATCCTGGCCCACTGCAACCATCAGCCTATGGAAGGTCTGGACTGCGATCTTAAGTCCAAAGGGCATTCTTGGGAATTCAAAGAGTCCAAAAGGGGTAATGATGGTGGTTTTAGGGATGTCATCGGGATAGACTGTGATCTGATGATAGTCCTTGATGAGGTCGACTTTTGAAAATACTTTGTGCACCTTGTAAGTTAGTGGTAAAGTCTTGGCTATTGGGCACGAGGTATCTGTCAGGTGTAGTGGTCTCGTTGAGGCAGAGATAGGCACCACGTGGCCTCCATCCTCCTGCTGCCTTTAGTACCATGTGCAGGGGGAGGCCAAGGTGCTGTCTCGGAGTGTAGCGCATCCTGGCGTGGAACAGGGTGCCCTCATTGAGAATGTGGTGCCTTATCCTGTGCTTCGGTTCGGCAGAGCAAAACTATGGCACCATGATCAAAGGGAACTCTGCTAGGATCTGCTTAAATGTGTAATGGAGTCCAGGTGGAGGGGGGCGGGGGGCAGGTAACTTGGCTTCCCCCGGGGATTTTATTTGTAAAGTCCTGGCATGCACCAAATGCTGACCTTTAAGGTCAGGTCCATGAGCAGGCAGTGGGCTCACAGAAGGTCTGCTCCCAGGAGCAGTTGTACCACAGCCACAATCGTGAATGACCACATGAACCAGTTGCTGTCGAAGCGGAGGGGGACGGTGTGGGTGTTGTAAGTTCATATGGTAGTGCTGTTCACTGCCATCGGTGCTGCGCCCAGGAATGTTGTATTATAATCTTGACTTTGATCAGGCTTTTACAGGAAAGGATCATTTATGGATATTGGTTCTTCTCCTGTAGGCTCCTCAGCAAGTTGCATCCCTCTTCACACCAATCCATTTGCTCTGGGATTTCCAATCGCACATCTTCCTCATGCCAAGTAAAGTGCTGATGCTCTCTTGTTGAATAAACTAATAACCTGAAATATTCCTGTTTCGGAGATAAAATGGAAGTTTTAATATACTGACCGGAAGGCAGAAAATGCATTCCATTCTTTCTTGTTGTCGGCTGAAGCGGTAAAGAATCTCCTTATTTGGTAAGGTAGTAAAAGACTATTATGACCCTGATTGACAAATTCCAAGAGAATTCTGAGGAAAATGCACTTATATGGAACAGTCTGTTCAAATATTATAGAATCCGAGGAGTCTGAAGGTATAAAAATACATGATTTTGTAAGCC
The DNA here is from genome assembly GCF_036971445.1 of Narcine bancroftii. Taxonomy (NCBI): domain Eukaryota; kingdom Metazoa; phylum Chordata; class Chondrichthyes; order Torpediniformes; family Narcinidae; genus Narcine; species Narcine bancroftii. The sequence goes on along the minus strand of NC_091473.1, from coordinate 126,055,625 downwards.
ACGAGGCAGACACTCTGGACAGCGAAAAAAGTTGCCTTTGGCAGTGCTTCTTGCTGTAAAGGAGTTCGTACACTTTGCAAAGCAGTTAAAAGTCTGTTTGTGCAACTGTATTCATGTTTGTTTTCAAATAACCAAAGTTCCACATTAACAAGTGTTAAAGTTCTTGTCAGCTCGGAAAATTTTCCTCGTTAATAGATGTTAATGAACCAGACTGGCTTTTATGATAGCCAATAATTTCATGGTCAGTTTTGCTGATGGAAGTTTTTTTAATTCTAGAATTTAATTAAGTGACTGAATTTAAGGTCCCAGCTGCTGTCGTGGTACTTAAACTCACGACCCTTTATCGTTAGACCAGGCTTGCTAGTAATTTATTCTTATTATAATGCAAGTTACTGTTGAGTCCACAATATTGTGCACAGTTAGTGGCAGTCCAAAAAAGATCCACTTGACTAAACCCTGGAAGAGAGGATTGTCGTGTCGCTAAGCAAATAAGATAGTTTTTTTTCAAAAGTTAGAATAACATGGGGTGATGCTATTAAAACATATAAACTCTAACAGGGAAGAGGTGAAGATATTTCCACGAGTGGGAGAATCTTAAATGAGAGATATAGTTAAAAGATTTAGATCAATTATTTATAACTGAGTTGTGTAGAAACTTCTTCTCACAGACAGTGGTGAATCTCCAGAATTCTTTATCCTGGAAAACGGTGAAACAAGGGATAGTGTATAGGCATTTGGGGATTTGAAGTAATACATTTTTGAAAGAGAATCAAGGGCTGTGGAAAACGTTTACAGAAGAGGAGACAAGCCTGGGCTTGATCAGTCATAATCACATAGAATGGCAGAACAGGCTTTCGGGCTAAGTGGCCTCTTCTTGGTCCTGTTTTCTTATGTTCTCATGTTTTTATGTTCTCCTCGACCGTTGAAAGATGATTCTCCTTGGACGTCAATGCAGCAACAATTCTTTGAATAATATTCATATCAAGGGCCAAGAATGCAGGAAATACTGAGCAGTTCAGGCAGCAACCAAGGAGAGAGCTACAGGCCCAACATTCTGCAAAGCTACCACTGAATCTGCATTCGATTTCCTTGTCGTCTCTGCAGTAAACCTAATTGATCTCAATAGCATTCCTTCTCTGGCCTTACTGTCCTTGGACTTGTGCACACTTCCGACACAATAAATTCAAGTTCAAATTTATTGTCATCTGATTGTATAAAACCCGACGAAACAGCCCATCTCTGGACCATAGTGCACATACACACACAGAACCATAGTAAACCCTACAAACAAATGACATATATACATAGCAATCCAAAAAAATTATAATATTTTAATAAAGTTTCTAGGATTGCTCAACAGTCTCATCGCCTGTGGGAAGAAGCTGTTTCCCAGCCTGGCAGTCCTGGTTTTTATGCTCCTGTACCTTTTCCTTTAAGTTAGTGTCTCAAAGATACTGCAGGGTAAGGGTCCCCGATGATTCTGTGAGCCTTCTTTAAGCACCGCCCATTATAGATATCATCGATAGAGGGAAACGAGACCACAATGATCTTCTCAGCAGTTTTAATCTATGATGTGCACAAGTAAGAGTCCTTAAATTAGTCCCTGATTGAGTTTGTTGTTGAAGAGTCTGATGGTGTAGAGGCAGCAGCTGTTCCTGAACCTGGTGATGTGATCTTGAGGCACCTAGACCTTATTCCTTAAAAGTTTAAAACCACAATTACATCCAATTCTAATAGAATTCATATACAGCTTTAACTCATTCCTTTTTTTTAAACTTTATTTATTCGTTCAAAAAACAAATAGTATATGATATATACAGCAATTAAACATGAACATGAACATTTTTTAAATATATATAGAAAAAAAAAGAAAAAAGAAAAAAGAAAAAAAAAGAAAAAAAAAAGAAAAAAAAGAAAAAAAAAGAAAAAAAAAGACCCCCCCTTCAGCCAACTCTCCTAAGGAGAGCCATAAAAAAGAAAAAAAGAATATTAAAAAATATTAAGTATACATATTAAAATCTAATCAATATAAATTGAAATGTAAATATTCCAAGTATAACAGCCACTTATTAATAAAAAATAATTATCATGCGAAACATGCATAATTTTTTCCATTATTAAGCAATATTTCATCTCATTATGCCATCTATTAATATCAATCATATTTGTATCTTTCCACGTACTAGCAATACATTTTTTTGCTACGGATAAAGCTAATAAAAATACTATACCTCATTTCTGATGGTAGAAGTGAGAACAGAGCGTGTGCTGGATGGTGTAGATCCTTTATGATCGCAACTGATCTTCAATGACAGGATTCCTTGTCGAGGTTATCGGTGGTGAAGAATTCATACAAGATAAATTGGTGGAGGGAAGGGAAAACATCTTGGTTGGAGGAGACTTTAACTTTTGTCTGGACCCTGTTTTAAATAAATCGACTAAGAAAATAGTTAAAACAAAGGCCGCAAGGGCTACCACTGGTTGTATGACAGAGCTGAATTTGATAGAAGTATGGAGGTGGAAATATCCCAGGGAGAGGGACTACTCCTTCTATTCAAAACAACATGACTCCTACTCTAGAATAGATTTTTTTCCTGTCTTCAGTCCATATAGAGGGTAGGACATGGAGCTGAGTACATAGCGATATTCCTCTCAGATCATTCACCTCTATTACAGATACACAATTCTTTATCTGGAACCCTTGGGGGACAGTGTGTTCCAAATTTTGGATTTTTCCAGATTTCAGAACAAAAGCCAGCTGCCCCAGAATTAAGCCCACCCGAATTGTGCTGCTGTGTCCACCCCATTCCAGTCAGGCTGGTGTCTCTCTCCCCCTTGGCCACCCAAGTCATGCTGCCATCTCTCCCCCCCCCTTCTGCCCACCCACCCAAGTCATGCTTTCCGGATTTTAGATGTCCGGATAAAGGATTGTGTACCTGTACCTGACTAGGAGTGCCAAATAAGTAGGATATGATATATAGGTGGCATCTTAATACATTGCTGTTAAAGAGCTCGGAGTTTAGTAGTTTTTATAAGAACACAGATAGAAATGTTCTGCAAGACCAACTGTGCCTCTACTCTGGATAAGTTCCTTGTATGGAATACTCTCAAGGCATACTTGAGAGGTCAGACAATTAGATATACTAAAATGACTTTAAAAAAAGTATATGAGGGAGATAGATGAATTAGAACAGGAGATTGCTTGCCTAGAAAGGGACTTCCAAAATATTATAGGATTCTAACAAATAAGAAATTTAAGTACAATACGTTACAAATGTAAAGTATGGAAAAGGCCATAGTGTGGTCAAAACAAGAATACTATGCATTGGGGGAGAGCCCACAAAGTCCTCTCTTGGCAGCTGAGGACGGAGCAGGCCTCAAGGACCATCAATGCGATACCAACTGAGAGTGGCAGGTTCTCGTATAAACCAACGAGATAAACAAGACCTTCAAGAAATTGTATGAGGGTCTATATCAATCAGAACTGACAGGAGGGTCTGCTAAAACCAACGAGTTTCTGTCTAAATTAGAACTGCCAAGTTTAGACCCAGAAGAAAAAGATGGGTTAGATCTTCCTTTCACTGAGGAGGAGTTATGTGAAGCATTGAGCTCACTGCAAACTAACAAGTCTCCAAGGGAGGATGGGTTTGCACCTGAGTTCTATAAAGATCTATTGATGCCTCTTTCCATGGAAGTGGTGGACCAGGCTATGGAGACCCACACCCTCCCAGAATCATTTTGACAGCATTTATTATGACAATACTAAAAAAAAAAGGTAAAGTTCTGCTAATGCCATCCTCTTATAGACGTATTTCCCTGTTGAATATAGATCATAAAGGGTTCAGAGAGCTCATTGCTGTATCTGACCCGACCTTGTTGGTTTTCGTGCAGTTGGATAACCATGTTGAGGAACTTTGGGGGGCATCCGAGACGCTCTAGTATTTGCCAAAGCCCTTTCCTGCTCACGGTGTCGAAAGCTTTGGTGAGGTCAACAAAGGTGATGTAGAGTCCTTTGTTTTGTTCTCTGCACTTTTCTTGGAGTTGTCTGAGGGCAAAGACCATGTCAGTAGTTCCTCTGTTTGCGCGAAAGCTGCACTGTGATTCCGGGAGAACATTCTCTCAAACCCTTCTCCATAAACAATGGCATGAAGCAAGGCTGCGTTCTCGCACCAACCCTCTTTTCAATCATCTTCAGCATGATGCTGAACCAAGCCATGAAAGACCTCAACAATGAAGATGCTGTTTACATCCGGTACCACACGGATGGTAGTCTCTTCAATCTGAGGCACCTGAAAGCTCACACCAAGACACAAGAGCAACTTGTCCACGAACTACTCTTTGCAGATGATGCCGCTTTAGTTGCCCATTCAGAGCCAGCTCTTCAGCGCTTGACGTCCTGTTTTGCGGAAACTGCCAAAATGTTTGGCCTGGAAGTCAGCCTGAAGAAAACTGAGGTCCTCCATCAGCCAGCTCCCCACCATGACTATCAGCCCCCCCACATCTCCATTGGGCACACAAAACTCAAAACGGTCAACCAGTTTAACTATCTCGGCTGCACCATTTCATCGGATGCAAGGATCGACAATGAGATATTTGCCAAGGCAAATAGTGCCTTTGGAAGACTACACAAAAGAGTCTGGAAAAACAACCAACTGAAAAACCTCACAAAGATAAGCGTATACAGAGCCGTTGTCATACCCACACTCCTGTTTGGCTCCGAATCATGGGTCCTCTACCGGCATCACCTACAGCTCCTAGAACGCTTCCACCAGCATTGTCTCTGCTCCATCCTCAACATTCATTGGAGCGACTTCATCCCTAACATCGAAGTACTCGAGATGGCAGAGGCCGACAGTATCGAATCCACGCTGCTGAAGATCCAACTGTGCTGGGAAGGTCACGTCTCCAGAATGGAGGTCCATCGCCTTCCCAAGATCGTGTTATATGGCGAGCTCTCCACTGGCCATCGTGTCAGAGGTGCACCAAAGAAGAGGTACAAGGACTACCTAAAGCAATCTCTTGGTGCCTGCCACATTGACCACCGCCAGTGGGCTGATATCGCCTCAAACCGTGCATCTTGGCGCCTCACAGTTCGGCGGGCAGCAACCTCCTTTGAAGAAGACCGCAGAGCCCACCTCACTGACAAAAAACAAAGGAGGAAAAACCCAACACCCAACCCCAACCAACCAATTTTCCCCTGCAACCGCTGCAACCGTGTCTGCCTATCCCGCATCGGACTTGTCAGCCACAAATGAGCCTGCAGCTGACGTGGACATTTACCCCTCCATAAATTTTCGTCCGCGAAACCAAGCCAAAGAAGAAGATACAGATCATAAAATACTGGCCTAAGCCCTGGCAAATAGATTGGCAAAATATTTTCCAAAGTTAACGAATAAGGAACAAGCGGGCATTGTACAGAAAAGGCAGGCGATGGATAAAATTAGTAGATTGTTGAGTATCAATCATCTGGCACAGAATAGGAATGAGAGAGGCTTAGCTGTGGCCCTGGGTGCAGAAAAGCCATTTGACAGATTGGAGTGGGACTTTTTATTCAAAATGCTGGGAAAATTTGGGCTAGGACCAACTTTTATAAATTGGATAAGGGAGCTTTACCATGTGCCCAAGACTAAAGTTGTGACTAATGGACAAATTTCCACAGCTTTCCCACTAACAAGATCAAGTAGGAAGGAGTGCCCACTATTCCCAGCTCTGTTCATTCTTACCATGGAACCATTAGCTGCGGCCATTCATCAGGATCCATTAAAAGCTTTAGAACAGGCCAGAAAGAGCATAAAATTAATTCATTTACTGATGATGTTCTGATATATCTGACAAACCTGGCAAACTTGTTGTGCAGGCTGAACTCCACTCTGGAGGACTACAGGGAGATTTCTGGGTATAAGATCATTTGGGATAAATGTGAAATTATTGAGGGGGGATTACAGTCAATATCAAGAAAACAGTCAACTGAAGTGGCCACAAAATGGGATCAAATATCTAGGAGTTAGAATAGATAATATCTTGAATAATTTATACAGGTTAAATTACCCACCTCCCCTCCACCCCCCATCTTAGTAAAATTGAGGAGGATTTAAATAAATGGATGTCCCTGCCCATTACATTAGTGGGCAGGGTTAACTGTATTAAGATGAATGTGTTGCTAAAACTCTAGTATCTCTTTCAGTCTCTGCCAATTCCACTGCCCCAGGATTCTTTGAAAACTTACTCGCAGGAGTGAGGAGATTCCTGTGGAACGGAAGGTAGCCAGGGTCTCTATGGATAATTGACCTGAGATTATAGTCTGGCTGGATTGTAAATGCTAGACTTGCAAGGGAGAAGGTATACCATTCTCGGCACAAATTGATCTGCACGTGATAGGCGAGTGGGTAGCAGAGAACTTTATTTAAAAATGGTATGCTAAATTTGTATTAGAAAAGAAAGGCAGCCTCATATTAAAACAAATAAGTCTCATTTGGAATAAAATTAATCAATATTTAGGAACCATAGGGGAGCTGTCTCCAAAAACACTCCTGACTCCAAATAGATTAATACCGTTGACGGTGGATAACAAGATCCCTGACACCTGGTGTCATAATGGCATCAGGTGCATAGAGGACTGTTACGAGTGGGAGCTATTAATGCCATTTGAGCAACTCAGGCATAAATACGATTAATCAAATAAAACATTTCACTGCTCCCTTCAGATAAGATCTCTTTTATGGGACAGATTAGGTCCAACTATGTTCCTACCACCATGTGGCCATAATTTGAATGGGGAGCACATGGAAGTTCATTTCGACAATGTATTTCTTGCTCCAAGCTGAAGGCCCTAAGCCAGGACTGGATGAGCCAAGTGAGAGGTGGGAGTCGGTCTTGGGAATAATGATTGATGAATGGTGCTGGTCTGACTTATGACTATAGTCATCAATGCAAGATACAGACTGGTGCAATACAATTTTTTGCATCATTTGTACCTGACACTGCAAACATTGAACAGGTCCAAACCTGAATTATCAGATCAATGTTTTAGATGCGGCATCGCAACAGGGACTTTTGTGTATGTGACCTAGACATGTGCCAAGGTGAGCTTGGGTAGAACTGGGCCAAGCCCTGGAAAAAAAAAATCATAGGTAAAAAATTCCCACAGGGTTCATAACTGTACCTGTTGGGAAACATAGAGAACATAAGGCTTATAATGAAGCTGTCCAAATTTCAAATTCAATTTACTATTATCACATTGGCGGTGGCCAGGAGGTATAGAGCAGTTACCTGGAATCCGACTCCCATCTGAGCATTGAAAGCTGGAACAGGGAAATGAAGAACTGTGTTCCCCTGGAGAAGATTACATACCACTTAAGGAAACAATATACCTTTCTGAAGATCTGGCAACCCTACCTAAATTACATAGGATCACAACTATAATGTGGACGGTTGTGTCTCTCCATCCTACCCTACCCTTCTAATCACCTCCCCTAGTAGCTGGGGGGGGGTTTGTGGGTGAGGTCCATCCAATTCCAACCTGGGAAAGTCATGAAATAGAAAAAACAGCCCATGTACAGACCACCACAACAAACCAACAACCCCACCTTCCCCTTTCCCCTAAGGGAAACATAATAAGTTTTATACCTTTGTTGTGAGAGTTTTGGTTATTGTGTGTGAGCAGAATTAGTTGGGTGTAAGTGTTCAATGTTTGGGGGCGAAGGGGGGAGGGAGGGGAATATAAAGGAAGAACTTCAACCTTATGATGTGATTGTTTGGAAGTAACAAACATGGAATGTAAAAAATCTTAACATTATTGATAACGGTATTAATGAGATGAATGATGGTTGGAGTTTGAGTTGAAAAATCATGAATAAAATATTCAAAAAATAATAGTCTGCTCTCTGCTTCAGATTCTGGCATCTGAAGTCTTTGTGGCTCCATCATACTGGGAGGTACTGGTACTTTCTGGAGTCAAACAAATGCCCAGCTGCCTGAGCTGGTCGACACAGTAAGCTGTTCCATCGTTTGTAATTTATTTGAACTTCAGAAGGCTGATGCATTACAGAGTGTGCCTGGTATTTACTTTTCTTGCTTTATTCATCAATCACGTTTAGGCTTCCATATATTTTCACTGAGCACTAGGGCAAATCTGTTTTAATGTGGTTTAAATAGGAGTCCAAAACATTATCAGAATATTTGTATTCCATCCAAAGTTTACTATAAGGCATATCAGGTGACATTGCCGCAGATGGCTGTGAAGGCAAGTCATTGGGTATATTTAAGATGGAGTGACTTGGGCTCTTGATTAGGTTGGGAATTGAGGGTTACAGGGAGAAGGCAGAAGAATGGGGTTGAAAAGGATAGTAAATCAGTCATGATGGGTTGAATGGTTTAATGTCCATAAGACCATATGGACATTACTAGTTCTCAGATTTTAGTTTTAAAAAGTGGATCAAAAATATAGCATAGGTAAGTCTAAGTAGAAGATTTTCCAAAAGTACAGTCATTCAGAGACAAATGATGAAAAAGCTGGCTAAGACAAGAAAAGCTAGTTCAGTGATAGACACCATCTATCCCAAAGCCCGTTGAGCAGCTGAATGCCAATTAAAATGTGCTGGCACTATTTAAGGAGATTTCATGGTATTTTGTTGGCTTTTGTAACAACTCAAACCTTTTTGTACCTTCTCCTACTAGGAACCCACCTTTTATGCTGATTACATTCATTTAAAATGCTGCTTAATTAATCTATGAAGAATTAATAAAGTAACTATAAGGAATAAAATAACTATAAAGAATTCTGTAGCACACCAAATAGGTAGAACATATAAACAGGAGAGGAGCAATACAGTAATAGGAACAGGTCTTTAAGCCCACAATGTCTGTGTGCACTGTTCCAATTTAAACTGTTCATCTTCCTGCACATATCCTTTCATTTCCTGCCCATTCATGTGTTTGCAAAAAAGCCTCTTAATCTTTGCTATCATATCTATTTCCACCATTTTCCATGGCAATGCATTCCAAGCACCTGCCACTCTGTGTGACGCCCGATCAATTACACAAAGACTGAAAGTTGCCAAAACTGAAGGCTTTTATTTGCAAAAGATGGACAGTGTCCCTGTGTTGGTCACTTGCACTGAGCCAGACTCGAACTGGGTCGAAATGTGGCATGATATGCTTTATGGGGAAGAAAGGGGAGGAGTCACGAGCTGGCCAGTGACAGCAGGGTCAACCAGGAAAGGTCATGCTGTTTACATAAGACAAATATGTACAATAGTGGTTTCATCACACTGTGTTAAAAATAAATGCCTTGTAATTATTCTGAAACTTTCTCTATCTCATATTAAAGCTAGGTGCTCCAGTATTTGACATTTACACCCTCACATTTACCTGGAATAAACTCACCCGCTATTTCTCTGCCCACACTTCTAATTGATCTATAGTCTGCTGAATCCTTCGACCACCTTCCTCACTCTCCAAAACTCCAATTATTTTGTGTGGCCTGCAAACTTACAATAGAACTTACAAGAACCGAATCACGGGTCCTCTACCGGCACCACCTACGGCTCCTAGAACGCTTCCACCAGCGTTGTCTCCGCTCCATCCTCAACATCCATTGGAGCGCTCACACCCCTAACGTCGAGGTACTCGAGATGGCAGAGGCCGACAGCATCACGTCCACGCTGCTGAAGATCCAGCTGCGCTGGATGGGTCACGTCTCCAGAATGGAGGACCATCGCCTTCCCAAGATCGTGTTATATGGCGAGCTCTCCACTGGCCACCGTGACAGAGGTGCACCAAAGAAAAGGTACAAGGACTGCCTAAAGAAATCTCTTGGTGCCTGCCACATTGACCACCGCCAGTGGGCTGATAACGCCTCAAACCGTGCATCTTGGCGCCTCACAGTTTGGCGGGCAGCAGCCTCCTTTGAAGAAGACCGCAGAGCCCACCTCACTGACAAAAGGCAAAGGAGGAAAAACCCAACACCCAACCCCAACCCACCAATTTTCCCTTGCAACCGCTGCAATCGTGTCTGCCTGTCCCGCATCGGACTGGTCAGCCACAAACGAGCCTGCAGCTGACGTGGACTTTTTTACCCCCTCCATAAATCTTCGTCCGCGAAGCCAAGCCAAAGACAGGGGACAGTGCAAGTGATGTTGTCACAAGATAAAAGTGCATGTAATCATGTTAAGAGAAAGGTACACGTTAAGGAGCTGTATCATTCGTTACAATGCAGGCATTAACATACTAGTGTGGGTAGATGATTGGCTGGCTAATGAGAGGAAATTCTGAAGAGGATGCAAGGAAACTACAAGGGGATATAGGTAGGTTAAGTGAGTGGGCAAGGACCGAGCAAATGAGTAAAAGTGTTTAAAATTGTGAAATTGACTATTTTGGCAGGAGATTAAAATCATATAACATTAGGCAAACTAACAATGTTGTTGTTGACTGGAATGGAATTTAAATAAAAATAGATGGTTACGGATGGGAGAAAGGGAAGGTTTAGACTGTTGAGTAGGTTTATGTAGGTCAGCACATCATGGGCTAACAGGCCTATACTGTGCTGTAGTATTCTAAAAAAAAGTCACGCTTCAGTTATGTATGGCATTGGTGAGATGACACATTGGATACTATATACTGAAATGGTGTCTTTCTGTAAGAAGGATGTAAATGAGTTGAAAGCAGATCTGAGAATTTATTGGATAAATGAGTAATGCATGGGTTGTTACTTGAAGAATGATGGGGCAGGAATGTTAGAGGAAACATGATTGAAAGTATAAGATATCAAATCACCTTGACAGGGTGGATATTGATGGCTGTCAGTGAATTAAGACAAATTGCATCACTATTTAAAAACAAGAGGTTGCCTATTTCTGATGGAGATGGTGAAATTTGTTATCCGTTGAAGGGTTTATCGGAACTCTCTCATTGGAAGCAGGGTGTTTCAATGGGATATGCAAGGAGGTGAAAAGTAGCTAAGATGTAAAACTGAGGTTACAATCCCATCAGCCATCATCTTACAGAGCAGTCAGTAGGGACCTTGTAACTTACTCTTTGTCCTAATTTATAAGATCAAATCTTCAAGAATTAGCAAATGGGACCAAGGTCAAGTCCAAATTTAAAAAAAAATTATGCTAATAGCTACATTTGAAAATCCCTTGACTGACTATAAGGTATTTTTGGATTTGTGAGGGGACAGTTTAAATAGAATTCTGCTTTTTCTATCTAACATTGAACCTTCAGATAGATTGGCTAAGTATCATGTCTCCATTCTGTTGCCAGCCTTTATCTTTTGAAAAAAATAATCTTTTAACTACAAGTGGTGGTATTATAGGAATACTGAAAGATTTGGATCACCTATTTCTGTTCACTATTTAATGAAGTAGAACTGGGTAACATTACCATGTTCAAAATATATTTGGATAGATTTATGAACAGGAAGGGTTAAATAGGACACGGACAAAATACAGGCAAATAAGACTGCCCCAGAAAGCCAAATTGCTTGGCACGTATGGGTTGAGTCAAAGGCCTTGTTCCATGCTTTATGGCAAATTATTTCATCTACATTTTCATTTGACTAGTTCTGCCAGGGGAAGGCGTCTTCCCATGTCTTCTCCCTACACCATCACACCATGCCCCCCATACATTTGTCATTTGATTCATTTTTTTTTTGTGAGTGCTTTGTTAATGCAATGATGTTCTAGTCTAGTGGTTCACAACCTTTTTCTTTCCACTCACGTACCACTTTAAGTATTCCCTATACCATTGGTGCTCTATGATTAGTAAGGAATTGCTTAAGGTGGTATGTGGATGGAAAGAAAAAGGTTGAAAACCACTGTTTTAATTGACTCGTGATGTGCACGGTTTCATAACTTTCATATTAACCAAACCATGGTCATGTGCTGTTGCCATATTACCTCTGTATTTAAACCAGTGAACAGATCTTTTTGCATTAATATGAAATGTTGAGGAATTATTTGATATCCAAAAAAAGTGGTGCGCTTCATCTTATCCCAATTCAGCTTCAGATCCCACATAGTCTTTTAATGTTGATTTAAATCACATAAAGGTTTACCTTTTCCATCAACATGGAGGGCTATTAATTTTAAAGTGTTGGAAAGAAGATAACAGAAATAGTATTTAATCAGATGTTTGAAAGTACATGATAAAGGCTGGGAATGGTTTTGAATTAAAATAAAAAAAAACAAATGACAGAAAATAAAGGGTTTTATGTCAATTGTATTGGGCATTGCTGAAGACCATTTGCGTTGTAGTTACTACATTTGAACAGTGGCATCAGCTTCCGACTTCACTTTGTATCTTTTATCTGTTATGTACCATCATTGCAACTTTCTCTGCAAATGGTACCTGAACTGCTAGGAATTTTCAGTACTTAGTGTGGTGGTACACCACCGGCCTACTGCAGGGTGCAACCTCTGTACCTGTAGGAGTGCAAGGGGGACAGGACAACACCTGGCCGGCTGTCAATCAGTCGGCCTGAAGGGAATCAAGCCCCTCCCAGTCAAGTGTCAATCACCCTCCGGGATATAAGCCTGCGCCGGCCTCCCGAGGCCTCACTCAGAGTTGCTGCAGCCACAGCCAGCCTGGTTCTGTGGAAGTCTTTGTGGATTAAAGCCTGTTGTACAGTCTTTATCTTTGTGTGTGTCTGATTCTGGCTAACAGTGCACCACACTTAGGAATTTTATTTCAGGTTTCCAGAATCTTTAGTACTTTACCTTTAGGCAATTGACTCTTAGTTCATCTTCTTTGATCATTTATCATCCTGTACATTTCCATGTGTATTCTACTTTCTTTGAAAGCAATGTAGTGTCGTTCACAGTATATAATGCCTTAAAGGGTTGAAAATTCAAGCTGAACATTTCTGGGATGTTATGACATACAGTCAATCAATTTCTTCCTAGCTCCAATATTTATATAACTAATAAAAGTGTTTATAGAAAATATACATTTGAAATAACTGGAAGTGGTTTATGGAAGTTTTGGGAATGTACATTTTGCGCTGTTTCAATTTGAAATCAACTGCCTCGTAATTTATCAAATGGTTTCTGCCAAGTGAATATTACAGCCAACATCATGACATTTTTACATTGTAGGAGCAATGTTAAAGATTGTGATCCTCATTTATTGGCACACTTGTTTGTCCTATCTGGAATATCACAAAGCTGCAAACCAATTTTGCTCAGCTCCGCCAAATAATCACACAAAAAAAAAGATTTCTCTATGCGATCAGAACCAAAAGATTGAATTTCTGACATCCCACCCCTCCTCTGGTTGACAGTTTTAGGATGCTTTTCATCGTGAATCACCATCAAAATGACTTAATTCAATAGCAATCGGCTGCAAAATTAAAGGCTTTGTCATGAGATAAAGGGAGTCAATTCAATTCTAGGCTGATTTCCTGTGTAAAATTACTTAATGCATGGGTAAAATCTAACTATAATGCCTGCTGTTAATGCTGTGCTGTGCTGGTTAATGCTGGATGAACAGAATACTGGGCTACACTAATGATCTAGCGAAGTGAGATCAAATCCTAGCACAGTAATTCTGGATTCAAGTCCAGTTAATTAAATAAAAGCTCTCTCAGCCTCCTGTGGCTTTCTGAAGCCAAACACCAATACATTTGATTCTTACCTGAACTGCAAAATGGCCCGATGAACCCTTGATGCAGGGACAATTAGTGCAAGTATTGAATACTGGGCCTGCCAGTGAGGATCAGATAAATTAATTGTCATCACAGTATAACTCAATCGCTTTGTAAGTAGTTCGAGATTGAAATTGTTCTTTTATTCACACTATGAAGTATACGGCACAGTTATCACAGTGGTCAGCGCAACGCTATTATAGCGACAACTCTCGGGACCAGGGTTTGAATCCTGCGTGGTCTGTAAGGAGTATGTATGTTCTCTGTATCTGCGAGGGTTTCCTTCAGGTGCTCCAGTTTCCTCCCACCATTCAAAATGTACCGGGGATTATAGGTCAATTGGGTGGAATGGGAATGGGCCAAAATTTAGACATATGATGCTGTATGCCCAAATTTAAATTTAAAAATATTCAGTGCAATCAGTTTGAGTTTTCAAGTTTTGTCTTCATTACAATATAGAATGAACTGCCTGGTCGGTTTTCTCCAAAAGGTACTTCATTTAAAAAAAATTATTTTTGATTCATGATCTTCATTGACAAGGCCTTTTTATTGCCATTCCTAATTGACCTCAAGAAAATTATGGTGAGCCATCTCTTGAACTGCTACGTCGACAGTTCTCCCACATTGTTGTTAGAGAGGGTCTTAGATTAGAAAACCTTGTATGGACGCGTAGTGGAGAGAATGAACAATTATTGAAGTTGATACAGTCCCAATCAAGGGGTTGCTTTGTCCTGTGCCACAGGCACTCTATGGTTAGTAAGGGGTTACTTAAGGTGGTATACGAGTTGAATAAAAAGTTGCGAACCACTGCCTTACATGTTGAGCCTTATGAGAATTGTTGTTGCACTTCTAATAGTCAAGTGGAGAGTATGCTGTCAAACTGTTGAGTGTCAACAGGGAGTCACTGGCCTCAGGATACCTCCAATCTGCTCTTGTATTCCTGTTATTTCTGAAACTGGTTCAGTCAAGTTTGTAGTTGATGGTAACTCAGATGACATTGATGGGTTTCAGCACTGGGAATGCCATTGAATGACCAAAGTAATTGACTGGACTATCTCTGGTTGGAGATGGTCATTGCTAGACATTTTCGTGGTGCAGTAAGTCCTCAAGCATCGAATCCACGCTGCTGAAGACCCAACTGCACTGGGTGGGTCACATCTCCAGAATGGAGGACCATCGCCTTCCCAAGATCATGTTATATGGCGAGCTCTCCACTGGCCACTGAGACAGAGGTGCACCAAAGAAGAGGTACAAGGACTGCTTAAAGAAATCTCTTGGTGCCTGCCACATTGACAACCGCCAGTGGGCTGATATCGCCTCAAACCGCTCCTCACAGTTCGGCGGGCAGCAACCTCCTTTGAAGAAGACCGCAGAGCCCACCTCACTGACAAAAGGCAAAGGAGGAAAAACCCAACACCCAACCCCAACCCACCAATTTTCCCTTGCAACCGCTGCAACCATGCCTGCCTGTCCCGCATCGGACTTGTCAGCCACCAACGAGCCTGCAGCTGACGTGGACATTTACCCCCTCCATAAATCTTCGTCCGCGAAGCCAAGCCAAAGAAAAGAAAGTTACGTCACTCTGAATTTTATCCAGGTCTTGCAGAATCAAGGCATGAGCTGCTTCACTCACTGATGAGTTGCGAATAGAATGAAACATAGTTCAATCATCAGTGAATATCCCCAACTCTGTAGAAGGAAGATTCGCTCGCTCGCTCGCACACACGCACGCTCGCTCGCACAGACTGAGAGAAATTATCTTTGACATGTTACAAGCCCAGAGGAGGCCAAAGCCCAGCATCAATAGATATTCACCAAGACAAGTGGTTATTTAAACAAAAGTTGCTTTTAATTATCTTTAAAGATGAAAACAGAATCACACTTTAACTTATCGCTATTGACTTACTTAACCCCCTTCTATTCTAAGCGCACATGTATGTAAGGAGTAAGTTCAGAAAAGTTCTTTGGTTCACAGACTAATCTCACTTCTCATTCCTCCAGGTTCACTGGTTGCAGGCAATTCTTATATTGTACACAGAATTTAACATTTTTAAAGTTCACCTGGCTTTGGTAATCAAAAGGTAAATTGTTACCACTCAAGAAGGTTCTTGTCAGTTTTCAGAGAGAGATTTGTTGTTCCAGGATATCCACAACGGATTCCTTTTTAATCAGCCACTCCAGTGTCTTACTGATGAAACCTGCTTCATTCAGGGTTCTTCAAATGATAACCTCTTTCTTTCAGGTCATCACAGTTCCTTTTTTGTTTCACTTTTTCCAAGTGAAACATTAGACAGCCAGTCCTCTCTGCTTGCATGAAGCACAAGGGCTTTGACCAGGCCATCTTCCAAAAAGGCTCTCCACAAGCTTTCCAGCTTGTTCTGTTCCAGTCCCAGCTGCTGTTACTGGCTGTAACACTGTACAAGGGATCTCTGTCTCTCTTTCTCTGAAAGAAAGCCTGTTTTACTCTCTCTGCTTGAAAAAAAAACACAAGACCCTCTTAAAACCCTCAATCTATGGCTCCAACAAGATCTTTCATCTGTTGCCATTTGTAAACAACAATACATTTGTGAAGTCTCTTGAGCATTCTCCAAAGCTCTTGCAAAAGCTGTGGAGCCAATATTTCTAGCATGGAGCAGAGCTCCAATATTTCAAATAAGATCTTTTTTAAAGTGTTTGTATTCAATCTACTCTGACAAACTTTCCCAATTTATCTTCCAAAACATATCTATATTCTCTGTCACAGACATCTCCCCTTAAAATTCCTACAATCAACTTAAACAGATGTCCTCTGGTATTTGTTATTGTTGTCTCAGGAAAAAGGTGTTGGCCATTCACCCAATCTAATTCTCTCACATCACATAGAATCACAAGCACAAACAGTTATCTGAAATTCAAGCAACCGGCAAACAATAATCAAGGAAAAAATTAAATCTGAAAAGTTAAAATAATTAAGAATAAATAAACATTTAAATACAAGTTTAAAATTGTAAAAGTCAATGTTATCTGGACTAACACAAACCGTTGAATAAGCTGGGAGCAAATATTCAGCCAGCAGAGAGCCTTGATCATGCTTTGCTCATAGCAGCTGTTTGAATAAAATTGTGTGAAACAGCCAGGGTGCCATCCAGGATGATGATTTGGTTGCTACTGCTTGCTATTGGGGTGACACTCTTAAACTGTCTCCATATCCATGCTTAGTAAGAGACATTATCTTTATTAGTATATTAGTAAAACTATCTGTAAGCTTGGGGAAGGGAAGTTAATTATCTATAATGCTATTGTTCATCGTTCAGGCAGCTTCGTGGAGGGGGAAGAACCTGCAGATGCAGCGACAGTTAAATGTTTTCAAAGAATACAACTGAAAATAAAGTGCTTTAAGATTTATATGAATACAGAATAGTATTTTTGTCTTTTCTCTTTCAATCTTTTTATTGATTTTTATAGAATAAGAACACATTGTATAGAGAACACAAGGTTACCATATATGAAGAATATAAGTACATTTCCAAAAATAAAACTATAGCGATATACCTCCTCCCCATACAGTGTTGTCTGAATGACGAAAAAGACAAAAGAACTCTAACCCCCTAATGAAAAAAACCCAGCTATATTTTGACTTAAAATTAAAGGTCAGTCAGTTCAGCTGAATCTATAAAACATGACTAACTGAAGGAAAAACCAAGTGCATAAATAAATACATTCAATGGTCAAGACAAACAGATTTAATGAGTATAAAATACTCCGTAAAAGGACTCCAAATTATATGAAAATTAGCGATAGCATTTGTCCTTTAAACTGTTTTTAAACTGTTTATTCTTAATGCAGTACATTCGTTAGGCATTGCAAGAGTGAGTCTCAAGCAACAGGAAAACTCACTTATCCACCATTTTCCAATACCCGTTGGTGTTGGACACTAGGAGTTTTACTGGGTCACCTATCATCCTTTTTCAGGCCAATAAGAAAAGCTCTAGGTCTGTCAAGCTTTCTTTACAAGATAAGTTCTTCAATCTAGGCAACGTCCTTGTAAGTCTCCTCTGCACCCTCTCAGAAGTTTTTTCACCATAGTGTTACAAGATCAAACCAGCAACCACAAAGAAGGCATATTACACAAGGGTAAAGATGAACAATTATTTTATTAACAAAAATTCACCTTCAAACTTTAATTCAAAAATCCCCTTTTATAACAATGCCCACTGGTTACTATGCAAATTTCTGTAACAGTGTAAAACTATTAAATTCCCCAGCCTAAATATAACTTAAGTTTAAGTTATATTCCCAACCAGCCCACAGAAAAACTTAGACACAAAACAAACACAAAACACACAAGACTCACAAAACTTCGATCTCAACCGAAGCAAAGATCATCAATAAAAATTCAGTTTGTTTGGTAAACTGAAGCCAAAAGATCTTTGAGAGAGATAGAGAGAGAGCGCACAAAATTCGAAGTAGTGAGGTGACAAGAACTGAATGCAATATTCTAAGTATAGACTAACCAGTGATTTCTAGAGCTGTAACATTACCTGACTGCTTTTAAACTCAATCTCTTGACTAATGAAGGCCAGGCCGCTACATTCCTTCTTAAGCATCCTCTCGAACTGAGGTGGATGGTGTGATGGAATGTTGATAGTTTGTTGAAGCACTGATGATTTGCCATCTGCTCATCAGGTGCTGTTTTATGCAATCTTTTAAAACTCACTCACTGTTTAGTGTGGGGTTTTTAAAAAAATTGATCAGACCTCTGTTTCCCTTTAAATTTTTTAATTTATCAGAGGCTTTTTCCCCCTTAAATCCAACTGGGAACCATTTGCTGCACTTTTTTTTTAAATTACTGGAACCCAAGTTCTTGAAAGAGTTTAAAAAATCACCCAGATCCTGTTTTCCACAATTTCTCTGGACTCATCAAGCTCACTAGTGTACTGTCCATCAAATTCCTGTGGTTTGTCGGACTCTGGCTTTAACTTACTCTTAATTTAGTCTATGTGTAGTCTGAGTCCAGCGCATTCTTTGAATGAAGTGATAGGAGAAGGTATTCGGTTCAACAGTCAATTTATTACACAGCACAAGAATAAAACTTAACAGAGCTCTGGGTCAGTCTGTTAGTTCATAGGTCACCTGCCAGTGAGCTACTCCCCGAGACTGACCCCTATTGTCCAGTTGGTTCAGTTTATATAGGTCAACCTTATCATACAGAACAAAAGTTGGCTTCCTTTGCTAGACCTCATTATCATACAGAACAAAAGTTGTCTTCCCTTGCTAGATCTTTTTGCATAAGGGTTATCACAAGTCATCTCCTGTTTTGCAGATATCTGGGGTGTAGCACTCCCATGTTAATCCTCCTGGCCAGACTATCCCGTTGTGTTGATCAGAAATTACTTCATCCCCAGATATCTCTAATCACCATTCTGTTCTTGTCCTGACAATTTCTGCTGTTCTCTTTAACACCTCCTCCTGCCTTAATCTTCCTCCTAGACTGGTTTTCCATTCCCTTTGATTCTTGCGGGCCATTCTTTGTTCTGATCTGGCCTGTGTCTCCTGTGCTACTTCCCACCTCCTTCAGTTGAGCATTCCTCCTAAATCGTTTTATGCATATCCTCTCCCTGTATCTTGGGAGCAGCCAATTTTGTTCAGCCAACTTTGCTCCATGCTGTGACAGCCACTTAGCCACATTCCTCTTTCCCTGACTCATGCAGTACAAATGAACTTATTGATTAATCATTTATTTCATAATGTTTTAACCCCTAGATTCCAACAGGTTGTAACCAACTGCTGGAGGAATGCAACAGGTCACACAACAATTGTGGAGGCAAATGGAGAGTTACAGTTGGTAGTCATGGTCCATCATCTGGAATAACAGATGGGAGGGGAGATGGACCCACTGTATGAAGAGTCTCTAACCACTGTCCAGCAGTATCAATTAATTCTCTTTATTCTGGTCATTGCCCCTTTGCTCTGTCAATCCTGATGAAGGCTATCAATCCCCAAACTTGACATGTTCATTTCCCTCCACAAAATCTGTCTGGCCCATTGAATTCCTCCAGGAGTTTTGTTTTGTTCCAAATTCCAGCATCTCTTTTCCAATGTGATGGATTATATCATATTTTATATTGAATATAGATAAGTTTTTGAATGAAATAGATTGTAAGGTAGCGCAGGTCAAACACTTCACAAAACAGATCTCATTTAAAATGTAAGAACTTTGCTCAAACCCAGACACTCCAGCCCCAGTGCCTTAGTAAAGACAATGAAAGCTGCTTTACTAAAGGTTTTCACAAGGAGGTGCAAATAGAAAGACCTGAGCTCAAGAGATTTGACAAGTAGGTGTTAATTGGACATGCTGTGGAGTAATTGGTTCAGAGGTTTGGTTCATGTTCCACAGTTCGTGGTTCTAAGAAGAGGGGAGAGAGAGAGAGAGAGAGAGAGAGAGAGAGAGAGAGAGAGAGAGAACTGGCTTCTGCAGCCATGACAAGCTGGCAGCTTGTTGAAGCCCCATTTTGAAGACAGGTTGTGAGTTCTGAGTTTCCATACAAGAGGAAATGGCTAGCTAGAGTGTTTCACCTGAAATAAGGGAAACAAAAGGGACTCTGTGGTGACCTGCAGAAGAAGATATCATCATTTGGAAAACCCTGATGGGCAAGTTTCTTTGGCAAGACACTGAAGTGGCTGATCAGAGTGAATCAGTTTGTTTGTATCCAGCAAGCAACAAATCTCTCTGAAACCAACAAGAACCTTCCTGAGTGGTGACCATTTACCTTCAAGCACCAAAGATGGGTGAAAATTCATAAATGTTAAATTTCATGCATAGTATAAAGAATTGCCTGCTACCGGTTATCTTGGAGGGGTGAGAAGTGAGTTTGGACTTTGAACCAAAGAACATTACATACACATGCATTTAGAATTAGAAGGGGGGTTAATAGTAATAAGTTAAAGTTTGAACCTGTTTTTATGTTTAAAGAAAATTATGTGACTTTTGTTTAAGTAACCATTTGTCTTGGTGAATTTATATTGCTGCTGGGTTTTGGGGGTCCTCTGGGCTCGTAACATTAAACACTTGCAATTGGTGGATTATCTGCGTATTTCTGGTGTTGAGAGGTGAAACGTGCTGTGTGGAAATGTGATGGAGATATATTCAACTTTCCGAAAGAAGCTGGACAAACACATGGAGAAATATTTCTTGGGCCATGAGAAAGAAGTGATGAATGAACCTTACAGGATTGATTCTTTCAACAAGCTAAAATGGACCCAATGGGCTGAATGACCTTATTCTCTACTGCAAAGATCTTGACCCGCTGCAATTGGTCCACCATCACAATCTCTCCACAGCAGATGCAATATCGCTGGCTCTCCGCTCAGCACTGGATCACCTCGCAAACAGCAATTCAGAAAAATGCTCTTCATTGACTACAGTTCAGCCTACAACACCATTATTCCCTCAGTGCTGGTCAAGAAGTTACAAACTCTAAGCCTCTTTACCTCTCCTCTGTAACTGGATCCTTGACTTTCTCATTGGAAGACCACAATCAGTAGGAATTGGAAACAACATCTCCTTCTCACTGATTATCAACATGGGGGCACCCCAATGAGATGTGCTTAGCCCAGTATTCTTCAATGTCATGTTACAGAGTCCAGAGGACCCCAAAACCAGCAGCAATAGATATGCACCACAACACGGGGTCACTCAAACAAAAGTAGTTTTTAATTATATTTGAACAAGAAAACAGAATTGAACTTAAACTTATTACTTAACCTACTTAACTACTTAGTCCCTCCTCTAATACTAAGTGCAGGTGTGTGTAATGTATATTTAAAATTAGAACAGTTCTTTGGATCACAGTCCAATCTCACTGGCAATTCTTGTTCTGTGCACAGAAGTTAGCATTAACAAAGCTCATCATTCTTTGGTGCTAATGGTTACCACTCAGGAGTGTTCTTGCTGGTTTTCAGAGTGATTCCTTTTCCAGGACATCTGCAACTGATTCTTTCTCAATCAGTCTTGCTGACAAAACTTGCCCCCTTCAAGTTTCTCCAGATGATCCTCTTTCTTTCAGGTCCCCTTTCACACTGCCCGTCTTCTCCTTTGACCAGGCAGCCTTCCAAAGTTTGCCAGCTTGTCCTTTTGGAATGGATTTCTGTCTCTTCTTTTGGCTTCCCACCCTCCCTCTCTGAGAGCAAAATCCTTCCCTTCTGCCTCCAAAAATCACATGCTCTCCCAGGCAAGCTGCTGTCGATTTTTTGTTGCCTCCTGAAAAAAGCATTCTGCAAAAGTCCTGCAAATATTGTGTTTTAAAATGTGTGGGTGCAAGCTACTCTTACAATTCCTCCCAAACCACCTCTAAATACTCTGTCACAGTCAGCAAAACCAAAGAGATGATTGTGGACTTCAGGAGGAAGTTAACCCTCATCAAGGGCTTAGTAGTGGAGAGGGTAAAGAACTTCAAATTCCTGGGTGCCAGCATCTGAGGGTCTGTCCAGGAGCCTCCATTTTGATGCAATGACAAAGAAGACTCTCCAGCGGCTATATTTTGTGAAGTGTCTGATGAGATTCAATATGTCATTCAAGACTCTCGTAAACGTCCATAGATATACAATGGAGAGCATTCTGGCTGGTTGCATCACTGCCTCTCAGGACAAGAATAAACTTCAGAGGGTTATTATCTCTGCAACATCGCAGGCACCAGACTTCATGTCATCAAGGACATCTACACAAGGCAGTGTCTTAAAAATACAGCCTCCATCCTCAAAGACCCCCACCATCCAGGCCATGCTCTCTTCACTCTGCTATCATCAGGTAAAACGTACAGGAGCCTAAAGATGAGCACCCAGCGGACAAGGACAGCTTCTTCCCCACTGCCATAAGATTCCTGTAGGATCAATGAACCAAAGACACTGCCTTTGGTTTAAAATTTTTTTAATTGTAAGTTTGTAAGATGGTAAGATGCCGCAAAACACTAGATTTCTTGACTTGTTCATAACAATAAATTCTGATGACCTCATTGTGATAGTACAGGATATTATCTCCAATTTGTATATATTTACATATAGTAGTAGTGATTGGCTGAGAGCCATAGCCACACCTACTGGCAGGTCATAAAGGGCTGCTCCTAACCAGACCCAGGTCAGTCTGGACTGGTCGACGTCGATGTACTATGCTCCAGTCTTTTGTTAATAAGCCTTGGTTTGAGTCAACAAGTCTTTGAGTCATTCGACGCATTACAATTTTATTTTAAAAATTTCAACAGATGGAGCAAATGCTGCGGCTAGAAAGCCTGAGCATTGATCCACAGTCAGCTACTGCCCAGACTGATTTCAGGCACTGCATAAGGAGATTCGAGGCATACCTGCAGTGCTCAGACCCCATAGTGGAGGAAGAGACAGATAAACTGCTAGTCCTGATGTCCATGGTGGTCTACAAGAACATCCAGGATGTGACCTCCTACACTGCTGACATGAACGTGCTGAGGGTACTCTATGAGCGGCCTGTGAATAAGGTCTATGCCAGGCACATGCTAGCAACCAGGAGGCAGCAGCCCGGTGAATCTTGCAGAGCCTACCTCCAGGCTCTGAGGTTACTGGGTAGAGTTTGTGTGTGCACCCACAAGACAGTGCCCGGGATCACCGACGACCTCATCCGGGATGCTTACATGGCTGGGGTCCGATCCAATGAGGTGAGGCAATGATTACTGACTGGAGCATGGGGGGAAAACAGCCTGGTGAAGACCGTTCAAATTGCTGAAACGATGGAGGCTGCAGCCCAAAGCATGGACACCTATAAACAGGGCTGGGCCCCCCACTACGATGTGAGTAGAATGCCTGCATTTAACCCAGCCTCCCCATACCCTGTCGATGGCCTCGCCACTGCACTGCCCAACATGGCCCTGAAGTGCTTCTTCTGTGGGAGGGAGAAGCAGTCGATACCTGTGACCTGCGAGCAAGGCCTGATGGCATAAGTTTGGAAAGAACAGCCACTTCGCCATCGTCTGCCAGTCCAAAATTGCCGCTGCCAAGCACAGTGCCTCATGTGAGGCCCAACCGCCTTCCCCAAATTCGAATTACTTGCCCTCAGAACTCTCATCCAATGAGAGAAAGGAATCAATCACGCGGCAACACTTGACATTACAATGCAAGCACTGCATGCAGAAGGCGCTGCCCTTTCAACACTCCATCTTCGCCAATATGATGCTGACCCCTGCTGTGGCCCCCCCCCCAGCCAACGGGACCTTCTCATTAGCAGGCCCCGATGGACTGCCTGCACAACGACTGCCGCTGCCTCCACAGCTCGCTGCCACCACCGACTCCAACCGGGTCCTGGCACCGGAAGACCCTGTTGGCCCGCCTGCACCATGAGTATCGCTGCCTCCGCAGCGCACCGCTGACTCCAGCCCAAAGCTGCCACCTTTGCAACTCGCCGCCAATAGCCTGCCCACATTGATGATGTCACCATGCAAGCATAGCGCACACCAGGCCGAGGCCTCACGATGAGTGATGTGAGGATCCACTGGACAGCTCCCCCAGCGATGAGTGACACCACGCCAGCCTCCACAGTCACCAACACAGGCAGCAGCCCCACTACCTGCATCGGTTGCTCCATCAGACACATTAAACCAGGACCAGTCGCAACCCCTAGCTAAGGCTATGGAAATTATTAAGGTGAACAGTCAGTATGGTAACTGTCTTTTTGATTCAGGTTCGACGAAGAGCTTCATTCACCTGGACCTGGTCCAATGATATGCGCTGGCAGTTCACCCAACAGACCACAAGATTTCACTGGTCACAAGAGCCCACTCAACAGGCATCAAGGGGTATTGTGTGGTGACCTTGAAAGTTCAGGGGATCAAATTTACAGAGTTTAAGTTGCTGGTCCTATCTCAATTATGTGTTCCTGTGTTGTTAGGGTTGGATTTCCAAAGTCATGTAAAAAAAAAAAATCAGTGTCACTGCACTACAAGGGTACCCACTCTCCACTCTACCACCACTCCACCAAGGAGACCTCCTGCCAGCGACAGCCCACTCCAGTCCCCATGCCCTGATGCTCCACTTGCAGCTTCTCCTCCCTCTGGGTCGCTCCTCCAGCACTCTTCACCAACCTCGCCCCTGGCTGGAAACTGATCGCCACTAAAAGCCGGCAGTACAACTTCGGGGACAGGAAATTTATTAAAAGTGAGATGCACAGACTGCTGGACGAAGGCATCATTGAGCCCAGTGCAAGTTCCCGGAGGGTGCAGGTGGTAGTTGTGAAGAATGGGGAGAAGCTGCAGATGGTGGTTGACTACAGCCAAACAGTCAAAGACTTCATGCTCTTGAATGCGTAACCTCTTCTGTGAATCATGGATGTGGTAAATCAGATCACCCAATACCGTGTGTTTTCCACCATCGACCTCCGATCAGCCTACCACCAGCTCCCGATCCACCTGGAGGACTGCCCTTTCACGACCTGCGAAGCGAATGGGCATTTGTTCCAATTAATCAGGTTTCCCTTCGGTGTCACAAATGGTGTCGTGGTCTTTAAAATGGTAGACCTGAAAGACCCAACAGCTACATTCCCGTATCTGATCAATGTCACCAGATGTGGCCACGACCCGCAGGACCACAACACCAACCTTGAGAAATTCTTCCAAACAGCAAAATGGCTGAATTTGACCTACAATTTTGAGAAGTGTCTCTTCTGGACCATTCGCCTTGCAATTCTAGGTTGCATAGTGGAAAACGGGGTGGTAAAGCCAGACTCCGACTACATGTGCCCTCTCATGGACCTTCCACCTCCCCAAATCCAGAAGGCACTCAAACACAGCCTGGGGTTTTTTCCTATTATGCCCAATGGGTCCCATAGTACACTGACAAGGCATGACAACTAATTAAGTCCACCTCCTTCCCCTTGTCAGCGGAAGCCAGAGCAGCCTTCGACCGCATCAAGTCGGACATCGCTGCAGCTACTCCATGAGGAGCTCTGTCACCTAGGGGTCACCAGGTTCGCCCACTTTGTAAAGGCCTGCAACCTGCCCTATGTGCTTGAGGAGATCCGCTCCATGATCAGAGCCTGCACAGTATGCACTGAGTGCAAGCCTAACTTCTTCTGGCCTGAGAAGACCCACGTCATTAAAGTCACACGGCCCTTCAAAAGTCTCAGTGTGGACTTCAAGGGATCCCCACCATCGATGAACTGTAACATCTACATTCTCAGTGATCAACGAGAACTCCCGCTTCCTGTTTGCTACCCCCTGCTTGAACATGCCTGCCTCCTTAGTCATAAACACACTGCACGGGATCTTCGCCATTTTCAGGTACGCCAGTTTCATCCATAGTGACCGGGGGTCCTCATTTATGAGTGTGGAGCTGAGGCAGTACCTTCTCAAGCGCAGTATTGCTTTGAACAAGACCACTAGCTACAACCCGTGTGGTAACGGGCAGGTCAAATGGGAGAATGCCACTGTCTGGGAAGTGGTCACACTTTCCCTCTGGTCCAAAGGCCTCCCCACCACTCGCTGGCAGGACGTCCTACCAAATGCCCTACACTCTATCAGGTCCCTGTTACGAACTGCCTCCAACACTACCCCACATGAATGGATGTTCTTGTTCCCACAGAAGTCGGAATCAGGAATGACTACACCGGCTTGGCTGATATACGGGAGGACATGGATTCAGTAAGGGACCTGGCCTAAGCTGGGTCAAACATTGTCACTTTCCAGCCCCAACCTCCATGCAATCCTCCCCTAGGTTACATCCCGAGACAATGGGACTAACAGCACCTCGCAAATGATAATGGCAGCAGGTCAGACCAGCCCACGGCCAACAACGACTGTGGACTCGGCAAAACTGGGGACCCCAGCGATGGTATTCCACCAGCTACCCCGATCCCAGCGCCATGGCAATCACGTCGGACAATAAGGCCTCTTGACCATTACAGCCTTTTTTTTCATATATAATATTGTCAATTTTATTAACTCTTCACTCTTTATTTTGGAGGGGGGGGAGGGTTGGACTAATTTTAAGTTAGACTATTAATATTGTGTTGCAATTAACGGGGGGATTATTTTGTGTAGTTTTCTGATGTAATATTGTAATCATACCTTAAAAATTTTTTTTTTCTATTTTTCTTTAAATGTAATTCTTTATTGTATTCATGTTATAAAAATTTTAAATAAAGTCTTTAAAAAAAAGACCATTACAGCCCATGAACACTGCATGCTATAACCCCCCCTTTATTTTCTCTTTCTTTTACTCACCCCAGGGTCAGTTCCTAAAGAAGGGGTGAATGTGATAGTACAGGATACTATCACCAATGTATATATATTTACATTTAGAGAGTGATTGGGTGAGAGCCATAGCCACACCTACTGGCATGTCATAAAGGGCTGCTCCCAACCAGACCCAGGTCGGCCTCGATGGACTACACACCAGTCTTTTGTTAATGAAAGCCTTGGTTTGAGTCAACAAGTCTGAGTCATTTGACGCGCTGCACTCATTCTCTGCTGTAATCGGTCAATGATTCTCCATGAAATTTATCTGTCATCATCCTTTACTCTATCCTCAAAGGAAGCTGAATGTGCTTGGCAGCGCAATGTTATCTGCAGTATCTGCTGTTGATGCTTGTGTACCCTAGAGGCTGAGCAAGTGTTGACAGTTCTAGTAAGATGTCTCCTGGCAGTCTTGTCACATGACTAACTGTTCTTTCAGGCAATTAACCCTTTCCAAGTCATACATTTTATAACCAATAGCAAATGTGTTTCTGTAAAATTAAGGAAACACAAATTTTATTTTTAATGCTCTTCTGTTGTGTTAAGTGAATGTCCAATTCATGCAAGCACCCCCTAAATGGTTTGCCTCTCTTACTCGATCAAAATAATGGCACCAAATTTAGACATCATGTCAGGTTCTCAGCAGCTTCCAGTTTTACTGCAACAGAGCACTATCTGGGAGTGAAACTATCTGAAACAATGCCACTGCAAAAGATGATTTAATACAACAAAATAGAACAGAAGTTTGTTTTGATAGCAAGGTCACAAAGCAAGACTCTGTATCAGTACATCTTTGATACGAAACAAGTAATTGAGTAAATGATATTGGATCTGGATCACATACATATTCATGCAAGGAATTGGAATCATCCAGTTAATTAAGAATAAATACTTTATTTACCAACTCTAATTAAACATCTCTTAATTACTCATTTCAAAATATTCGTGTAATTAATCCTGACGAGGTTTGTTGAAGTATTTACATTGCATGTGTCATTTCCTAATGTAGTCGCAGACTCATAGTCAACAGTTAATTAAGATGATCTGTCTCTAATCAGTAAGTAATTATTCCTGCAGCAAACACTGCCCTGGATCAATTATGTAACAGAGAGAGAAACGAAATCGAAGCATATTTTTGGGCTAAAATAGGTAACAACTCAAAGTGTCATTGTTTGGTCATGGATTCCAAGAATTAGTTGGGTCACCCTGGCTAAACACTGTCTCCTGGAGCTTAGATTGTAAATGGAAATGGGTACACAATGGCGGACCCATAATGTAATGAGTCTGTAGCATTTGGTAGTCAAGAAGTTAACCACAGAATAGGATCACAATGTTTTTTTTTAAATAAATACAAGGCAGATTTAAGCCTGTCATTAAAGATTGTTTTCATTTGAAATGCCAAAATGAACTTCAGACATAGCACCTCTAGGCAGGATCAATCATTCTGTGCAGTGGCATTGTTCCACAGATGGTTTCACCCCAGATTTCTGATCCAGAATCATAGATGTTCTTCTATTTTTGTTCTGCTTGAACCAATAGGATCTAATATTCTTGATGTAGGCTTTCAACCTGCCAAAATGTAGAACTGAACACTTCTCAACATTGTACTTCATCTGCCATATTCTTGCCCAGTCTCCCAATCTGTCTGTATCCTTCTGCAATTTTACGGTTTCTTCAACAGTTCCTGCTCCGCCACCTACCTTGGTGTCATCCGCAAATTTGGCCACAAGACAATTCATTCCACAATCCAAATCATTAATACAAATTGTAAACAGCAGCTGCCCCAAGACCGACCCTTGCGGAACACCGCTAGTTACAGGCAGCCATCATGAATGAGATTCCTCAATTTCAACCCTATTAACCCAATCACTGACATCAGACCTATAGGTCTATAGTTCATTTTTTTCTGCTTCCCACCTTGTACAGCAGAACCACATTTGCAACCTTCCAATCCCCTGGAACCATGCCAGAGGATATTGATTTCTGGAAGATTGTCACCAATGGATCTACAATCTCCAAAGCCACCTCTTTCAAAACCTGTGGGTGTACATTGTCCGTTTTGGGAAATTTATCTATCTTTAATCTATTCAATTTACCTAGCACAATTTCTCTAGAAATCCTAACTGAATCTAACTCTACTCCCTGAAGCCTCTGTCTGTCAGGATATTATTAATGTCTTCCACAGTGAATACAGATCCAAAATATTGATTAAATTCTTCTGCCATATCTTTGTAACCCATTATAATTTCCTCAGAATAGTTTTCTATTGGTCCTATGTCAACATGTCTCTCTTTTATTTTTTTTTAAATATTTAAAAAACTCAGTATCTTTTTCTATGTTGTTTGCCAATCTCCTTTCATAACTCATCTTTTCCTTCCTTATGACTTCCTTTATTTCTTTCTGTAAATTTCTAAAGGAATCCCAGACCTCTGATTTCCCACGAGTTTTAGCTTCCTTGTATGCCCTCCATTTGCTTTTATCTTGGCCTTCACTTCTTTTGTTAGCCACATTGGTACCATCTTTCCTTTAACCAATTTCCTTGGAATATTTCTATCCTTCATGCCCTTTATTATTTGAAAAATGTCTTCCAATCCTGCTCTGATCCTCCAACGAATTTGCTTTTCCAGTCAACCTGAGCCATTTATTCCTCATACTACCAGTTTCCTTTATTCCATTTTAAAATTGATACATCTGATAAAATTTTTACATTTTCAAATTTGAAATTGAATTTGACCAGGTTATTGTCACTGCTTCCTAGAGGTTCTATGACTTTTAACTTCCTAACGATCTCAGGCTCTTGTACATGCCGCACAAGAGACTTATCAGTAAGTTACAGGAAAGTGGAGTCCGGGGAAGTATATTGGCATGGATCGAAAATTGGTTGTCTGACAGGAGGCAGAGAGTCGGGATGAATGGGAGTTTTTCAGGTTGGCAGAGAGTGGTAAGTTGGGTTCTGCAGGGGTCGGTGCTAGGCCCAGAACTGTTCATCATTTACATTGATGACTTGGAGGAGGGGACAAAATGTGGTGTAACCAAGTTTGCGGATGACACCAAATTGAGTGGAAGAGCAAACTGTAATTAGGATGTGGAGAGTCTGCAGAGGGATATAGTTAAGCTGGATGAGCGGGCAAAGGTCTGGCAGATGGAGTACAATGTTAGTAAGTGTGAGGTTATCCACTTTGGCAAGAAAAATAAAAGCTGAATATTATTTAAAGGATGAAAAACTACAGCATGCTGTTGTGCAGAGGGACTTGGGAGTGCTTGTGCATGAATCGCCAAAAGTTAGGTTGCAGGTGCAGCAGGTCATTAAGAAGGTAAATGGAATGTTGGCCTTCATCGCTAGAGGAATTGAATTCAGGAGTAGGGAGGTAATGTTGAACTGTATAAGGTACTGTTGAGACCGTACCTAGAGTACTGTGTCTAGTTCTGGCCTCCATATTTGAGGAAGGATATACTGGCTTTGGAGACGGTCAAGAGGAGGTTTACTAGGTTGATCCCTGGGATGAAGGGGTTGACTTATGATGAAAAATTAAATCATCTAGGATTGTATTCACTCAAGTTCAGAAGAATGAGAGGAGATCTTATAGAAACATATAGGATTATGAAGGGAATATATAGGATAGATGTAGGAAGGTTTTTTGAGCTGGCCGGAGAAACTAAAATGAGAGGACACAGTCTCAAGATTTGGGGGAGTAGATTTAGGACAGAGATGAGGGAAAATAGTTTTTTCCCAGAGAGTAGTGAATGTTTGGAATTCTCTATCCAGGAAAGTGATTGAGGCTGCTTCATTAAACATTCAAAATTCGGTTAGATAAATTTTTACATGATAGTGGAATTAGGGGAAATGGGGAGAAGGCAGGTAGGTGGAGTTAGGTCATAAATTAGATCAGCCATGATCTTATTGAATGGCGGAGCAGGCTCGATGGGCCATTTTTGGCCTACTCCTGTTCCTACTTCCTATGTTCCTATGAACATGACCCAATTGAGAACTGTGGATCCCCTGGTGGGCTTCTCAACAAGCTGTTCAAAAAATCAATTTCTTAGGTTTTCCACAAACTCACTCTCCTGGAATCCAGTAAGTTCCTGTCCTTTCCAACCCCCTGCCATGGAAAAAATCTCCCACAATTATTTTGATATTATCTTTGCAACATGCCCTTTGTATTTCTGTCTGTATCTCATAATCTACTTCCTGGCTGCTGTTTGGCAGCCTGTATACAACTGTTAATATAATCTTTTTGCCCTTGGCATTTATTAATTCAACCCATACTGATTCTACTGCTTTAGACCCTATGTCTCTTCTTTCTAATGATTTAATGTCATTACATTCTCAGAGCCTCCCCTCCTCCTCTACCCTCCTGCCTATCTTTCCTATAGACTGCGTATCCTCGGATATTGAGCTCCCAATTGCACACCTCATTGAGCCATGTTTCAGTAATGGCCAAAATGTCATACCTTTTTAGTTGAATCTGAGCAACCAGGTCATTTACTTTTTTTCTGATGCTATGTGCATTTAAGTAAAGCGCCTGTAAGCCTGTTATCGATGTCATTTGTGCTGTATTCCTGGTAAACAGCTCTTTCCCCTGTCTGTTCTCCTGCCTTTCCTTTACATTATTTTTGACCACCTCTTTTCTATTAATTCCTTCCTCTGTTGAAACTCCCTGACTCGCTGCTATCCTATTCTCTCTGTTCTCATTATGATTTCCCTCCCCCTGCAAAGCTATTTTAAACTCTCCCCAACAACTCTAGCAAACCCTCCTGCCATGATATTGGTCCCTTTCCAGTTCAGGTGCAGCCCATCTCCTTTATAGAGGTCTGACCTTCTCCAGAAGTAATCCCAGTGTTCTAGGAATCTGAAGCCCTGCCCTCTACACCAACTCTTTAGCCACACATTCATCTGCCATAACTTTCTATTTGTACCCTGTCTAGCATGTGGCATAGGCAGCAATCTGGAGATTACCACCCTCAAGGTCCTGGCTTTTAACTTTCCACCCAACTCCCTATATTCTCTCTTGAGGACGTTGTCTCTGCCTCTATCTATGTCATTGGTCCCATCATGGACCATGACATCCAACTGTTCTCCCTCCCCTTCCAGAATGCTGCTGAGACAATTTGAGATGTCCCTGAACCTGGCACCTGGGCAGTAACATACCATCCAGGAGTCTCTATGTATTGCAGCAAACTTCCTGTCTTCCCTCCTAACCAACAAATCCCCTATTACTAATGCTCTCCGCTTCTCAGCCCTTCCCTTCTGAGCCAAGGAGTCAATCTCTGAGCCAGAGACTTGACCGCCTCGACTTGTCCCTGGTAGATTGTCCCCACCAGCAGTATCCAAAACAGCATACATATTGGCAGTGGGAACATCCACAGGGGTACTCTGCATTACTGGTCCCTTCCTTTTACCTCCCCTAACAGTCATCCATCTGTCTGCATCCTGTCTATTTGGGGTGACTACCTCTCTGTGATTCCTCTCTATGACTGTCTCAGCCTCATGAATAACCCACAGTTCATCCAGTTCCAACTCCAGTTACCAAACTCAGTCAGTAAGGAGCTAGAGCTGTATGCATTTCCTGCAGGTGTAATTGTCTGGGACAAGTATGTTGTCCCAGATTTCCCACATCCTGCAGATGGAACAATCCACAGCCCTAGCTGACTCCATTAGCTTGTACAATAATGCCCTTAACTAGACTTACCTTCTCACCTTACCTTGGCTGCAGTAGTTGCTCTCCAAAGCCTCTCGAGCCCCACTCTTTTGCTGTGCCACTCACTCACTTGGCTGCTCCTTGACCCAACCCACCTTTTATTGGCCCTCTACTAATTAACCCTTATTGGCCAATTAACTCTCTTTTATTGGCTCTTTATCAATTAAGCACATACCATGCCATTAGTCACTCCATGCCCCTCCTCCACTCAACAACTCCAACTCCTCGCCCAAACTAAAATGTAGCACCTCACATTTATCAGTATTAAACTCCACTGCCATCTTTCATCCCACTCTTCTAACTGTCCTATATCACCCTGTAAGCTTTGATAATCTTCCTCACTGTCCAAACACTGCCAACCTTTGTATCATCCGCAAATTTACTAATCCAGTTTGTCACCCTATCATCTGGATCGTTAATATAGATGATAAATGGCAGTGGACCCAGCACCGATCCCTGAGGCATTCCACTTATCGCTGGCCTCCAATTCGACAAATAATTTTTCACCATTACTCTTTGGCATTTGCTATCCAACCATTGTTGAATCCATTTCACTACTTCATCATTAATACCTAATTGTTCCACCTTCCTTAATAACCTCTTATGGGGAACCTTATCAAAATCCTTACTAAAGTCCAAATAGACAACATCCACCACCTTCCCCATATCAACCATTTTAGAAACCATCTCAAAAAGCTCTATAAGATTTGTTAGACATGATCTACCACATACAAAACCATGCTGACTACTTCGAATCAATCCATGTCTTTCCAAATAGTTGTATATATCAACTCTAAGAACACTTTCCATTAATTTACCCACCACTGACGTCAGACTTACAGGCTTATAATTACTAGGTTTACTTTTGGATCCTTTTTTGAACAGCGGAACAACATAAGCCACCCTCTAGTCCTCTGGCACTTTCCCCTTGGCCGGTGACATTTTAACTATTTCTGTCAACACCCCCACTATTTGTAAACTAACCTTCCTCAGGGTCCTAGGGACTATTTTGTCACGACCTGGAGATTTATTCACCTTAATCTTTTTCAATATAGTCAACACTATTTCCTCATTAATTCTTATATAATCCATGAGGCCCCAACTGTATATCTTCACTTCATCTAGCTCAATATTCTTTTTCTTAGTGAATATTGAAGAAAAAAATCATTTAAAATTTCACCCATCTCTTCTGGCTTCTCACAGAGCCTACTGCCCTCATCTTTAAGGGGTCCAATATTCTCCCTCACTATTCTTTTCTTTTTAATGTACCTATAGAAACCCTTTGGATTTATTTTTATTTTTTTCCTGCCAAAGCAGCTTCAAATCTCCTTTTAGCCTTTCTAATTTCCTTCTTAAGATTTTTTTTTACCCTCCTTATATTCCTCAAGCAGTTCATCCATTCCTTGCTGTTTATATCTGTTGTACACATGCCCCTTCCTCCGAACCAATCCACACCCTCCAAATCTTTCCTCATCCCCTTGAAATTTGCTTTCTTCCAATCAAGAATCTCAACCTTTAGCCCACCCACCTCTATTGTTTTCCACTGAACAAGAAATGTTTTCAAAAGATTTGCTTCCTTAAAAAAAATAGGGAACTTCAAGCTGAACACAAAGATCATTTCAAATTTGCTTAATCACATAGGAACTTGGAGAAACATTAAATTAACTTTGATTGAATTTAGCATGTTTTAATCGCAACATGATGCTAACATTTTGCATTAGTTCAACTGACCTAAAACTGATTTGCCACTGATTTTCATTTGTACTCATCATCTGATGAATCTTGTGTCAGTGTCCAACAATAGCCAGCCAGCATTGATGGATTCCAGTTGCCCTGATATCACTTTTCCATGGTCGCAATGTCCTGGTAAAACCTTTCACCATGTTAATCACCGACTGCACCAAGATTGGGAGGGAAGACGTCCAAGTGTGAATGCAGAAAATGAATTTTCAATGACAGGTTGAGCTTCATGGTTTGTTTGCTTGAAGCATATTGTCAATTATCTGCATGTAGTTTGACAAGAAAATTCTCAACAACATCTTTAAATGTCTTCCAAGCATGCCCAGGCCTAACATAACACCTGCACCGAGTGCATGCCCATGCAAGTTTGAACTGATTATAAAAGGTTGCCTTGTGGGTAATATACTAGTAGACTTCAACTATGACAGGAAATCACAAAAACAGGTTATATCTAAAACAGTGCACAATAGGAAAATGTTAAAATACACCTACAATTGTTCAGGAAGCAAATTCTTCATTGTCCAGTGTTTTCTAAATTGTCACGTCATTTATACAGCCAGGAGCTGGACTGATTGCCAAGAGCAACAGTCCTTCTGCCACTGCAACAGAACTCAATTTTGGAGATCCAACCTTTTGTCCTTAAACAACCAAGCAAAATGTTTCAGAAAATCAATCTCACAGGATTAAACTCAATCTGTTGTGTTCCACTGATGACATCTGAGGACTGGACTGAAATCATGGTGTTCTATGGTCTGATTTATGATTTACCTATTCTAGCATGAATTCTTTTTACAATGAAATCAATCAAATATTTGTCTAGTTGTCCCAGGATAAATGCAGCACCAATACATTAAATGCTTTTGAATGAACTTTATTCCAGGACCTACTGTGGGAAATCCTTGATTCTTAACCTTGAAGCCTACCAATTTTGTCTCTTAGTCCCACAGCTTACAATAAACTGTTGCATGATTCATGCATTTCAACATTTTATAGCCCAGTATCATGTCCTTTCTCAGGATTCCACTCTGTAATACAACACAAATAATTCTGACAACCTGTCCTGGAGTCATCCTACTAGTTCTCTGATCAGTCAAGAGAAAATAAAGAAGGCAATTATGATGCATTTTCACAACCACAGTGTTGCTACACAACTTTTGTGTAAAAAAGTCATCACCTTTATTTACCGTCCATCCAGGACCACGAAGCAGGTTCACATGATAATAAGTTAAAATAGAAGTACAAATATTAAGACATAGACAATAAAATTTCACAGTACACTATCCACATATGTTCTGGAAATTCAGGAGCCTGGGGGAAAATAGTGTTGCCCGATCTGGATATAAGGGCCCGAGAGCTACGGCATCTCTTACCAGATGGCAGAAGGGAGAACAGTTTACATGAGGGGTATATGAAGTCCGACACACTGTTTATTGCTTTCCGTGTGCATTGTGTGTTGTAGATGTCCGTCATGGTAGGAAGAGATCCCCCAATGATCTTTTTCCATTGACTTCACTATCTTCTGCAGTCTTATGGTCTGAAGTGGTACAGCTTCCAAACCAGGTGGTGATACAATTGCTCTGTAAATACATCCTCTGTAAAATGTAGTGAGGATGGAGGGTGGGAGAGGACATTTCCTCAGTCTTCGCAGGAAGTAGAGGCTCTGCTGGGCTTTCTTGGGTATGAAGCTGATGTTAAGGGAACAGGTAAGATTCTCTGCCAAGTGCACTCCAAGGAAATTGATACTCTTGACGACCTCAACGGTAGAATCGACAATGGTCAGTGGAGAGTGATTTCCCCCCAGGCCCTCCTGAAGTTGACAACCATCTCTTTTATCTTATTAATGTTCAGATACATGTTGTTGGCTCTGCATCAGTCTGTAAGCGACTGTACTTCATCTCTGTAAGCTGAATCATTGTTCTTGCTGTTAAGGCCCACCACGGTCATGTCTTCAGCGAACTTGATGATGTGGTTCGAGCTGTGTTTTACTCCACAGTCATGAGTCCGCAGAGTGAACGACAGTGGACTAAGCACGCAGCCCTGGAAGGGGGTGGATGGCGGGGGGGGGGCTCCCATGCTCAACGTGATGGTCTTGGAAGTGCTGTTTCCGATCCGGACTGCTTGAGGTCTCCCAGACAGGATGTCAAGAATCCAATTGCAGAGGGAAAGTTGTTAGTTAATTAAATACAAGACAGTTACAATGATACTTATTCAAATCTTCAAAAACTGGAAAGAAATCAAATTACTCTAGCTAATGAGTCGAGTTTTCCGTGTTTCAGCTCAGAGTAAGCCAAAATTGCCACCCAATTAAGTTGACAAAGGAGACATTTTGGAAGGTCAAATTAAGAGCTTCAGTCACACCAGCTTTTGTTGAAACAATTGGTGTTTTTTTTTAACATAAAAATGTCAATACATCCTTGGAAAGGCTAAGAGTAAATGACAACGAGGTCACCCAGATATTCTAAGCAATCAGCATTATTTGGAAGGCTGTCAAATCTGTTTCATCGACAGGGAAAGGGTGGTGGGGTTGGCAGAGACATAATATTTGCAGCAGTCAAACATATCTGGGGGTGTGGGCGGTGGGGGGGGGGGGAAGAAAAACCTTCCTCCTCCAAAAACAAGCTGACAGCTGCTAAAAGGAGAGCACCTCCTGGGAAGGAAGGGCACCTGGCTCTTGGTTAATTGGTTTAAAATACTGATATATGATATCATAACAATCCCTCTGTCTCTGTCGTACAGATGACGGTCATTGTGTCTGGAGCCTTTAAATAACAGATAATGCAGTATATTGACAGAGAAAAGTTCTTAATAACTTGATAGCTTGTCTCCTTCTCAAAGAAATCAGACCTAACTAAGGTGAGGAAAGGAATCCGAAGACGAAGAAGGAACATATCAAAGTTTATTATTATGCCCATAGCCCAGTTATGACCAAGACCATCCACATAGGGCATTAGGGCCAAATCAGTTCTCAGGTCAGTTCAATGTGAATTAACTCTGCTCACTGAACAATGTCACTTGCCCTGAAGGACATTGGTGATGCATTGGAGAATTGTTTAAAACAAAGCAAAGCCAAATGCAGCACAAATGGAACACCATATTGCTTGCGTGTTAAGTTAAGCACCTGAGTACAGTAAAACCCCTTGTTTTCTGGAATTCAAGACGCCATCAAAAAAAGCGCAAGGAAAATAAATAAATAAATAAATAGATAAATAAATAGATAGATTGACATTTAAAATTGTAAAAGGAAATGATCTCTGAAGTAGCACATAAACCTTTGGTGAGGATGGGAGCAAATATTCAGCCAGTGAGGTGCCTTGGTTGTGCTTTGCTCAGAGCAGCTGCTTGATTAAAGTTGTGTGAAGGAGCAGTGGCATTGTCCAGGATGAAGATCTAGTTGATACTGCTTGCGGTTGGGGTAACTCTCTTAAAGTGCCTCCTAATCTGTGCTTAGTAAGAGTCAATATCTTTATTAGTATATTATTAAATATATTATTAAGGCTTTATCTATAAAATGAGGGGTGGATGGGGTTAATTATCCATCATGTTATTGCTTGTCTTTCGGGTGACTCTGTGGAAGGGAATGACCCTATGGATGCAGCAATGGTTAAATGCTCTCCAAGAATGTGACTAAAAATAAAGTAAAATGTTTTAAAGTTTATATATTCATGTAAATGAAGTTTGTTCAGTGTAAGAATGGCCTAAGTGTAAGTACATTTACCTTTAAACTGTTTATTCTTAATGCAGATGAGTGAGTCTCAAGTGTATCAAGATCAAACCAGCAACCACAAAGAAGGCATATCACACAGGGGTAAAGATGAACAATTACTTTATTAACAAAAAATTCACCTTCAAACTTTAATTCAAAATCCTCCCTTTTATAACAATGTCCACTGGTTACTATGCAAATCTCTATAACAGTGTAAAACTAATAAATTCCTCAGTCTAAATATAACATATGTAATTAAAGTTTAAGTTATATTTCCAACCATACAAAACTTCGATCTCAACCGAAGCAAAGATCATCAACAAAATTCAGTTTGTTTGGTGAACTGAAGCCAAAAGATCTTTGAGAGAGAGAGAGGGAGAGAGAGAGAGAGAGAGAGAGAGAGAGAGAGAGAGAGAGAGAGAGAGAGCACAAAATTTTCCTTCTGGCTGCCTTCGGAATGTTCATCCCTTTTTTGAAATCCCAACATTCTAAACTGTCCTCCAGACCATGACTCATGCTCTGGGCCTCCTTCCACTCCACAGCACTAACCAGTGGTGGTTTATTGTCCAAGTCCAGAATTTTTTTTTTCATTTTCTGCACATGCCCAGTCCATCTCCCACTCTTTCAGCAGTTCACCTTCACCTTGGCTCTTAAAGGCAAACTGTCACTTTTTAACTTAAAACCACACAACACATAGGCCAATACACAACACAGAACTCTGTAACACCTCCCCTGCTAAAAACAATTGACCACAAGAACAAATTTTTAACAATTAATGGAAGTATTACATAAATAAAATAAAATAAACACATTTTTTTTACAGTAAGTATGTGATTAGATTCATATCTACCCAGATTAACATCTTTTTTAAAATTTTTTTTTAGTTTTTCACACTGTGAACCATATCAACCAAAATACATACAAAAATTTCCCTCTTAAATATACACAGTGGCATTTTCTCCCTTTTTTCCCCCTCCCTTCCCTCCCTACTTCCCACCCCCTCCTAAACATATAAAATAAAATAAAAACATTAAAAAATGTCATCACACAATTAAAAATAAAAAAGAAAAATGTGACATCTACTTTTACACACTGGATCAAGTCATTTTGTCTTCTTATCATTTTAGGGGGTGGAGGTCCAAGGCAAGCCCTCTCTGTTATGTTCCATGTACGGTT
The DNA here is from genome assembly GCF_036971445.1 of Narcine bancroftii. NCBI lineage: Eukaryota > Metazoa > Chordata > Chondrichthyes > Torpediniformes > Narcinidae > Narcine > Narcine bancroftii. Next base: position 126,016,436 of record NC_091473.1, on the reverse strand, counting down.
CCAAAATTTGTTCAAATAATGTGACTTTATTTTTCCAATGGAATACATTTACTCATTTCCGTGTACCATTGCTGTACTCTTAGGCTCTCTTCCGATTTCCAAGTTGACATTATACATTTTTTTGCTACAACTAAGGCTATCATAATAAATCTTTTTTGTGCTTCATCCAGCTTGAGGTCTAATTCCTTACTTCTTATATTACTTAGAAGAAATATCTCTGGATTTTTTGGTATGTTGCTTTTTGTGATTTTATTTAATATCTGATTTAGATCTTCCCAAAACTTTCTCACTTTCTTACATGCCCAAATTGCATGTACTGTTGTTCCCGTTTCCTTCTTACAACGAAAACATCTATCTGATAATGTTGGATACTATTTTTTTAAACTTTTGGGGCATGATATATAACCTGTGTAACCAATTATAATGTATCATGTGTAACCTTGTGTTTATTATATTCTTCATAGTTCCAGAACATAACTTTTCCCTTGTTTCATTTTTTATCTTTATGTTTAAATCTTTTTCCCACTTTTGTTTGGGTTTATAGCTTATTTCATCATTTTCCTTCTCTTGCAGCTTGATGTACATGTTTGTTATAAATCTTTTAATTATCATTGTGTCTGTAATCACATATTCAAAGCTGCTTCCTTCTGGTAATCTTGGACTGTTTCCCAATTTATCCTTTAAGTAGGCTTTCAGTTGATGGTATGCAAACATTGTACCATGAGTTATTCCATATTTGTACTTCATTTGTTCAAATGTTAATAAATTATTTCCCAAAAAACAATTTTCTATTCTTTTAATTCCTTTTCTCTCCCTTTCTCTAAAGGAAAGGTTATCTATTGTAAAAGGGATTAGCTGATTTTGCGTCAATAATAATTTTGGTAGTTGGTAATTTGTTTTTTTTCCTTTCTAAGTGAATCTTCTTCCATATATTGAGTAAATGATGCAGTACTGGTGAGCTTTTATATTGTACCATCTTTTCATCCCACTTATCAAGTATACGTTCCAGTACCTTCTCCCCTATTTTATCTAGCTCTATCTTAGTGCAATCTGATTTTTCCCTTGTCTGATAAAAATCTGATAAATAGCTTAATTGTGCTGCTCAAAAATAATTTTTAAAGTTTGGTAACTGCAAACCACCTTGGTTGTACCTCTTTGTTAATTTATCTAATGCTATCCTCAATTTCCACCCTTTCCGTAAAATAAATTCCTTATTTTCCTTTAGTTCATTAAATAATTTCTCTGTTAAAGGAATTAGTAACGATTGAAATAAGTATTGTATCCTTGGGAAGACATTAATTTTAATGCAATTTATCCTCCCTATCAACGGTAGCAGTAATTCTTTTCAATGTTCTAAGTCTTCCTGCAATTACTTTATTAGTGGCTGATAATTTAATTTGTACAAGTAGCTTAAATTATTATCTAACCTAATACTTAGGTATTGGATTGCTTGTGTTTGCCATTTAAATGGTGATTCTTTTTTAAATTCTGTATAATCCACATTACTCATTGGCATCACTTCACTTTTATTTGCATTGATCTTGTATTCCAATATTTCTCCATATTCCTTCAATTTCTTATGTCGTTCTTTTATTGATATCTCTGGTTCTGTTAAGTATACTATGATGTCATCTGCAAATAAACTGATTTTATATTCCTTCTCCTTTATTTTTATCCCTTTTATTTTATTTTCTGTTCTTATCAGTTCTGCCAATGGTTCTATTGCTAAAACGAACAGTGAGGGAGACATCCCTGCCTAGTTGACCTACGTAATTTAAATTGGTTCGATACATATCCATTTACTGTCACCTTCATCGATGGTCCATTATATAATGCTTTAATCCAATTAATATATTTTTCTGGTAGATTGAACCTCTGTAATACTTGAATAAATAATTCCATTCTACCCTGTCAAAGGCTTTTACTGTATCAAAAGCAACAGCCACTGTTGGCATCTTATTTCCTTGAACTGCATGAATTAAATTAATACATTTACAGACATTATCCGCTGTTCGTCTTTTCTTCATAAATCCAGTTTGACCTTGTTTTACTATTTTTGGTACACAGTCGGACAAACTGTTTGCTAATAATTTTGCTATTATCTTATAATCTGAATTAAGTAGAGATATTGGTCTATATGATGCTGGTGTTAGTGGATCCTTTCCCATCTTTGGTATTACTGTAATTATTGCTGTCTTACATGAATCCGACAAGTTTTGTGTTTCTTCTATCTGGTTCATTACTTCCAGGAAAGGAGGAATTAATAACCCTTTAAATGTTTTATAGAATTCTATTATTGTTCAGCAGCTTTTTTAATACATCCTGTACTTCCTCTATTTCAAATGTTTTTATCAGTTTGTTTTACTTCTGTTCTTGCAATTTTGGCAGTTCAATTTTAGCTAAAATCTCTTCTATTTTATCATCGTTCCTCTCATTCTCAGTTTGGTACAATTGTTCATAAAATTCCTTAAAGTTCTCATTAATCTCCATTGGATTATATGTGATTTGTTTGTCCTTTTTCCTTGATGCCTAAACAGTTCTTTTAGGTTGTTCTATTTTAAGTTGCTAGGCTAATATTTTGTGTGTTTTTTCTCCTAGTTCATTATACTTTTGCTTTATTTTCATTATGTTCTTCTCCACCTTATACTTTTGTAATGTTTCGTATTTTATTTTTTTTGTCTGCCAATTTTGTTCTTTTTGTTATATCATCCCTTGTTGCTAGTTCCTTTTCTGTACTTACTATCTCGCTTTCAAATTAACATCTTGACAAACAATCTGCTATTATATTATCCATCCCCTTTATGTGTGTAATAATTAAATCATACTCTTGTAATAGTAAGCTCCAATTCACTAACCGTCTGTTCTTATTTTTCATTTTAGACAGAAAAACTAATGGATTATCATCAGTATATATTATTAATGGTTTTTGAGCAGTACAAATATACACATCAAAATGTGGCAATGCTAAAACAAGCATTAACAATTCCTTCTCAATGGTTGGATAATTTTGTTGATGGTCGTTAAACATTTTCGAGAAGTACGAAATAGGATGTTCTACTCCATCTCCATCCTTCTTCTGTAACAGTACAGCACCACTTTGTCACTGGCATCCACGTCTAAAGAGAATCGCTTTTCAAAGTTAGGGGACAAAAGTACAGGCTGATGGCATAAAATGGCCTTTAACTTCAGAAACACTTACTGGCATTCATCTGACCAAATAAATTTTTCTTTCTTTCCAAGTAGTTTTGTTAATAGGAGTGCAATTTCTGCAAAGTTTTTACAAAATCTACAATAGTAGCCAATCATACCTAGAAATCTCTGAAGAGCTTTCTTATTACTGGGGATAGGGAATGCGGTGATAGCTAATACTTTTGCTCCAACCAGTGCCACCTGTCCCTGTCCTACCACATAACCCAGATAAATTACAGTGGCATGTCTAAATTCACTCTTGTTTAAATTCACTGTGAGGTGTGCTTCTACCAGTCTCTGAAATAACTGCTCTAATTCAAGCCTGTGTACTTCCCATGTATCCGTACTAATTATTAAATCATCGATATAGGTTCCTGTGTGCTCTAAATGCTGAATTATTGCATTAATCATTCTCTGAAATGTGCCATGTGCATTTTGCATCCCAAAAGGCATAACATTATACTCATACAATCTTGAAGGTGTAACAAATGCAGAAATCTCCCTGCCTTTCTCTGTCAAAGTAACACACCAGTATCCTTTTAAGAGATCAATCTTTGTAAGAAATCTAGCCTTCCCCAACTTATCTATACAATCATCTATTCTGGGAATAGGGAATGCATCAGTCTTTGTCACCATGTTTACCTTTCGATAATCTGTACAAAACCTAAGTGAGCCATTTGGCTTAGGCTCAAGAACACAGGGTGAACTCCAATTTGAACTTGATTTTCAGATTATGTCATTTTTGAGCATATAATCCACCTCTTGATCCAACAATCTGCTCTTTTCATGATTAACTCAGTAAGGATGCTGCTTAATAGGCTTAGCATCACTGACCTCCACATCATGACAAGCCACAGTAGTTCTTCTTGGAACATCTGGGAATATATCCTTAAATTTCATAAGTAATGTCTTCATTTCTTCCCTTTCTGATTTAGTCAAATGCATTAACTTCGTGTGTAGGTTTTGCAAAACTATAGAATTTTCCAGCCTAGGGGTTATCACTTTCTGTGCTCCCTGATCTTCCACAAAACTTATCTCCTCCTTACTTTCCTCTATAACTAGCACCTTGGTTGGAATCCTAGTCTACTCTTCAGTCATTTTCTCAAAGTAAGGTTTAAGCATGTTCATGTGACAGACCTGTGTCTCTCTTCGATAATCAGGCATCTCAATGACATAGGTGACCTGGTTAATTTTTGATTTCACCTTATATGGTCCTGAAAATTGAGCTCTCAAAGGGTTTGACTGCATTGGAAACAAACCAGTACTTTGTTGCCAGGTTTAATGTCCCTAATTTTTGCTTTTTGATCATACCGAATTTTTATTTTTCCCTGAGAGTTTTAAAATTTTTCCTTGCCATCTCACAAGCCTGATGTAATCTTTTTTTAAATTTGAAAACATAATCCAACAGATTTGATTGTATATCATTATGTATCCACTGTTCCTTCAACAATAGTAATGGACCCTGACTTCAGACCAAACACCAACTCAAATGGACTAAAGCCAAGAGACACTTGAGTTGCCTCTCTAACTGCAAACAATAACAAATGGATTCCTTCATCCCAATCCTTATTATTTTCCATGCAATAAGCCTTCATCATATTTTTCACAGTTAAATGGAAACTTTCCAAGGCCCCTCGACTTTCAGGATGATAGGCAGATGACACAATTTGATTGGCTCCCAATTCATACACCACCTGTTGAAATATTCCAGACATAAAATTACTCCCTTGGTCCAATTGAATTTACCTTGGTAGGCCAAACAGTGTGAAAAATTTTAGCATAACCTTCACAATTGTCTTTGCTTTAATGTTTCTCAGGGGAAAAGCCTCTGGAAACCTTAGGCTTGTCCTCATTGCTCGCCTCCACTATAGGATCATCACAGACTTTCTCTACCTCTACCTTTTTTCTAGACATGGCTCTAGTATTGGCACATGAGGGGTAGATTTCCAAATCCTTTTCGGACTCATAAACCAATGGCTTACTTGTGAGTTTCACCACAGCTATGACTTTACCCTCTGCTAAATCATTCCCTAACGAAAGAGAAACTCCATCCACCAGCAGATTTGATCTTATCCCTATCATAACCAGGCCATTAACTAAGTCTGATTTCATCACTATTCTATGCAAAGATATAAGCTCTGCTTCACCACCAATGCCTTTAATTAAATTCACATCTCCAGTATTGGTCTCCTCACCAAAATTCAAAACGGTGCTTAATACAAGCGATTGGGCTGCTCCAGTATCCCGCAGGATTTTAACTGGCACTTGATTGGATTCTTCTTTAACCGAAATGAAACCTTCAGTCATGAATGGTTTAAAAATATCCCTAACTTTCTCACTCTGAACACAGGCAGTTGGTGCCACCCCTTTCTCTTTCTTCCTTTTCAGTACAGGACAATTTGTTATTATGTGCCCTGGCTTCTTACAATAGTGGCAAATAACACTCGAAAATTTTTCCTTCACCCATTTCTCTTCCTCTCTTCCTTTAACCTCACTTCTAGATTTTCTTTCTACTCTCTTTGGATTATCAACAGTATTCCTTTGAAAGGTTTTCCATGGTGTCCACTTAGGCTTGTCGTTAAAGCATATTCCTCTGCAAATTTAGCCAATTCTTGCCAGGTTTTTATATTTTTCTCTGCCAAGTACACTTGAATATCATCAGGAACACAATTTTTAATCTCCTCAATCAGAATTATTTCCCTCAATATATCAAAGTTATTTTATACTTTTATTGCAGCACACCACTGATCAAAACACACAACCTTCCTATAAGCAAAATCCAGGTAAGATTGGGTTGCTGCTTTTTTTAAACACCTGAACTTTTGTCTATAAGCCTCTGGGGCTAGTTCATAAGATCGAAGTATAGCCTGCTTTACAAATTCGTAATCAGCTGTTTGTTATACAGTGAGACACGAATACAGCTGTTGGGCTTTCCCTTTAAGAACATTTTGTAGCAGGAGTGACCACTGATCTGGTGGCCATTTTAAATTTACAGCTACTTTCTCAAAATGCTGAAAATACTGGTCTATTTCAGCTTCCTCAAATGGAGGAACTAACCTCACTTCTCCACTGACCAGAAACCTCTTCTCCTGACCAGCACATGGGACTTGGGCTTCTCCCTCTCCTTACATTAGGGTCAGCTTTAATTTAGCTAGTTCTAGCTCATGCTTCCATTTTCTCTCTCTTCTCCATTTCTGCCTGCCTTATTGCTTCCCGTTCGGCTTTCCTTTCTGCCTCTCTTTTTTCCTCTAACTCTAGTTTTCTCAAAGCCAACTTTACTTCCTATGATATTCTCTCCTTTGGAAACTGTTCTAATGCAGCTTTTTCAAATACCCCCTTTCCTATGTAGTGCTTAACAATCTTTCGGACAATTTCCTTTTTTTCATCCCAGTTCTTACTGTAAGAAGTTTTAACTTGCCAACTATACCTATCAGTTCAGACTTTTTAGCCATTTTTAAATTAACCACTGAAGGGTTCGCTACGAAATGGTCAATATTCATAGTTGCCGGTTTTTCTGCTGGTGATTTATACACTCACCGTTTATTTTTAATTTCAAGCTGGAGGTTGAGTCAAACTCAGACGATTGATAACTAAGCACAAGTCAATTCCAAATTGGTTTGATCCTGGACGATACCCCCAAATTATGTACAAGATCAAACCAGCAACCACAAAGAAGGCATATCACGCAGGGGTAAAGATGAACAATTACTTTATTAACAAAAATTCACCTTCAAACTTTAATTCAAAATCCCCCCCTTTTATAACAATGCCCACTGGTTACTATGCAAATCTCTATAACAGTGTAAAACTAATAAATTCCTCAGTCTAAATATAACATTTGTAATTAAAGTCTAAATTGTATTTCCAACCAGCCCACAGAAAAACTTAGACACAAAACAAACACTAAACACACAAGACTCACAAAACTTCGATCTCAACAGAAGCAAAGATCGTCAACAAAATTCAGTTTGTTTGGTAAACTGAAGCCAAAAGATCTTTGAGAGTTTGAGAGAGAGAGAGAGAGAGAGAGAGAGAGAGAGAGAGAGAGAGAGAGAGAGAGAGAGAGAGAGAGAGAGAGAGCACAAAATTCAAAGTAGTGTTGTGTTGCTTGCAGAAAGAGGAACAATTGGCTTGGTCTGGCTGTCTTCGGAATGTTCATCCTTTTTGAAATCCCAACATTCTAAACTGTCCTCCAGACCATGACTCATGCTCTGGGCCTCCTTCCACTCCACAGCACCACCCAGTGATGATTTATCATCCAAGTCCAGAATTTTTAAAATTTTTCTGCTCATGCTCAGTCCGTCTCCCACTCTCTCAGCAGTCCACCTTCACCTTGGCTCTCTCAGGCAAAGTGTCTCTTTTTAACATAAAATCACACAATACATAGGCCAATACATAACACAGAACTCTGTAACACAAGCAACTGAAAAACTTTCTTATCCAACATCTACCGATCCCCAGTGGCGAATACCAGAGGTTTTACTGTACTTTGGTAGTTTAGGACTTTATTGCTGGGTTTGATAGCCTTGTGGTCTAGTTGCCTTCTCTTCAGATTGCTGGCTCCAGTAATTTGCAAGTACAGTCTGGGATGGATAGCCATTGGGCAGAGATGAGTGCGAATGCCATTGGTGACATTTGTGATTTGTGAGAAGTAAAAACATACAAAAACCAGCAGGCCTGTCAGGGGACCAGCTGGACAACAATACAGGAAGATGCTAGTACCAAGACTGCACCACCCAATCTCCAGAAGCAGAGTTGTGGCAGCTGACAGACACTGATCTCTGGCCCTTGCTGATTCACTTCTCTCCTTAAAGTCAGTTGACTGCTTAGTCTGAGCAGGACTGTGGTCAGAGAGGTGTAGGATTTGGGTTGCATGTCCTTGAAGGGAGATCATTCATGCCATTGAAAAGAGTAATTTCCAAGGCATAGATGTCATGGACCAAGTGCTAGAAAATGGAAGTAAAACACAAAAGTCTGAAGACACTGTGGTTGAAGTAAAAACACAACGCTGGACAAACTCAGCAGGTCAAACAGTGTCCTTTATATAGCAAAGATAAAAATGCATAGTTGAAGTTTTTGCGATTCATGCACAAGCACTCCCTCTGCACAACAGCATGCTGTAGTTTTTCACCCTTTAAATAATATTCAGCTCTTTTATTTTCTTGCCAAAGTGGATAACCTCACACTTACGTAGGTTTACATAGTTTGGCACATCAGAACTGAAGGGCCTATACTGGACTGCAATGTTCTACATACTATGTTCAAAATGTTGGTGACTTGCCTGCAGTTCAAGCAAGTGTATATCAGTGCTTCATGCTGCGGTTAAAAAAAAACCCTCCAACATCGTTGCACACTTTTAAAAAAAATGACAAATTCATGGTTTTTAAAAGGGGAACTCAATTTGGTGTGCATTGAGACATCAACGTACCAGAAATTGGTGCAGTTCATTTCTTGGACATGTTTTTTTTTAGTTATTGTGAAAGCTAAATGAGAATCTGGCACATAGTACAAGAAATTAAAAGGTTTGGACCCCGAAAGAATAAATCAGGAAATTGTGGGTTGATGACAACAAAATTAGATTAGGATAGTTTAGCGATCATATGAAATTTTATGTGCAATTTAACATGAGTGACAAACTTGGCCAACCTTTGTCTTTAATGTCTTCTAACTGAGAACTTGTTAATTAAAGCACTGATTTTCATCATCAAATTTTGTTTTAATGTAAGAAGCTGGTCAGCATTTCAGAATCAATGGAACCAAAGTAAGCTGTGCCAAGGTTTATGATTTGATTTCTCTCATTATATGCATGAATTCAATTTTTTAAAAATTTGGTTGACAGATCTTTACATCAATTTTTCAAATTAAAAGGAAGTTTGGACATACAGCACAATAACCGTCCCTTTTGGCCCACAAATCTGTGCTGCCCAATTGCACCCAATTGACCCAGTGTGTTTTGAAGTGTGGGAGGAAACCGGGGCACATGGGGAAACCCCATGCAGACATGGAGAGAACATATAAACTCCTTACAGACAATGTGGGATTTGAACCCCAATCCTGATCGCTGGCATTGCAACAGTGTTGTGCTATTTGCTACGCTAACCATGCTGCTCAATTTTAATGAATTTATTATTTTTTCAGGATGTGGGCATTGCTTGTGAGTTTAACATTTATTACCATCCCCATGGGCCTTTGAGAAGGTAGCAATGAGCTGTATTTCAGGTGGGAGAACTCCCACGATGCTACTGGATAGTGATGGTGATGGGGCGGTGATATATTTCCAGATCAGAATAGTGTGTGAGTAGCATGTGTTCCTGCTGGCCTTGCTGGTGAATAGCATGGAGTTCAGAGTAATCTCTGTGTGACTGGAATGCATTTTAACTCTGCAAACAAATTGCATAGTGGTGATGGGAGGTGGGGGGAGTGGAAGGGAGGGGAATGGATGTTTAAGGAGGTGATTGAGATGCCTGACAAGATGTCTGCATTTGTCCTGGATGATGGAGAGAATCAGGCAAGTGGAGAAAATGTCATCATACCTGCTGATTTGCTCTTCGTTGAGAGGGGAAAGGGTTTGGGGTGTCAGGAGGTGAGTCATTCTCCACAGGATGCCCTGCCACTTACTTGTTTCAGCTATTTGTATGTGACACTAGTGTCACTTGCCACTGGACAGCTGAATGTTGCTGAACACTTGCTTTATGCAAAATGGGAACTCTTTCAGAAGCAGGTTAGAAAATATCTTCAAAAGAAAATCATTCTTCCCAAATCTAGGTAAAATTCAAATATCTAATTTGATGCCATATAGTCAAGGATAATTGGATATGCTAATTCAGAGATAATAGCCCAGCATAACAAAAATGAAGAATTTTCAACTAAATAATTTTAGATGCTATTTGCTTCTGTGATAAACATTTTCAGACAGTGCTAGCATTTTAACCATTGAATGAGTTGGTTGCGGGTTCAAATGCTTCATAGACCTTGGCTGATACTCAAATTTAAAATTTAGACATGCAGCACGGTAACAGGCCATGAATCCGTGCAGTCCAAATACCCCAATTAACCTCAGCCCCTGTATGTTTTGCAGGGTGGGGGTAAACTGCAGTCCCCGGAGGAAACCCACGCAGACTCGGGGAGAATTTGCAGACATTTCTTTTTTTTCTTTTTTTTTTAAGTTTTTTATTTTTCACACCATAAATCACAATAGCCATGATATACACTTTTTCTTTTTCACACATTTACAGTGACTTTTTCTCCCCCCCCACTCCCTCCTCCCAAGCCACCCCCCCACCCCCCCCTCTCATCCATTTTAGGTATACAATCTAGGTTGCATTAATTCAGTCAGACAATGTTGTCATTCAACAAAAATACACCAGAAATTCTACAGAGTCCATTCTTTTCTTTCCTTCTCCTTCCATCAACTTAGGTAATGTTTGTCCCCGGTAGGTTTTCGCTATTGTATTTAATGTAAGGCTCCCATACTTGTTCGAATATTTCAATATTATTTCTTAAACTATATGTTATTTTTTCTAATGGAATACATTTATTCATTTCTATATACCATTGTTGTATTTTCAAATTATCTTCCAATTTCCAGGTTGACATAATTTTTTTGCTACGGCTAGGGCTATCTTAACAAATCTTTTTTGTGCATCCTCCAAGTCAATTCCAAATTCTTTATTTTTTATGTTACTTACATTTCTGAGGAATTTTAAGGGAGGTCTGGAGGCTGAATAAAGTCTTGAACATAAGATATCCTACGTACCCATTGAGCACAAATGAAGATAAATAACACAATTCATAGAAAAGAAGAGGAAGTATTTCCAAGTGTCAAAAACAGATTAACGATCTGTGGACTACTAAATGTGCTTATATTGGCCTCCATTTCCACCTGTGAGACTGCATTTACCCTTTTAATTTGTTAACTTTGAAGTCTTTCGATAAAACTCAATACAAATTCATTCTACCCAGTTAAATAAGGAGTTAAATATATTCTGCCTGACAAAATCAAAATGCTGTTTAGAGCGCTGCAATATTAGATGTTAATTGCTAGCGTTAAGTAAAGGGTTAACTATTCAGTTCAAAATGTGGGATTTGTTGAAATCCACATTTGATGTGTGTAGCAGTCTTCTCTCCCAATGGATGTGCAGATTCAAAAAATGATGTGCAGATAAGAAGTGTTATTTAAATAGAGCTGATCCTGACCACATTTTTAAATTTTTTAAAAATTTTTCACATGTTAACCATATCAATCAAAATACATACAAACATTTCCCTCTTAAATATACACAGTGGCATTTTCTCTCCTTTTTTTCCCCCCTCCCTTCCCTCACCCCCTTCCCATCCCCCTCCAAATCCATTAAATGTTCAACATATACAATACAATAAACCCATTAAACAATGTCATCCCACAATGAAAATAAACAAGAAAATTGTGTCATCTACTTTTACACACTGGATCAAGTCATTTTGTCTTCTTATCATTTTAGGGGGTGGAGGTCCGAGGAAAGCCCTCACCATTATGTTCCATGTATGGTTCCCAAATTTGTTTGAATAATGTGTCTTTATTTTTTTTAATTGTTATTTTTTCCAGTGGAATACATTTATTCATTTCTATGTACCATTGCTGTACTCTCAGGCTCTCTTCTGATTTCCAGGTTGACATTATACATTTTTTTGCTACTGCTAAGGCTATCATAATAAATCTTTTTTGCACTTCATCCAGTTTGAGGCCTAATTCTTTAATTCTTTAAAAGACAAAGGAGGAAAAACCCAACACCCAATCCCAACCAACCAATTTTCCCTTGCAACCGCTGCAACCGTGTCTGCCTGTCCCGCATCGGACTTGTCAGCCACAAATGAGCCTGCAGCTGATGTGGACATTACTCCTCCATAAATCTTCATCCTTGAAGCCAAGCGAAAGAAAGAAAGAAAGAAGAAAATATTACTTAGAAGAAAGATCTCTGGATTTTTTGGAATGTTGCTTTTTGTGATTTTATTTAATACCTGATTTAGATCTTCCCAAAACTTTTTCACTTTTTCACATGCCCAAATTGCATGTACTGTTGTACCCATTTCCTTACAGCGAAAACATCTATCTGATATTTTGGAACCCATTTTTTTTTAACTTTTGGGGTGTGATATATAACCTGTTAAACCAATTATACTGTATCATACGTAACATTGTGTTTATTATATTCTTCATAGTTCCAGAACATAACTTTTCCCATGTTTCATTTTTTATCTTTATGTTTAAATCTTTTTCCCACTTTTGTTTGGGTTTATAGCTTATTTCATCATTTTCCTTCTCTTGCAGCTTGATGTACATGTGTGTTATAAATCTTTTAATTATCGTTGTGTCTGTAATCACATATTCAAAGCTGCTTCCTTCTGGTAATCTCAGTCTGTTTCCCAATTTATCCTTTGAGTAGGCTTTCAGTTGATGGTATGCAAACATTGTACCATGAGTTATTCCATATTTGTACTTCATTTCTTCAAATGTTAAAGCATTTTTCAACTTTTTAGTCTGCTTTGAGTCAGATCAGGTTGATTCCTGAAATGATATGTCAAGGAGGAAAAACTACTTGTAAAGATATTACTCCTGTCCTAATTTAGTACAACAAAACATTATTTTCTAAGACAGAGGTGTCTTAATTGTGGTTCTGAGATTATGTGTGTTCTTGTCCCTCAGGCTTGAGTTGATGTAGCAGTTCTTACTTCCTCATTGTAACAGTGAAGGAAGCCACATTCAAATGGGACAGAATGGGAATGGGATGAAAAATGAATGTGGCTGGAAGCTGAAGATAACTCCTGCAGACTGAAAACATTGCCTTGTAAGGTGACAGAATTTGTATTTGGTTGCCCCAATGTAAACGAGGGTATATTGTGAACACTGAATGCATTTCACCAGGTATATGGGATGAGGTGAGAAGGCATGTGTTTCATCTCTGGCGGTGGCATGGGAAAGCGCCATAAGAATGGGAACTGGCCTGTGGTATCGGAAGACCAGTCCAGGGAATTGAAAAGGGATCAGAAAATGGGATGGGAATGTGTGTCTGAAGGTGGGATCCTGGTGGATCTATTGGAGGTTGTGAAGGGTGATCTGCTGTAACCAAAACTTTTAAAAGACTAATTACACTGAACACTTTTGGGTATATTTCATGGATTTTGGACTGGTGATCCTAAAAACCTTTCCTATCCTGCATGGTCTTTTCTTTAAGATATAACCTGTCATATTTTAAGTCTACTTCAAGCATACAAAACCATGAAGAGTCATTGAAAAATAATTTTCTGCACTCACACTTCGACTTTCCTCCTGATCTTGGTGCTGTCAGTGATGAACCTGGTGAAAAGTTTCACCAGGTCATTGCGTCCATGGAAAAGTGGTGCCAACCAACTATTATTGGACATTAACACGAGAGGTGCTGAGTACAAATGAAAATCAGTGGCAAAAACATTGTTAGGGGTCAGTTGAACTAACGCAATGTGTCAGCCTCATTATGCAACTGAACATGTTAAATTCAGAAGTTAATTTAATGTTTCTCCAACTACCTATGTGAAACTTATATTTCCCAGAAAATCTGAAATTATTCTTTGTGTTCATTCTTAATTTTTTTTTCAGGAAGCAAACATTTTGAAAAAAATTGTCTAATATTATTTTGTTCCCTTGCTTTAGCTCAGCTTGCCTTGTGACTGGAAGCAACTTGGGGTGTTTACTTAATTTGCAGTTGTTGTTGCTGTCATGTTCAGGATTAATCATATTCTATGATGCTCATATTCTTTCATTCCCCACCCTTGATTAATGCAAGGATGCCAATGTTGGAGAAATGTCAGAGACAATATAATTAGCTCGGAGTTAATTCTGAATATTTCCCATTGGAATTGCATTGAATTTTCAGTGCAGAAGCAGACAAATTGGTCAGCAGATTCACGGCAATCTTCTTCTCGTTTCCTCAAACTTCACCACCCACATAACACCTCCAAGTGGGCTGTTACATTCTAGGTGTGGCATTTCCCAAACAGACCAGGTTGTTCGATTTACAAATTGGAGATTGCCATTTCTAGGCAGTGAGGCAAGGGAGTTTTGAAGATGACCATCCTCATGGTAGCAAATAGATCAAACTTTGTAATGAATGCTTCTGTCCACAAGAGGGCAATTTAGTTGCATTAGCCTGCCTTCTAAATTAGCTTTGTTCCAAAGGAAAATATAATTTACAGAGCAGACTTTTGTTTGGTTTATACCATAGGTCCTACCATTGCCTTAAGTTAAATCTTGCAATGACAGAGGAATTATAAGCTTATTTTCCTGAACTACTTATCCAGAGTTGGAAACATGGGGTAAAACACCAAATTCTGTTGACTCTGTGGTTAAGCGAAAAAACACACAAATGCTGGAGAAATTCAGCAGGTCAAACAGAGCCTTTATGTAACAAAGGTGAATATATATCACCAATATTTCAGAAGGGCTCAAGTTCCTTGACCAGCTCTTCATCCTGGATTCCCAGGTCAGACCCTGAGTGCAACCTGAATCACCAGTGTCCCAGTCAGACCCTCAGCACACCTTTCTCATACTGACAACCTGACTCAGCTGCAAGCCAGTGTCCCGGTCAGGTCTTTGGTGAACCTTCCTTGTGCTAACAACCCGACACTCCTCCACTCCAGTGTCCCAGTCAGGTCCACAGTGCACCTTCATCACGCTGATGTCACAGTTCACCTCAAACCTAGCATTCAAGTGATTTTGGTTAACAGTTCATTGAAAAGATAATGGTTGGACTCCAGTAGGAATGATAGACTAAGGACTAGGTGTACGTCCAATGGTCCAAAAGTCAAGTTTATTGTCTTCTGATTGTACAGGTACAACCCGATGAAACAATGTTCTTTGGTCTTCAGTGCAAAACATGCAACTGGACATAACACATATACAGTCAGACAATAAATATGCAGGGCAAGTACTCATAAATACATATAATAAATAAATATAGTTTGGAAAATATGAGAGTCTCAGATGATTGGTGTGAGCAATTTCTTTGGTCAATTGAATTATTGATTACAGTAAGATAAGGTGGTTAAGAAGCTTATAGGCTACTTAAATTCATTAACCAGGGTTTAGAATATAAGATCAAGAATATGAGTGGTGTGCACTGTCCTGGTTGCCATACTAGACACTGGAAATATTGCATTGAGCGCATAAAGCTGAGAAGGGCCTGTCTGAACTACACAAATCAGTTGGGGCATAAACAGGATAGAAAGTCATAGAGTCATACCGCATGGAACAGACCCTTCAGCTCAACTTTTCCATGATGACCAGGATAATGGAGAGCACCCTTCTGGCTAGTCCTCTCAGCAACAGGTATTGGATGCCATTGAAGAGAATGACCTGACAGAGGGTGGCCACAGTGACCACATCACTGGCACTGAGCCTTACACTGTGGTACAGAAAGGAAGGAAGAGCAATGCAGTGGTCATAGGGGACTGGATTGTCAGGGGTACAGACAAAGGATTCTGTGACCCTGATAGATATACCTGCATGGTGTGTTGCTTCCCAGGTGCCAGGGTGCGAGATACCTCAAATCAGGTCCAGAGTATTCTGAGAGGAGAGGGTGAACAGCCTGATGTCTTGTACATGTGGGTACCAATAACATAGATTAAAAAAAAGGAAGAGGTCCTGAAGAGGGATTACAGTGAGTTAGGATGGAACCTAAGAGACAAGACCTCCAGGTAGTGATCTCTGGATTTCTACCTGTGCCAAGTGCAAGTGGGGGCAAAAAATGGAAGGATCAGATGGATGAATGTATGGCTGAGGGGCTGGTGCAGAAGGCAGGGTTTCAGATTCTTATGCCATTGGGAGGCATGGCCTCTTCAAGAAGGTTAGGTTACACCTGAACCCAAAAAGGGCCAATATCCAGGCAGGCAGATTTAATAGAGTTGTTGTGTATGTTTTAAATTAATTTGGCAGGGGGTTGGGAACCTGAGTAATAGGGCAATGGATAGGAAAAGTTTGGATAGGCAGTGAAATTAAAAGGGCAGGAGGAGCAGAAAGGGATCGGAGAATATGGCCAAGTGCATCAGATAACAAGGTGAAGAGCATAGGGAGTAACAGATTAAAGGTATTATACATGAATGCATGGAGTATAAGAAATAAAATGGATGAGCTTGAGGTTCAACTGCATATTGGAGGGTATGATGCCATAGGAATAATGGAGACATGGCTGCAGGAGGGCCAGGATTGGGAGAGTTGAGGAATTGCAAGGGCAAAAGGACCCTAAAGGGAGTCATGTACAGGCCCCAAACAGTAGTTCAAATATAGGAGGCAGAATAAATCAGGAGTTAAGATTGGCATGTCAGAATGGTAATGATACAGTTGTTATGGGGGATTTCAACATGCAGGTAGACTGGGAAAATCTAGCTGGTGTGGGACTGCAAGAAAGTGAGTTTATAGAATGTTTCTGGGGTACATTCTTAGAGCAACTCATGATGGACCCCACCAGGGGGAAGACAATTCTGGAATTTGTGTTGTGTAATGATGAGGATTTAATAAGGAAGTAAGGGAGCCATTAGGTAATAGTGACTATAATATGTTAGGTTTTAATTTGTAATTTGAGAGGGAGAAAGTCGGAAGTATCAATTTTACAGTTGAATAAAGGGGATTATGCAGCCATGAGGGAGGAGCTCGCCAAGGATACCCTGGCTGGGAGAACAGTGAAACAAAAATGGCAGGCATTTCTGGGCAATTTTCAAAAGGTACAGGACCAGTTCATTCCAAAGAGGAAGAAAGGCTAAGGCAAAGAAAGGGCAACCATGGCTGACAAAGGAAGTCAAGAACAGCATCAAGACTAAGGAGAGGAAGTATAATATAGCAAAGAGGAGTGGGAAGCTAGAGAATTAGTAAACCTTTAAAGAGAAACGGAAGATAACTAAGAAAGCTATATGGGAGGAAAAAAAATGAGGTGCGAGGGTAAACTAACCAATAATATAAAAGAGGATATTAAAAGCTTCTTTTAGTTTGTAAAAAGGAAAAAAAATAGTTAGGACCAAAATTGGCCCCTTATAAACAGAAACAGGCAAAATTATTATGGGAAACACGGAAATGGCTGACGAGTTTAACAGATAATTTGGATCTATCTTCACCAAGGAAGATACAAATAAAGGTCAGATAGGGGGTAGAGGTCCTGTGGTATTGAAGAAATTGATAGACATTCCAACAGTAATGGAGGAATTGATAGAAATCCAGATTCAGAAGCATGTGGTCTTGAATAAATTGAATGGACTGAAGACAGATAAGTCCCCTGGGCCTGTTACTCTGCATCCCAGGCAGGTTGTTCTTGAAATTGTGGATGCATTGCTCAACATTTTCCAATGTTCTATAGATTCAGGAGAGATTGGAGGGTGGCTAATGTTGTTTCACTTTTTAAGAAGGGAGGGAGGGAGGGAGAGAACAGGTAATTACAGACCGGTTAGCCTGACGTCAGTAGTGGGGAAGATATTAGAATCTATTATAAAAGAAGAAATAACAGAACACTTAGGCAGAAATAATAATATCATTACAAGCCAGCATGGATTTCTGAAGAGAAAATCATGCTTGACTAAACTTCTGTAATTTTTTGAGGATGTAATGAGGAGGGTGGACATGGGAGAGCCAGTGGATGTGGTGTACTTGGACTTTCAGAAGGCTTTTGATAAAGTCCCACATAGGAGATTAGTAGGCAAGATCAGAGAGCATGATATGGGGGTAGGGTGCTGACATGGACAGTTGTTTATTATACATATTAATAATTTAGATAAGGGGGTTATAAATAACATTAGCAAATGTGCAGATGACGTGAAACTGGATGGCAGTGTGAAGTGTGAGGAGGATGTTAGGAAAATGCAGGGAGTCTTGGACAGGTTAGGTGAGTGGGCGGATGCATGGAAGATGCAGTTTAATGTGTATAAATGTGATGTTATCCACTTTGGTGGCAGGAACAGGAAGACAGATTATTATTTAAATGATGTCAAGTTAGGGAGTGGGGAAGTGCAACGTAATCTAGGTGTCCTTGTACATCAGTCACTAAAAGCTAGCATGCAGGTTCAGGATGCTGTGAAAAGGGCAAATGGCATGTTGGCCTTCATAAAAAAGGGAATAGAGTATAAGAGTAAAGATGTCCTTCTGCAGTTGAAATAGGGCCCTGGTGAGACCACACCTGGAGTATTGTGTCCAGTTCTGGTCTCCTAATTTGAGGAAGGACATTATTGCTATTGAGGGAGTGCAGCGAAGATTCACAAGGTTAGTTCCCGGGATGGCAGGATTGATGTATGCCAAAAGGTTGGATAAATTGGGTTGTATACGTTGGAATTTAGAAGGATGAGGGGAGATATGATTGAGGTATATAAGATTATTAAGGAATTGGACACGATAGAAATTGATTACATGTTCCCAATGTTTGGGGGGACTAGGACTATAGGCCATAGTTTAAGAATACAGGGAAGGCCCATTAGGACAGAGATGAGAAATATTTTTTTTACCCAGAGAGTTGTTGGTCTGTGGAATGCTTTGCCACAGAGGGTGGTAGAGGCAGATTCTTGGGATAAGTTCAAGAGGGAGTTAGATAAGGTAAATGTGGACAGGGGAATTATGGGAAAAGGCAGGGACAGTGTACTGATAGTGAAAGATCAGCCATGATCTAAATAAATGGTGGTGCTGGCTCGATGGACCAAATGGTCTACTCCAGCATCTATGGCCTATTGTCTTGACATTTTGGGCTATTTCCATTGGCATGCATTCAGCCCATATTTGGCAGCCCTTTCTATCCATATATCAGTTTAAATGTCTTAAGAATCTCAAAATTGTGCCCACATCCATTGCTCATTCCAAATATGGACTACCATTCATCTCAGTGGAAAAAGGTTATCTTCTGGGTTCCTCTTAAATCTCATCCTTATCTCCTTAAACTTATCCCTTCTAGTTTGAGGCTGTGAGCATTTACTTTTTTCATGTTCCTAATGATTTTATAAGTTCACACCTTAGGCTCCTACTCTGTATGGAACAAAACCTCCTGTTTGCTTAACTTCTCCTTTAACTCATGCCCTCTAATCTTGAAAACATCCTGGTGAACCTCATCTGTACCAATGTATTGATGTCCTTCCTGTGCCCCACTAACCAGAATTGCACACAGTACTTCAAGGGGGTTCTTGACAACGGATAAATGTTTCCCCTAGCAGAGGAATGTGTGACGACAATAGGTCTATGGGAAGGCTTAAGGGGATTTGGAGGTGATTTGGGGATGTAAGTCTATGACTCAAACGGCTGAAAAATAGGATTAGTATTGATAGATTCATGGTGGATGAACAGTCTTTAACCATCTGAGAATTGGGCAGGGGTATATTGTTGGTGAAAATTCACTCTCCATGAAACTCGCACTGCTATTCTTCAGTGAATGTGGAGGCTGGGTAATAACTATCCCAAACTTCGACTCCATGCCACCTGAATTCATTTGGAAGAATATAAAAATCAAAATCGCCCTTTTTAAAATGTTTTTTACTTGAACACAATTGTAATTTTGGCTGATAAGTTAGGATACTACACCTTCCAAAATTTCCTTCCTCAAGTGGTAGAAAAGGGAAATGTTCCATCATCCACTCTTTTTTTTCTTGAACTGTTTAGGACTATAAAACATGGGCTGATTCTGTGCAATGCTTATTGGATGTTGCTTCTATTAGATTCTTTTTTCTTTACTTCAAAGAAGTACCATTACCTGTGGCCTTCAACAGGACCATCTTCCTTTTTGATGATCAGCATCAGCTGACTGCCTTGCAAGCTGACTTTTTTCCTTGCAATGCATTTCTATAGATCTCACTGAGCTAAAGATTAACACAGAAATGTCAACAGTATCTTCTTTTCTGTGACATTTTCAGGAAGCACAGATAAAGAACACCTCTTGGTATTTAATCGGCCATCAGTGTGCACCCCAGCAGAAATCTTACAAAATTGCTGCTCCCATAGGGAGATAAATAAGGAACAGTATTTCAGCTGGTGGATGCTGATCAGATTTTTGATCTCTCTAAAAAAAAAATCGATTCCTATTTCTCGAAGTGCTATTTCAGATGTAATATTGGGCAATGAGATGGGTAAAATTAACGATCTAATAGTTAAGGGACCTTTTTAGAAAAAGCAATCATAATATCATTACATTTCTCATACAGATAGAGGGTGTGCAATAGATCTAAAACTAGTGTATTATGCTCGAATAGGATGAGGGAGGAATTGGTCAGCGTGGACTGGCTAGTTGGCAGAACAGTTGAGGAATGGTGGAAGAGTTTCAGAGATTTTTCACAGGGCTCAGCAAAAATATATTCCCGTTAAAAATAAAGGCAATAAGAGAGGGAAGAGCCAGCCTTGTTTAACTAAAGGGAAGTATAAAGTTAGAAGCTCATGTGTACAAAGTAGCCAAGAACAGTGAGAAACTGAAAGATTGGGAAAACTTTAAAAGGCAACAAAGGGTAACTAAATGAGAAATAAGGAAAGGGAAGAAGGATTATGAAGGTAAATTAGCACAAAGTATAAAAACAGATGGCAAAAGATTTTATAAATATATAAAACAGAAGAGTCAATATACGTCCCTTGGAAAATGAGAAAGGGAAATTGGCATTGAGTAATGAGTAAATGGCCAATGCATTGAACAGATATTTTGTATCATTCTTCACAGTGGAAGACATGTCAAAGAGTGGTGATAGGGATGCAAAGGGAGGCGAGGGCCTCGATAAAATAATTGTCACATAAGAGAAAATAATGAGCAAACTGAAGGCAGACAAATCCCCTGGTCCTGATGGGATGCATCCCAGGGAACTGAAGGAAATGGTGGGAGCTATAGTCAATGTGTTGGTAGTGATTTACCAACATTCTCTGGACTCTGGGCATATCCTGGAAGATTGGAAAACAGCAAATGTCACGCCACTTTTTAAAAAGGGATGTATTCAGGAGACGGGTAACTATCAGCCAGTTAGCTTAACATCTGTAGTCAGGAAAAAAACTTGAAGCTGTCATTAAGGGTGAAATAGCAAAACATTTAAAACAAAGGGGTTCCATCAGGCAGATGCAGCATAGGTTCAGAAATGGCAGGTCTTGTTTGACAAACTTGCTAGGGTTCTTTGACAATACAATGGGTGTGGTAGATAGAGGTGAACAGGTTGATGTTGTATATTTGGATTTCCAGAAGACAATTGATAAGGTGCCGCACAAGAGACTTATCAATAAGATACAGATGAATGGAGTCAAGGGAAGTATATTAGCATGGATTGAGGATTGGTTAACTGACAGAAGGCAGAGAGTCAGGATAAATGGGTGTTTTTCTGATCATCAGACAGCCCTGTGGTAAGTGGGGGGCTGCAGGGGTCAGTGCTGGGGCTGCAGCTGTTCATCATTTACATTGGTGATTTGGAAGAGGGGTTATTGTGTAGTGTAGCCAAGTTTGCGGATGATACTAAATTGAATGGAAAAAGAAATTGTGCAGAGGATGTGGAGAGGGTGCAGAATGATATAATTAAGTTAGGTGAGTGGGCAAGGGTCTGGCAGATGGAGTACAATGTTAGTCAATGTGAGGTCTTCCACTTTGGTAGGAAAAATAGAAGAGCAGCTTATTATTTAAATGATGATAAACTGCAGTATGCTGTCGAGCTCAAGGACTTGGGAGTGCTTGTGCATGAATTGAAAAAGTTGGGTTGCAGGTAAAACAGGTTATTGAGAAGGCAAATGGAATGTTGGCCATCATCGCGAGAGGAATTGAATTCAAGAGTAGAGAGGTCATGCTGCAACTGTACAAGGTACTGGTGAGGCTGCACCTGGAGTACTGTGTGCAATTCTGGTATCCATACTTGAGGAAAGATATACTGGCCTTGGAGGCAGTCCAGAGGAGGTTCACCAGGTTGATCCTGAAGATGAGGGGGTTGACCTACAAGGAGAGACTAAACCATCTGGGTTTCGATGAACCACTCGAATTCAGATGAGAGGAGATCTTTGAGAAACATTAAAAAATATGAAAGGGATAGATAAGGTAGAGGCAGGAAAATTGTTTACACTGGTGGGTGAGACCAGAACTAGGGGACATAGCCTCAAGATTCAGGGAAGTAGATTTAAGATGGAGATGAGGAATAATGTATTTTTTTTCCCAGAAAGTAGTGAATCTGTGGAATTCTCTGCCCAGGAAAGCAATCGAGGCTACTTCATTAACTATATTTAAAGTTCAGTTAGATAGATTTTTACATTAAAAAAAGAATTAAGGGATATGGGGAAAATGCTGGTAGGTCTGTAATTGTGTAATTGATTGTGCATCACTTCCCCACACCCCAGCCCACCTCACCCTGGGAGTGCAGGATATGCTGAGCCTGACCTGCTGGGCATGTCTTCCTGCTCTGCCTTTGGCAATTCCAAAATTATTTTGTCCATGTCCTCACTCACTAACTGCTTCCACTCACTCACTGACCCAATGACCTTATCCATAGCCTATCTCCCTGATCACCCTGGTTTTACCCTTTCAGAAGCACTGGCCATGATCTTATTGAATGGTGGAGCAGACTTGATGGCCTGCTCTTGCTCCTATTTCTTATGTTGTTATGAAATTTATTTTCCTGCTGAACAATAGAGTGGAAGTTCAAAATTCCGGATACCAAAAATCCGGACCACTGGAGAATCCAGGCATTTCGGAAAAACTCAAACTTTTAAAATTTAGCGGGTTTTTGAGTGCGTGTGTGGCACCACAGATGCACAGTAGCATTTTCCTTTTTCTTTAACACTGCTCATTTTGATAAATGAAGTGCGCTGTATTTGCTAATGTATTATCTATCAAAATTGACCTCTTCTTTATTCCTCTTTAAATTTGAATTTTAAAAATACTACTTAAGAATCTGGAAAATTCAAAAAGAATCCAGGCTGACCCAATCCCCAAGCAGTCTGGATTTTCGGACTTCTTCTTCACCTTTGCACCATCTTCTTCCATTAAAGGAAGTTGTCTCTCATCAAAGTCAATTGCTTTCACATCAGCACCCTGTAGTTGGTAATTCCTTAAACATGATAGAATTATGGATGGTTTCACATCATAAAGTTGAAGGCCTCCACATCTAACTTCCAAAGTGGTGACATATGATAGCACTTGTGTTTATTGTCACCTTCATTCACCCATGAACTGTAATTATATTACCTGAGATTAATTGTTCCATTGTGCTAAGTCTTTTGTTAGTTCTCTGAAAGAAAATTTCAGAAGCTGCTCAGAGAACAATATCTATTGTCGGAAGGCTCTCTTTAATAAATGATACACCTTAATGTACAGAAGGCTGACACATGAGCATTAGCGATAATTGCACACATTACAGGATGCATTTCACATTCACCAGACGTTCACCAGATCAGCAGTTATAGTTAAAGAACGAAGTCAGCAAAGTCCCAGTTTGCATGACATGCAATTGATAAACAGTTGTTAACCTGACATTTGATGTTAAAATAAATAAAAAAAAATTGCAGGTGCTGAAAAATCAAAACAAAGGAAATGACTCCAAATGCTCAATTGGTGAGGCTGCATCAGTGGGAGAGGTCAAACACCCTTTGTTGGAACTGGGAAGGAGACACAACGCTGGAGAAACTCAGCTGGTCAAGCAGTGAACTTTATGTAGCAAAGATAAAGATACTTAACCAATGTTTCAGCCTTGAGCCCTTCAGCAAAGTATGACAGAGACAGAAGAATTGAAAAAAAAAATAGAATCCTTGCAGGGGATTGGGTGTGCAGAAGTGTGGTCGAGATTGTTGCGAGAGTTGGTAGACTTATAAAAAATGTCAGTAGAAAGCTTGTCTCCTGAGATGGAGACAGAGAGATCAAGAAAAGGGAGAGGGTTGTCAGAGATCAACCAAGTGAATGTGATATCTGGTGAAAGTTAGCAGCAAAGTGGATAAGGTTGGTGAGCTGATCATGGGTGCATGGGGCAGCTCCGATGTAGTTATCAATTATAGTGGAGGAAGAGTTGAGGTTTTTACAGCATGGATTGCTCAACAAAGCCAGTAAAAAGCAGCCATTGCTGGGGCTCATGCTGGTATGTTGAAACATTGCTAACTTGATGAAAGGCTCAAGCCTGAAACAATGGATATGTCTCCATCGGGCACACAAAACTCAAAACGGTCAACCAGTTTACCTATCTCGGCTGCACCATTTCATCAGATGCAAGGATCGACAATGAGATAGACAACAGACTCGCCAAGGCAAATAGCGCCTTTGGAAGACTACACAAAAGAGTCTGGAAAAACAACCAACTGAAAAACCTCACAAAGATAAGCATATACAGAGCCGTTGTCATACCCACACTCCTGTTCGGCTCCGAATCATGGGTCCTCTACCGGCACCACCTACGGCTCCTAGAACGCTTCCACCAGCGTTGTCTCCGCTCCATCCTCTACATCCATTGGAGCGCTTACACCCCTAACGTCGAAGTACTCGAGATGGCAGAGGTCGACAGCATCGAGTCCACACTGCTGAAGATCCAGCTGCGCTGGATGGGTCACGTCTCCAGAATGGAGGACCATCGCCTTCCCAAGATCGTGTTATATGGCGAGCTCTCCACTGGCCACCGTGACAGAGGTGCACCAAAGAAAAGGTACAAGGACTGCCTAAAGAAATCTCTTGGTGCCTGCCACATTGACCACCGCCAGTGGGCTGATAACGCCTCAAACCGTGCATCTTGGCGCCTCACAGTTTGGCGGGCAGCAGCCTCCTTTGAAGAAGACCGCAGAGCCGACCTCACTGACAAAAGGCAAAGGAGGAAAAACCCAACACCCAACCCCAACCAACCAATTTTCCCTTGCAACCGCTGCAATCGTGTCTGCCTGTCCCGCATCGGACTTGTCAGCCACAAACGAGCCTGCAGCTGACGTGGACTTTTTACCCCCTCCATAAATCTTCGTCCGCGAAGCCAAGCCAAAGAAAAAAAAGATTAGAACACTGTCCTAATATTTTCTCCAGCATTGTTTTTAATTCAATCTTGTGTCTGCAGACTTTCATGTTTTATTCTAGGAGACTAAGTAAGCTTGTTAAGGTTCAGGGAAGGTGGGGGAGTGGGGATGCTTCTGAAAGGGTAAAGCCAGGGTGATCAGGGAGATAGGCTATGGACAAGGTCTTTGGGTCACTGAGTGAATGGGAGTAGTTAGTAAGTGAGGACGTGGACAGAAGAATGTGGGAATTGCAAAAGGCAGAGCAGGAAGGCTTGCCCAGCAGGTCAGGCTCAGCACGTCCTGCACTCCCAGGGTGGGGTGGGCGGGGGTGTGGGGAAGTGATGAACAATCAATTACACAATTACACAAAGACTGAAGTTGCCAACACAGCATCCCTGTGTTGGTTGTTCATATTGACCTGGGCTCAAACTGAGGCAGGTTTGTGGCATGGCAGCCTTCATGGGGAACAAAGGGGGAGGAGTCACGAGCCAGCCAGTGAGAGCAGGGTCAACTAGGATAGGTCATGTAATTTACATATGACAAATATGGACAATAGTGGTTTCATCACAGGGAGAGAAAAAAGGGGTTGGAAACAAACAAGCTGATCCAAGATCACAGATGAATGACTAATACAGACAGATGCCAAGGTAGTTGAAGTTGCAGATTTTGTTACAGTTCTCAGCACAGGAACAAACCTAACATGTCCATGTAGACAAGTTGTCAACCCAAACAAATCCCGCTTGTGTGTGCTTGCCTCATAACTCTTGGAATTGTTCCAGACATGCATCTGTCGAAATATCTTTTAACATTTATCTTGTCTATAGCCATTTATTTATTTATTTATCATCTATTTATCCATTTATTTATTCGTTCATTCATTCATCCATCTATATGTATATTTGACCTTGCTATGTATTGTTTGTCTATATATGCTTCCCTTGGTGGGTGAATCGAGGACAAGGGGTCATAGTCTGAAAATTAGAGGTTATCCATATAAAACAGAGATTAGGAAGAACTTCTTTAGCCAGAAGGTCATGGATCTGTGGAACTCGCTGCTGCATACAGCAGTGGAAGCCAGATCACTAGGAGTATTTAATTAGTGAAGGCATCAAGGGTTATGGGGAAAAAGCCGGAAATAGGAACTAGTGTAGGGTAGCTTAGTGAAGTTTTACGGAACAGACTCGATGGGCCTAGTGGCCTGCTTCTGTTCCTTTGTCTTGTGATCATGTGACCAATGACCAGAGAGCACTGTTTCATTGGGTTGCACATGCGGAATCGGACGATAATAAACTTGAAGTTGAACTTGACTAAGTCCCTGACTAACTAGTCTCTCCTTATAATTCAAGACTACCAGTACCTGTAACCCTCTAGTGAATCTTCTCTGGACTATCAAATCAACCAGAAAAATTGCTGCAATTTTTAGTAGATCAGACAGTGTCTGTACAGAGAAACAGAAGTAAAATTTCAGAGTCCATTGCCACAGCTGGTACCTGACCCGCATCTAATTTCAGATTTCCAGTATCTCCTGTACAGTGCCTTTGGTTTTAGAATTTCATTTTAGATAGTGATCAGCTGAGGTGGGCTTGTGCTTTCTTCCTTTTATTTATGACATGGTTGTCAGCTCAGTCTTAAGAGCACAAAGTAACAGTATTATCCATTATCACCTTGATAGAATTTTACTCAGGGTTGAGTTGCTAATGGATATCAATTTAGCACTTCACATTTTCAACCTGACATTGATAACTCAAATACTGTTCATGGCAGCCACACTACGTAGATGAAATTACTCAAGACATGCAACATATAATGACAGAGACTTAATTAAAAACCCTGCCTCGCTGAGATCTTATTCCCCAACCAAAATTAGCAGAATTACAATTTGTCTGTTTGTTTCCTCACTAACATTTGGGATTTAATTATTATTTGCTGATGTTTTGCTCAAAGTAATTATTTCCCAGTGCAAGTCATGCGAACAGTATCAGTGGTGAAGCTAGTGTTTCGTGACATTGGGGAAGGGGACCGATGCCATCCAATACTAAATGAGGCAGAGTTGTGAATATGGGGTAAGATGCAAAAAAGGCTTTCAAGTCAAGTCAAACCAAACCAAATCAAATCAAGTCAAGTCAAGTCAAACCAAGTTTATTATCATCTAATTGTACAAGTATAGTCTGATGAAACAGCATTCTCCAGGCCTCAGTGGAAAAACATCCAGACAGCCAACTATACATAACATACATACAGACAAATAATGCTTATGCAGGAGAAGTATTACATCCATAAAAATCAATGAATAAATAGATAGATATTGTTTTGTACAAATGAGAGTGTGAGCAGTTCCTTTGGTCGTTCAGCGTTCTCACTGCCCGTTGGAAGAAACTGTTCCTCAGCTGGTGGTGCTGGCTCTAATCCTCCTGTATCTCGTCCTGACGGGAGCAGCTGAAAGATGCCGTGTGTGGGGTGGAAGGGGTACTCAATGATTTTGCATGCCCTCTTCAGACAATGATCCTGGTGGAGGGAGGGAGGTAGGAAACTCCATTAATCCTCTCTGCTACTGTTATGGTCCTATGTATTGACTTCTGATCCATTTCTCTGCAGCAACCGTACCACACTGTGATGCAGGCAGCCAGGATGTTCTCCATAGAATTCCTATAGAAAGTTGACATGATGGTGGCTGATATCCTTGCCCACTTCAGTCTTCTTTGGAAGTGCATTCGCTGTTTCACATTCCTGACAAGTGAGAAGATGTTGTCCAAAATGGATCGCTAGTTAAGTGAACTCCAAGGAACTTGGTGGTCTCTGTAGAGCGCATCGTAAGAACCAAAGACTTGTTGATCCAAACCAAAGCTTTTATTAACTAAAAGACTGGAGCATATCACAAGTAAGTCGACCAGTCCAGGATGACCTGGTCTGGCTAGGAGCAATCCTTTAAGACCTGCCAGTAGGTGTAGCTACACTCTCAGGCAATCACAGTCATCCTACACTACAATCTGTACATATACACATTGGTGATAGAATCTGTACTATCACACTCTCCACTCTTTCTACTGAAGAGTTGTTGATGTATAGTGGAGGGTGGTCTTTCCTGGTCCACCTAAAGTCCACAATCTTCTCCTTTGTCTTGTCCACTTTGCAACTCTTGCACTATTTCATGAGATTTTCGACTTCATTTCTGTAGTGGGTCTCATCGTTGTTGATGAGGCCAAAGACTGGAGACACAGTATTTCCCTGCATGACCTTCCCACCCATTCCTACTGCTGATGGCTCTGTACAAGCTTTCAACAGCCTGCTAAAGGAGCCAACGGTGTTTTATTTAAAAACCTGCAGCTGTGGGACTGCGCCCAAGATGGCAGCTCCAGTGTACGGCAGCGGCTGCGAGGATTTGCAGATTTCAGGAGAGCAGCGGACTGGTGCAGTGCAGCAGTAAAGGGGAGAACATCCCTTGTTGGGAAGGTATAGCAGAGGAGATGACCCCAAGAACAGTGACTGACCAGTGAGGGGCTCTGCAGCAGAAGGGCATACAGAGGCAGGAGGTACAGGAGCCACACAAGCTGCGGGCTGCTGGTTACTTGAGGTCAAAAGACTTGGACTAGGCTACAAGACTTACTTATGAGAGCCAGGTAATGGAACTGGGATTCGAGAGGCTACTGATGGCAAGAAAGGCTCCTGAAGGGTCCTGGATGTTGAAGGCTCCCTTTCTTGTCAGAGATCTGGGCTCATGTTCCTGATGATACGAACTTAACTGGAATCTTTTGCAGATGTAGAGACTACAGGAGCAATGGAGGCAAATGCATTGACAGTGATTCAGACATGACTCTCTTTTTCTTCTCTTTCTCTAACTATAAGGCTCACTGGGCAATGCTAATGGCGAATCTTTGTCTGACATATGGCAGACTAAAGGCAATTTCATGTAATATGACATTTCTGTAACATAACGTGACCCCAAATAGTATCTGATCTGGGTATCAACTATCCACAGGAACTCTATTGTGAAGGTCCTGGCCGGCTGCATCACGATGTGGTACAGATGCTGCAGAGAATTGGATGAGAGGTCAATCCACAGGGCCATAGAAGGGGTAAGTTTTTCATGGTATCTCTGTACATATAAACAATTTTTAAAAATCAATACAATCCTTACCTTTGTTCCCTCGGACATGTTCCCTTCAATTGGAAGTACTGGGGGAATGCCCTTGTGTGAGGTAGGTTAATCTTGGGAGCATCTCCAGAAAGGAATTAGATCTCTGCTCATAAATTGGCATTGAATGTAGGTGATGAGAATAGGCTTTGTATTCTGGATGATTAAAACTCCATGTTACCATTCTTAAATATATCTCTATGTATATTTAAATGTGGGCATTGCTTTGAATATTACTTGCTAAAATGTTTGTTGATCTGGTTTATGAAATGTTTTTATATAAATCACAATGGAAAGCAACTTGACCAAAATGTTCATATTGTAAATCTCATGCATTTGGTATCCAGAGCATTGATTGCTCCTTGGTTGAAATGTATCCCTTTGTTTTGTTTACATCCTTTCAACATCGAAGGTCATACCATAAATGATTGTTCACATATTAAGTACGTGCACTGTTGTTCACCTCAACTGAAAATGGTAATAATGTTTCAGCGTAAACAGACAGTATATTTTTTTTTTATCTTCAGTGAGATTTATGGTACTCATCTAATTACAGGTTAAAAGTTGTGATCTGTAGGGTGGAAATATAGTCCCTTCTGTGAATGATATCGATCGTGTCATTTGCAGAGGAAGCAATGTGAAATGCTCATTGTTAGATATTGGTGATTGTGTTTGTGATGTCCACACGCACACCAACACCACACCAACACCACACCAACACCAACACCACACCAACACCACACCAACACCACACCAACACCACACCAACACCAACACCACACCAACACCACACCAACACCACACCAACACCACACCAACACCAACACCACACCAACACCAACACCACACCAACACCACACCAACACCAACACCACACCAACACCACACCAACACCACACCAACACCACACCAGCACCAACACCAGCACCAACACCACACCAACACCACACCAACACCACACCAACACCACACCAATACCACACCAACACCACACCAACACCACACTAACACCACACCAATACCACACCAACACCAGACCAACACCACACCAACACCACACCAATACCACACCAACACCAGACCAACACCACACCAACACCCACACCAACACCACACCAGCACCAACACCACACCAACACCAACACCACACCAACACCACACCAACACCACACCAACACCACACCAACACCACACCAATACCACACCAACACCAGACCAACACCACACCAACACCCACACCAACACAACACCAGCACCAACACCACACCAACACCACACCAACACCAACACCACACCAACACCTACACCAACACCACACCAACACCACACCAACACCCACACCAACACCCACACCAACACCAACACCACACCAACACCCACAGCAACACTACACCAACACCACACCAACACCACACCAACACCAACACCACACCAACACCACACCAACACCACACCCACACCAACACCACACCAACACCACACCAACACCCACACCAACACCACACCAACACCACACCAACACCCACACCAACACCACATCAACACCCACACCAACACCACACCCACACCAACTCAACACCAACACCCACACCAACACCCACACCAACACCACACCAACACCAACACCACACTAACACCCACACCAAGACCACACCAACACCCACACCAACACCACACCAACACCACACCAACTCCACACCAACAGCCACAACACCACACCAACACCACACCAACACCACACCAACACCCACACCAACACCACACCAACACCCACACCAACACCACACCCACACCAACTCAACACCAACACCCACACCAACACCCACACCAACACCACACCAACACCAACACCACACCAACACCACACTAACACCCATACCAAGACCTCACCAACACCACACCAACACCCACACCAATACCACACCAACACCAGACCAACACCACACCAACACCCACACCAACACCACACCAACACCACACCAACTCCACACCAACAGCCACAACAACACCACACCAACACCACACCATCACCACACCAACACCCACACCAACACCACACCAACAATAATTACAACCTATTCTTTTAGCAAAATGCACTACTTCAAATCAACCAAGTCCATTATCTCAGCAATTAAGACAATGAATTTATTGTCATACACATTGTACCAAAATTCTTCCTTGCTATATCTGAATAGGTGCTTTGTAAAGAAAATTACAATACTATACATTAGATTAAACTAAAGAAATTATAAATTCAAAAAATGGATAAAATATAAATATTCCCAGTTATGACTGCAAAAATATGGAGTTATAATAGTTCAAACTGGCCTTTTCTGGTATTGGTATAGTTTATGATTAGTGTAGAAAGAGGAGAGTCAAAAACCTGATAGCCATTGAACCTAGAGCTGCTGGTCTTCTTCCCAAAGACAGCATTGAGAAGATGTTGTGACCGGGATGATGGGAATCCTTTTTGATGTTGGCTGTCTTCAATGGATGGTCAGAGTCTTGACAATGTTTGCCACTTTCTGCAACTTTCTGCATTCTTCAGCCCTCAAATTTCCAAACCAGGCTTTTGATGCACAGTCAGTTTAATTTCCACAGTGCACCTGGAGCTCAATGGAGCATTTGATGACATGGAAAATCTCCTCAGACATCTTCAGAAGTATCGCTGTGTCTTCTTCATGGTTTTCTAGATGTGGTGGCTTCAGAAGAGGTCCTACAATATATGGACTCTCAGGAACTTGAACGTACTAACTCTATTTTCCTTTGTCCTATCAATGTGGACAGGTGCTTAGTCTTTGGCCTCATAAAATCAATAATAAGCTCCTCGGAGTTGGTGATGGGGAAAGAAATATTGTTGTTCTGGCACCACCCAGATTCTCAATCCTCATCCTATATTCTGACTTATCATTTCCCATTATTCGCCTAACGATTGTGTTGTCATCGGCAAACTTATAGATTGTGCTGGAACTGAACTTGGCTACACGGTCATGAATGTACAGGGAATAGCGCAGGGACTAAGCCCACAGCCTTGGGACATCTGTGTTGATGATTAATGAAGAGGAGGTGTTTTGCTGATCCACCCTGTTTGAGGTCTGCTGATGAGGAAGTTAAGGATCCTGTTGCAGAGGGACAGAGTTCCAGCTCCTTTAGTTTGGTCATAGGTTTTGCTGGTATGATGGTGTTAAACACCGAGCTGTAGTTGATAAACAACAGTTTGATGTAGGTGTTTCTGTTGACCAGGTGATCTAATGCAGATGGAGGGTCAGTGAGATGGCATCAGCTGTTGATAGTAGGTGATTTAAAGTGGGTCTGTCTTTTCTGAGATAGAAGTTGATATGTTTTATAACTAACTTCTCAAAGCACTGCATCATGGTAGATTTAAGTGGAACTTGATGATAGTCATTGTGGCAGATGGTTTGGACCTCAGTCGCTTGTAGTGATAGGATGAAATTGTCTGCAAAAACTCCAGCAAATTGGTCTGCATAGGTTTTAATGACATAACATGTTCACCGCCTGAATGTTGTATTGACATCAGCCTCAGAAACTGGAAGGATAGTCGTTGAGGGTTGTGGGAGCTTGGGAGATTCTTTTTGATTTTCTTTTTGAAAAAGAGCACAGAAAGCATCTGGAAGAGCTATCACAGAGGCATACTCTCATCTTATAGGATGTGATGGAGAGCAAATCCTGCTGCAGCTGTTGAGATACTGTCTGTTTGACACTCCATCTTGGTCTGGAATTGTATTTTTGCTGGGTTAATTGACTTCTGGAGGTTGTAGCTGGTCTTTCTGTACATTTTCAAATTTCCCAAGCTGAACGCTACAGATCTAGTCATCACCAGTTTGTGGATCTCTTTATTCATCCACGGTTTCTGGCCAGGATGCACCGGACAGATATCATAAGGGCACCCTTTGTTCTGATAATGTCGGTAACCCCCATCAAGGCATCTTCGCTCAGACCTGTAGCTAGGTCCTTGGACTTGGACCAGACCACTGACTCCAGATAGTAAGAAAGCCACCTTTCTTCCTCCCCAGATTAGTTGGTTCAGTTTTGTGTTGACTTCTGGTCACCTCATCACAGGAAGGATGTGGAAGTGATGGAGAGGATGCAGAGGAGATTTGCAAGGATGATGCCTGGATTGTTGAACGTGTCTTATGAAGCAAGGTTTACAGAGCTAGGGCTTTTCTCTTTGGAGCAAAGAAGGATGTGAGGTGACTTAATAGAGGTCGCGAGAAGCATAGATAGAGTGAACAGCAAGCACCTTTTTTTCCCCCCAGAGCAGCAAACACCAGAGGACATCTGTATAATGCGAGGGGAAGGAAAATTTTGGGGAAACATCAGGGGTAAGATTTTTACACAGAGAGTAGTGGGTGTTTGGAATTCATTGCTGGGGTAGTGATAGAGGCTGGTACAGTCGGGACATTTAAAAGATTCTTAGATTGGCACATTGATATAAAAAGAAGGTTATGGCTCAGAGATAGGGAAGGTTTAGTTTGTTGAGTAGACACAAAATCATTAGCTGAAGGGCACGTTCTGAACGGTAATGTTCTATATTCTACTTCTATGTCGATGTTCTTCTCTACTGGAGTATTACTGTATGCAGGATGGAGAAACATATGCAGGTGGTCCAACTTTCCGAAATGCAAGAGTGGCTGTCTTGATGGTGGTGAGCCAGTGGCCTTCTTCCAGCACTGCTGGCCCACAGGATCATGCCTCCACTTTTATAGTTTTCCCGTAAATTCTGACTCTTTTTCTCTAGCCCTACATCCAGTTCAGTTTTCCGAAACAAAGTTGAGGAAATACTACAGATGTCTGAGTAAAATCACAATGTAACAGAAAAAGGCACAAGATCCAAGATTGGTTTATTGTCATATATATAAGATGCAAAATTTGTTAACTTGTTTGCTATAAAATCCAAGTGTCTATGGATTTGCCTCCTGTTCTCCAGTAGCTATTGCAGCCACATGGCCTCCGATCTTCCCAGTGGTGAACCCAAGCTCCTCATTCTTAACTGCCAAAACGATGAGGAAGCTGTTAACACTAGATGTCCTTCAAGAACACTGCATGTCATTGGCACCCTCATGAATTCCTGGTCCCAACACTAGATCCTCAGAAGCCTAGTCTCCAGCACCCAGCAGCCAGGTGTGAGGAACTTCAAACTCGCAGTCCCTTGGTGGTCCACTGCTGTCGTCACCTTCTCTTTCTTGGTGGGATGGTGTTCTCCACACTGGGCCCGGCACCAGTCCACCAATCCCCTGGAGCCCAAAACCATTGTGGTCAAGCATGAGCTCCTCCATCTTGGCCATGCATGGACTCTCCAACAGGCTGCCTAAAGCCTGTGGCTGTCAGCCCTACAACGGGACATTAGGACCCTGTGGAGGAGTGCTGTGTCTTCTCTTCCCACCCTACTGGGTCCAAACTTGCAGCAGTACTGCCTTGACAACGGCTGCAGCAACATCACCATTTTTGCAATTTAACTTTCACAAAGCTATTTTAGAACATAGGAGATAGGAGCATGAGTTGGCCATCTGGCCCATCAAGACTGCTCCACCATTCAATGAGATCATGGCTGATCTGATTATAGGCTCATCTCCCCCTACCTGCCTTTTTAGAATCAGAATTTAGAATTTATGGACAAATCAGGAAATTTGTTGTTTTACAGCAGCATCACGGTGCAAACATTTATATAAACCACCTGACAAAAAGAAATAAAAATAGCGCACAAAGTCACAGTAAGGCAGTGTCCTTGGATCATTGATCATTTAGGAACCTGATGTCAGCAGGGACGAAGCTGTCCTTGTGTTGCTGGGTGCTCATCTTCAGGTTCCTGTGCCTTTATCCTGATGGTAGCAGAGTGGAGAGGGCATGGCCTGCATGGTGGAGGTCCATGAGGATGGAGGCTGCTTTCTTGTAGATACAAGACACCGGCTCTTGTAGGTGTCCCTAATGGAGTGAAGTCTGGTACCCATGATGTCACAGGCCGAGTAAAAAATCCCTCTGGAGTTTTTTTAAAATCTGAGCATTGGCACCACCATACTAGACTGTGATGTAACCAGTCAGAATGTTCTCCGTGGAACACCTGCAGAATTTTTCAGGTATCTTTGGTGACGTAACCAAATTTCGATATCCCATTTGCCCATATCCTGTGTAAAAATCTATCCAACCTTGCCTTAAAGGTAAGCTCCGCTCCTTTCATAGGCAGTGAATTCTACAAATTCACCACTCTCTGGGAAAGCATTTCCTCTTCATCTCTCTCCTAAATCTACTACCCTGGATCTTGAGGCTATTTCCCCTCTTTCTATTCTCCCCCACCAATGGAAAAAAATCTTACCCTCCTCTTCCTTAGCTATGCCTTTCAGAATTTTATACATTTTCTATTAGAATCCTTCTAATTCTTCTAAATTCCAGGGAGTAGAGATCCAGGCAACTCGATCTCTCCTCATAGGCTAACCCCCTCACTTCTGGAATCAATCTGGTGAACCTCCTCTGGACAGCCTCCAAAGCCAGTGCATCCTTCTTCAAGTAAGGAGACCAGAATTGCACACAGTACTCCTGATAGGGCCTCACCAGTACCTTGTGCGGTTGAAGCATAACCTCTCTACTCCTAACTTCAATACAATACCTCTAGCAATGAAGGACCAGACTTTCTCTGCATTATTTTGTTGAACTATGATTTTCCCCATGAGTGAAGGTTATGAATGACATTTTGGATTACTTGAAAAAGGATGCCTTATCATGAAAGATGCCCATGAATCCAAAGCTACTTCCATGAGTTCATTTTGATTTATTACAATAGATTTTGGGCTATTTTCTTCAATGGCTAGGAGACTGTTGTCATTTTATCGATATCTCTATAATCCTTACTTTGACATAAATATCTTTGCAGAAGAGCAGTAAAAAGTCTAGGGTCTAGTTGACCTAATAAATTGGCTGCAAAATCAATTTTTCCACATACAATATTGAACTGTTTGTCAGTTTACACTTGAGCTTCCTATCGCCAACTCTTTTGACTCCCCACCCATTCCTTCTGTAACATTGCTTTCCTTGGCCTCACCCATTTGCCAGGGTGAAGCTAAATGTAATTTCGAGGAGCAACAAGACAAAAATGTACTGGAGAAATTCAGCAGGTCATGCAGCATCGAAGGGAAGTAAAGTGTTTCAGGCCTGAACCCTTTATTAGGTGCTGCGTGACCTGTTGAGTTTGTGTATTGTCCTTGCTCCCCCCCAGCAGCTTTAGACTTTCTTGTTTGAGGAACAACACATCATATTCTTCCTGGATGACCTTAAACCGAAAGCACAAACATTGAGTTTTCTAATTTAAAGTATCTCCACCCTCGTCTGTTCCCTCTCTTCTTTACCAAGTCCTGTGCTCAGTTTCTCTCTCTAACGTTTCTTCCCAGTCCTTTTTCCTAATGGTTTCTCCCTCTACCTGTCTCTCCATCTCTCACCTTCTGCCCTATACTCTCACATCTTTATTTATGTAATTTTACCTTTTTTTCTGAGTGTTGATAAAGGGTTTTGACTGGAAATGTTGCCTGATCATTTCTACTCATGGATACTATCTGACCTGCTGAGTTCCTCCAGCAAACCTTTGTCTGCTCATGTACTCTAGCTGCACTGACTGATAGGGTTTGAAAGAACGACAAAAGAAGAAAGTGCAAAAAAGCTGTAATTAGAAGTAAAAAATTATCTTAAGGAAGTAGTCAGTGTGAGAGACGAATGCAAGTCTAATGGTTTAAAAGGAACCATCTGCTGTCAAAAGTATTACTGAGGAGTGATATTAAATATGTTGGCTGCAAGCATGAAACAATCCCAATAACTAACAGACTGCTGTTATAGGCATCATTGAGCAATTCTCTTGCCTACAAATCTCTGCCAGTTGTCTGGTATAATTCACACACACACACACACACACACACACACACACACACACACACACACACACACTCACTCACACACACACACACACACACACACACACACACACACACACACACACACACACACACACACACACACACACACACACACACACACACGTGGAACTGAAGAAAAGGGAGTTATGTAAGGCATTTGCATCTGTGAGGCAACCAGCTAGTAGATGCACCTTGGAAGTGAAAGAAGCTATTCATTTGGAGCTTGTGCTATAATTTCCTTCTTCCATTCAGCCATCCATCCACACATGTACACACTCACACACACACACACACACACACACACACACACACACACACACACACACACACACCCATACATGCGTGCGCACGCTCGCATGTCCACGTGTGCTTGCGCACTATGCTACAGTGGGGAAGAATAATTCATCGATTGGTCAACAGTTATTGGATGTGCTGGGCATTGTCAAACGTGCATTTAATAAATTGCAGAGAGGTCGGAGGATCAGTGAACATGCCAAACAAAAACAAATATAATTTTGTTTTCAGCAGATGACAGCATAAAATCTACCATATAAATTATTCTGGCTCTCACACATGTTTGAACTGGTGACTGCTGAGAGAATTGATTAGTGTGTGCAGTGTTCTATACTAACAACTTTATTCTGGTCTGATCTTAGCAAAGCATTAATTATACTGGATAATTTTTTTTTCAAGAGGTTTTCTTCCTGAAAAATATTGGAAATTATGATCGACAAATTCCAGCTGATTTCAAGATAATTTCACGGAGGAAGTTGGGGAACCATTACATTAACTTTTATTGGATTTAGCCATGTTAATGACGCTGACACATTGCGTTACTTCAACTCCCCTAAAATGTTTTTGGACTGATTTTCATTTGTACTCAGCATCTGATGCCTCTTGTGTCGGTGTCCAACAATAGGCGCCAGCATTGATGGATTCCAGTTGCTCTGATACCGCTTTTCCGTGGTCACAATGTCCTGGTGAAACCTTTCACAATGTTTGACACTGCCCCAAGATCAGCGGGGAACATGTCCATGTATGAATGCAAAAAATTAATTTTCAAAGACATGTAGCACTTCATAGTTTTGTATGCTTGAAGTAGACTTAAAATA
Source organism: Narcine bancroftii (assembly GCF_036971445.1). NCBI lineage: Eukaryota > Metazoa > Chordata > Chondrichthyes > Torpediniformes > Narcinidae > Narcine > Narcine bancroftii. The sequence goes on along the minus strand of NC_091473.1, from coordinate 125,978,153 downwards.
TGATAGGGAATCTCAAAAATAGATTATATCTCAAGAAAAGTACGTGATAGCAAAATGTTAAGGTGATTTTCATGACCAGCAGCCCAAAATCCATAAAATACACCCAAAAGTGTTCAAGAAGGAAAATTTGTTTAGTCCAGTGTTACTTAAATATGTTAAAGCCAGAAGAGGAAAAAAAAGTTTGGTGAAAGAGGCTTGAATACACTATAGTGCTGGAGAAACACAGCAGGTCCTGCAGTATCTATTGGAATTAAAATGCAATCAACAAGGTATGATCAAAAAGCTAACAGGTGCCTGAATAAAAATGGTGGGGGGAGAAGAGAAGGGAGGAAGAGGCAGGGGGGAGTATGGCCTAGCAGAAACATAGAAACATAGAAACGTAGAAGATAGGAGCAGGAGTAGGTCATTCGACCCTTCGAGCCTGCTCCGCCATTCAATGAGATCATGGCTGATCTTAAAGTTCAGTACCCCATCCCCGCCTTCTCTCCGTAACCTTTAATACCCTTATACTGAAGAAATAGATCTAATTCCCTCTTAAATATATTTAATGAACCTGCCTCTACTGCCCTCTGTGGCAATAAATTCCACAGATTCACCACCCTCTGGGTAAAGAAATTCCTCCTCATCTCGGTCCTAAATGGTTTGCCTATTATCCTCAAACCATGGCCCCGGGTTCTGGATTTTCCCATCTTTGGAAACATCCCATCTGCATCCATTCTGTCCAGTCCTGCCAGAATTTTATAGGTCTCTTTGAGATCCCTTCTCAATCTTCTAAACTCCAGCGAGTACAATCCCAATTTGCGCAATCTTTCCTCATAAGTCATTCCTGCCATTCCAGGTATCAGCCTGGTGAATCGCCTCTGCACTCCCTCCATTGCAAGAACATCCTTCCTTAGATAAGGTGACCAAAACTGCACACAATACTCCAGGTGGGGTCTCACCAAGGCCCTGCAGTAAGGTATCCTTATTTCTATACCCAAACCCTCTTGATATGAAGGCCAACATACCATTAGCCTTTTTAACCGCCTGTTGTACCTGCATGCTCGTCTTCAGAGACTGGTGTACAAGTACCCCTAGGTCTCTCTGCACTTCCCCATCTCTTAATCTATTGCCATTCAAATAGTAATCTGCCCTCAGGTAGGAAGTCATATGTAGATAAAGGTAGGGTGGCCAATCCAAAGGAAGACATGGTCAGAGGTCATTTAATTCAAACAGTATTGCAAAAACAACAAATGCTAACACACTCTCTATGTACCTATGGGAATATAAGGTAACTTCTGACCATGTCCTCCTCTGGAATGGCCTCCATAGATGGCAGGGTAGAAGAGAAAATAGCTGAGATGTGATAGAGGAAAGAGGTATAGTTCCTATAGATGCGATGTTACCCGTTGAGTTTCTCCAGCAAGTTTGTGCATTGCACTACAATCACAGCATCTGCAAACTTTCCTGTTGAATTAAGAATATTATTGGGTCTGTTTGTTTAGAGGCACTGCCTGATACAGCGCCTTATTCCACCATATCATCCGAAAATCTTTCTGAAAAATATTGGAAACCAATCAGCTACTCCAAATTAAAATTTGGGTTTTAAATGAGCCTTGCTACAGAACAAACTCAGTCCTGCTTGTATTTTTTTCAAATATTCTGCATCCGTTATGATGAATTTGTGAGTGAGGTAAAGAAACTGAGTAAATTCATGTCATCATTCAGGGTGCAGTGAACTGGAATTCACTGTCAGTGTGTTGTTCAGATGGCTGACTCCTCCCTTGGCTCCACCCTCACCTACCCCAATATAAACCCTGATTTCCCCCCCTTACCTCAGATTCACCTGAGGACTATTATGACTATCTGCCATTGATTGTATGCTATTAAAAGCATGTTTGTACTCCTCGCTTGTCTCTGAGTGCAATCAGTCATGTTGCAATTTTAATAGTTTAACGTTGATACAGGATGGAAGCCCTGTTGAAGCCAGGCATGCTCCTGATCGACCCTCTGTCCCCTGAGGCCCCAGAGGAATTCGCCTTCTGGCTGGAACACTTCTAGTCCTATCTGATGGTCATGCAAGATGTCTTCAGCTCAGATGGTCTATGGAGATTGGCACTTCTCTCTTTAGTTGGCCCCAAAGGGTATCTTGTCATCAGAGACTGTGCTACCTATGAGTCGGCCATAGAAGACTTGAAGGCCCACTACATGAGGCCCCAGAATGATGCTGGTGAGGCACTGACTCTCTCAACATCTACAGCATCTGGGTGAGTCACTGGGCAACTATATTCTTGAATTGTGGGCCCGGACCAGAAAATACCACTACAAAGCAGCCACAGCCCGGGTGAGAGGAGGAACAGATCCGGGACACCCATTTGGCAGGAGTGAGGTCAAGGTACGTGAGGCAGTGACTGCTGGAGTTGGGGAAGAAGGACTTGGCCAGCACCCTGAAGCTGGCGAAAACACTCAAACAGGCTCTACTAGGAGCTAATAACCTCACGGGCGAAAGCGGCACCCTTCAGAGGATCAGGTCACGTGCAACCAGGGATGTGGGCAGGCACAGCACCCCCATTCATAATGTCCCGTGAAGGACTCTGTGTCCACAGAATGCAGTAAACAAGGGCACTCTGTGAAGGTCTTCCAGGCTAAAGGGAACCCAAAGAGAGAAACGACATGTGCAACCCCCGAATCATCTCTCGACCTGTGCCAGAGCCCTGAAGGACTGGCCTCCGGCTCTCCGTGTTGTTTGCCGTCAGCACCTCATGGCGGGACCCGCCAGCAGAAGATTTGCTGCACCTTGAGGTTGGTGCCACGTAGTCCGTCGTCAGATCAAGATGGAGGACGGCCATCTTGCATGCCTCGTGGTTGACGCCATCTTGTCTGCCCACGGGCCAAGAGGAGAGACTCAACACAACAGCATGGGGAGTGACGGGGTTTCCAGAGACTAGCAACGGTCATCCTAGATCAGGCAATATCTCACCAATTGAATAAATCAGTGACGGAAGTGACGGTAAACTAACATTTGGCTGATTGCTTAGTAAACACTGGATCCACAGAGAGCTTTATAACTTCTTGATGGCTCTGTGGTACAACTTAAGGGTGTACCCGACAAACTATCGAATTTTCCTAGCTTTGCACTCGCACTCTGCAGCGATCCAGGGCTATTGTATAGTACATCTAACTGTAAAGGTGGGGTGCAGGGGGAGAGAATTTTGTAAGTTCTGATTGTATGTGCTGAAGGATTTGTGTGCTCCTGTGTTGCTGGGCCTAGACCCTGTGTCACCATAAAAGTGTGAAATGGAGTACTTTGTCCCACTCCCTCCAATCATGGTGCGAAATGGAAAGTTCCAAAAGCCGGACACCACATGCAGTCTCTCCACCTCAAATATTGTACCCCTCCTCCACACTGTTTCCGAACCTGACTCCTGATTGCAAACCAATAGCTACAAAGAGCAGATGATACAGTGGGGGGTATTGGGAATTTATCAGAGCTGAGGCACAGTGGCTGCTCAAAGAAAACATAATTGAGCCTAGAAACAGCCCATGGAGAGCCCACGTGGCAGTCATGAAAGGGGAAGAAAAGTCCAAGCTAGTGACTGACTACAGCCAAACGATTATTTCACTTTCCTGGATGCGTATCCCCTCCCTCAAATTTCTGGCATGGTAAGCAAAATTGTGCAGTATCAGGTCTATTCAACCATTGATCTGAAAGCTGCATATCATCAGTTACCAATCCATTCTAAGGACCATTCCTACACAGCATTGAGGGGGACAGATAAGGACCCCCCCCCCCTTAAAATCCACCTCTTTCCCATTTTCAGCCAAAGCCCAGATGGCTTTTGACTACGTTTGGAGCTGCATAACAAAGGCCACCATGCATGTGGTGGACAAGAATTCACCCTTCCAGGTAGAAAGCAATACCTCTGACATAGCTCTGTCCGCTACCCTTAACCAGGTGGGCAGGCCAGTTGCTTTTTTCTCCTGCACCCTACAAGGTCACGAGCTTCAGAACCCATCTACGGAGAAAGAGGCTCAGGCACTGGAGGCATCATTTGGCCGGCAGAAAATTTACACTGCTCACCGACCAGCGATCGGTGGCATTTATGTTTAATAATGCAAAAAGGGGAAAAATAAGAAAGGATAAGATCACTAGGTGGAGGATCGAACTCTCCACCTAAAATTATGACATAGCAAGCAGGCAAGGTACTCTCACTGAGCCTCCAGATGCCCTTTCAAGAGTAAGCTGTGTCTCTTCAAACACGACCTGGTCATTTCCCTGATGTCCTCAATGGTGTTGGGCATACCCTGACAGTAGAGAGGACACTGTCTCTCTCAGAGACCTGGCACCTGCCAGAACTGACAATTAGATGCTGTGAAAAGTGCTTTATTAAAGCAAATCCTTGAAGTGTGCCAGGAACTACCGAGTACCCCACTCAGGATCCCAGAGGACACTGCTCGGGAAGTGGACCAATTCACTCCACGACCTGAACATGAGCCCTTGAGACCCACTGACCCTGTACAACAGAGGGTCCAGGAAGTTTGGCAAGCCCAAAGTCCTCCAGTACTGTGGCACTCGACCAGAATTACCAGACCCCCTGACAAACTTAACTTGTAAATATTTGTAAAGTATTAGTGTTTTGAATGAATGGTCTTGTTTTTCACCCACAAGCTCAATTCTGAAGGAAGGGGTGAATGCAGTGAACTGGAATTCACTGTCTGTGTATTGTTCGGATGGCCGGCTCCTCCCCTGGCTCCACCCTCACTTACCCCAATATAAACCCTGATTTTCCCACCTTACCTCAGATTCACCCAAGGACTATTGTGTCTACTGGCCATTGATTGTAAGCTATTAAAAGCATGTTGGTACTCCCTTGTTTCTGAGTGCATTCAGTTATGAGAAATATCTCTGATGCCATGGTCAAAATTAAGCCTGCCATTACCATCAATGAAAGAGGGTGTCAAATCATTATTCATGGGGCCTTGCCATGCTTTCAACTATACACCAGTGAGAAAACTTCAGAAGTATGTCAAAGACTATAAAGCAGTTTGGGACAATTTGATGCTGTGAAAAGTGCTATATTAAAGCAAATCCTTGTAAACACGCACATGAATTATTGATTATCTCTTGGTTCTGGTGAAGATCCCTATTTTTAATCTACACTAGCAAAGTTTAGCCACTTGTTCTGTCTTGTTCAGTTAGTTATACATGATCTCCTCTTAGGTAACACCCAAAAGATAAACCACAAATGTTTGGTTGAATTTACTGCAGTGCTGGCACATATCTTAAAACTTTCAGTTCACAGCAAATTAACAATTTGACCTGGCATTAACTGTCATTTGTAAAAGTAACTTCCAAATTTATATCATCTTCTGCTTGTAGATGTGTTTCCCAATTCCACTTCTACAAAGCTTAATTTTTATTTATATTCTGTGTTCTTTCTCCTGGATTCCCAAATTAATAGAAATAATTTATTTCACCTTAACCTAACAATTGCCTCTGTTACTTAAAACTTTTATATGAATATTTAAGATCCATGGGATGCATCTTTGTAGATTTCTTTATTAACAAAAAATTCACCTTTATACTTTAATTCAAAATCCTCCCTTTTATAACAATGCCACTGGTTAATATGCAAATCTCTATAACAGTGTAAAACTAATAAATTCCCCAGCCTAAATATAACATATATAATTAAAGTCTAAGCTACACTTCTAACCAGCCTACAGAAAAACTTAGACACAAAACAAGCACAAAACACACAAGACTCACAAAACTTCGATCTCAACTGAAGCAAAGATCATAAACAAAATTCAGTTTGTTTGGTGAAATGAAGCCAAAAGATCTTCGAGAGAGAGAAAGAGCACAAAATTCAAAGTTGTCTTGTGTTGCTTGCAGAAAGAGGAACAATGGCTTGATCCAGATCCTTCTGGCTGCCTTTGGAATGTTCATCCTTTTTGAAATCCCAACGTTCTAAACTGTCCCCCAGACCATGACTCAAGCTCTGGCTCTTCTTCCAATCCACAGCACCCCCAGTAGAGGTTTATCGTCCAAGTCCAGAAATTTGCTTCATTTTCTGTACACGCTCAGTCTGTCTCCCACTCTCTCAGCAGTCCACCTTTACCTTGGCTCTCTAAGGCAAACTGTCACTTTTTAACATAAAACCACACAACATATAGGCCAATACACAACATCTCCCCTGTAACATCTCCCCTGCTAAAAAATAAAATTTGGTCCACAAGAACAAATTTTTAACAATTAATGGAAGTATTACAAATAAAATAAAATAAACACTACATTTTTTTTACAATAAGAATGTGATTAGATTCATATCTACCCACATTAACATCTTGACAAACTATCTGCTATTACATTATCCATCCCCTTTATATGTGTAATAATTAAATCATACTCTTGTAATAATAAGCTCCAATTCACTAACCATCTGTTCTTATTTTTCATTTTAGACAGAAAAACTAATGGATTATCATCAGTATATATTATTAATGGTTTTTGAGCAGTACAAATATACACATTACTTCATTTAATCCATGGTATTACAAGGCATATCACACAGGGGTGGAATAGTGGATAATGAAGAAGGTTTTCAAGGATTGCAGAGGGATTTGGGCTGCTTAGAAAAGTGGGCTGAAAAATGGCAGATGGAATTTAATGCTGATAAGTGTGAGGTGCTTCATTTTGGTAAGAAGAATCAGAATAGGACATAAGTGGTAAATGGGAGAGCATTGAGGAATACAGAAGAGCAGAAAGATTTAGGAGTAATGGTACATCGTTCCCTGAAGGTAGAAACTCACGTGAATAGGGTGGTGAAGAAGGCTTTTAGTATGCTGGCCTTTATCAATCATTGCATGGAATATAGGAGTTGGGAGGTGATGTTGAGATTGTATAAGACGTTGGTGCGGCCTAATTTGGAGTTCTGTGTGCAGTTCTGGTCGCCTAATTATAGGAAGGATATAAACAGAGTGGAGAGAGTGCAGAGAAGGTTTACCAGAATGTTACCTGGGTTTAAGCATCTAGAGTATAGGGAGAGATTGGACAGATTAGGTCTTTATTCTTTGGAGCGTAGAAGGTTGAGAGGGGATTTGATAGAAGTATTTAAGATTATGAAAGGGACAGACAGAGTGGATGTGGATAGACTATTTCCGTTAAGAGGAGGAAAGATTAAAACAAGAGGACATGAGTTAAGAATTAAGGGGCAGAGGTTTAGAGGTAACATGAGGGGGAACTTCTTTACTCAGAGAGTGGTAGCCGTGTGGAATGAGCTTCCGGGAGAAATAGTGGCAGCGGAGTCAATTGTATTATTTAAGAAAAGGTTGGACAGGTATATGGATGAGAAGAAGATGGAGGGTTATGGGCATTGTGCAGGGAGGTGGGACTAGAAAGGGGTGTTTGGTTCGGTGCGGACTAGAAGGGCCTAATGGCCTGTTTCCGTGCTGTAATTGTTATGTTATATTATGTTATGTTATTACATTAAAATGTTGCAAAGCTAAAACAAGTGCTAATAACTCCTTCTCAATGGTTGAATAATTCAGTTGATGGTCGTTAAACATTTTCGAGAAGTACGAAATAGGATGTTCTACTCCATCACCATCCTTCTTCTGTAATGGTACAGCACCAACCACTTCATCACTTCATGTCCATGGCTAAAGAGAATGGCTTTTCAAAGTTAGGGGACACAAGTACAGGCTGATGGCATAAAATGGCCTTTAACTTCAGAAATGCTTCCTGGCATGCATCTGACCAGATAAATTTTCTTTCTTTCCAAGTAGTTTTGTTCATGGGAGTGCAACTTCTGCAAAGTTTTTACAAAATCTACGATAGTAGGCAATCATACCTAGAAATCTCTGAAGAGCTTTCTTATTACTGGGGATAGAGAAAACAGTGATAGTCAATATTTTTGCTCCTACTGGTGCCACCTGTCCCTGTCCTACCACATAACCCAGATAAATTACAGTGGCATGTCCAAACTCACTCTTTTTAAATTCACTGTGAGATGTGCTTCCACCAGTCTCTGAAATAACTGCTCTAATTCAAGCATGTGTTCTTCCCATGTATCCATACAAATTACTAAATCATCGATATAGGCTCCTGTGTGCTCTAAACCCTGAATTACTGCATTAATCATTCTGTGAAATGTGCCAGGTGCATTTTTCACCCTGAAAGGCATAACATTATATTCATAAAATCCTGAAGGTATAACAAATGCAGAAATCTCCCTTCCTTTCTCTGTCAAAGGAACACACCAGTATCCTTTTAAGAAATCAAACTTTGTAAGAAACTTAGCCTTTCCCATCTTATCTATACAATCATCTATTTTGGGAAATGGAAACGCATCAGTCTTTGTCACCATGTTTACCTTTCGATAATCTGTACAAAACCTAATTGAGCCATCTGGATTAGGCTCTAGAACACAGGGTGAACTCCAATTTGAACTTGATTTTCAGATTATGTAATTCTTGAGCATATAATCCACCTCTTGAACTGAAGCCAAAAGATCTTTGAGAGAGAGAGAGAGAGAGAAAGAGAGAGTGCACAAAATTCAAAGTTGTCTTGTGTTGCTTGCAGAGAGAGGAACAACGGCTTGGTCCGGATCCTTCTGGCTGCCTTCGGAATGTTCATCCTTTTTGAAATCCCAACATTCTAAACTGTCCTCTAGATCATAACTCATGCTCTGGGCCACCTTCCACTCCACAGCACCTCGTCCAAGTCCAGAAATTTTTAGATCATTTTCTGCACATGCTCAGTCTGTCTCCCTCTCTCAGGAGTTCACCTTCACCTTGGCTCTCAAAGGCAAACTGTCACTTTTTAACATAAAACCACACAACACACAGGCCAATACACAACACAGAACTCTGTACCAGTGGTGTTAGTTTCAGCTGCAGTGGGCACTGTATTGGGTGCTCATTTAGAGAGAGGGACTTTATTCCAGCCTTTAGACCTGCAGTCTATTCCACTTGAATGCAGATCATTTGGCTTCCCTTGTGTGGATTGTGCAGGAATAAGTAAATTCTAGCAGATTCCCAGCAGTGTCTTTGGTGATATTCATTTTTAACATCTCAATCAGAAATTATGCTAATTTGAGTAATGGCTGGTTATGGAGTTGCTCTCCATAAGGAGAGATCCCGATGTAAATAAACTTTTATCTCATACTGTGAAAAACGGTTGTATGTACGACCTCATTGTGCTGAGGCTGAAGGAGGCAGGTTATGAGAAGACAAAAATGAAGGCATTAAACAAACTGAAAAACCTGCACAGGAGATTTATTCAGGTCAACGACCACAGCAGCAATAGTGGAAAAGGGCACTTGGACTGTCCAATAATCAGCAGGCATATCATATTTGTGGCGTCACCCCATCTGCAACCCTTATTCCCTTAATAGCTAACCGGGATAGCCCACCGACTGCTAACAGCCCACATGCCAGTGAGTCATGTACCCAGCTGGAAGGTCCCATTAAGGCATCCACTGCCAGCATGACCGAAGCCCTTTACAAGCCATCCTCATAATGGTGTTGAGTTGGAGGACATCATGGAAGAGGACCACAGCGGCCAACCACACAATGGGATGATGGCCCTGGAGCTGCAACCATCATGGGAAGAAATGCCCACGGACACCCCGTGCTGTCCCAGCACGCCAATGTTGGAGGCGGGACATGTGAACGGTAAGCCCGAACAGTGCATGCAGGAGCAGCATTCCATGCTGGTGTCCTTCAAGTTTTTTTTATTCAGTTATATTTGTCAACTTGTTCATTGGACCTGACCCATGTGTTCTGTAAGTTCTGTTTCTTTTCCCTGCAAGATTCTTGAGGAGAGGAAAGAGGAGGTGAGCCATCTGGGAACAGTGCATTACCGAGGTGATGCGGAGCTTCGTGAGGGAGATGGCGGTGGAGGAAGAGGAGTATGACAGTGTGCAGCAGGAGATAAGACTGGAGGTGAACAGGTGTCTGGAGGGTGAACAGGGTGCAGTGAGATGCAGCCTGGACAGTGTTGAGGGGATCCTGACCAACCTTCAGGATTGCCATACAGGAGCAGACCTCTATGATATGTGTAATGGTGCACCATATGAAATGCTCCATTGCATTCATGTCCATATCTCTGCAGTGTCCCCTTCACATGCCCCCCCCCCCACCCTTTCCCCGTCATCACTCTCCCAGCAGCCTGCCAACTCCCCCATTGTCCGATGCATGCTCAACTGCAATTCATCCATTACCTGCAGGCCACCCCACAGCAGGAGATCAATCCCGCTGCTGTGGTTTCCAACCAGTCCCAAGGGGAGATTGTCTACATCCTTTCCCCCTCCCCTCATCCTTTCAGCCGTGCTGTAAATGAAAGTTTTGCATTTCAATTTCCTGTGCATCAAACCTCTTGACGGGCAGTGATGCATATTATTAGCGTCTAATATGTTTACATGGGGACACAGACACGCAGTGGTGTTGGCAAAACAAACGTCTTCTTATGCTATGTCACATTCCTGCAACTACATGACTGTATTGAGGTTGATAAGCTATTGCTCTGGGGGGATTGAAATAATGCATGGGTCAATTGAAGAAGGGAGTGCTGTGTATTGTATTCTGTTTAATGTTTATTGTGTTTTACGTTTTACTGATGTTCTGCATGGAGCATGAATGTCAGGAAATTGTTCACATGACTGTCTCGTTAAATAACTGATATGCGCTGGTGTCAGATGCAATGTTTTTATTAGATTTATAAAATTATCGAGACACAACAATGTAAGGCATTAAATCAGCATATGTTTACAGCAGATGTTAAATGCACATGGCAGTAATGTGAATGGAGACAGCCAGGCCACTTTACAATTATACATTTGCACAGGTACTTTTAAAACTTTGCACAACGTGCCTACACAACTCTTTATTGAGGTAAGTTGAATTTTGCTACATGGTAACTGCACTAAAATCCTTGCTATTTAATCCAATAAAGCTGAAATTTGACACCATCTTGGAGTTTCCAATGTCCAATGTTTACATAGTTGACACATGGCAATATGAATGGCGTGGACAACACGCATTGTAGAACCTCGCAAAGGATTTCTCTCTGGCTGAGGAAGCTTCTGCTCTGGAGTGATGTTCCACTCAGGCAGGAGTGGTTGCAGCTCCTTTTTAATCTCACAAATGTTATGCATGACATGGCAGACAATCTGACAAGAACAACGTGCTGATATCCAACTGCTTGCTCAAATGCCTCCATCCTTAAGCCATCCAAAGGCATTCTCACCTATCTATGCCAAACTCAGACGATGGTTGTACTTCCGTTTCTGGGGACTGAGAGCACAATGGTGTGTGAATCCCTTCATAAGCCAATCCCTGAGGGAGTAGGCAGGGTCCACGACCAAATGTGCTGGAATCTCCACGTTGTCAAAGTGCATGGATACCTGTAAGCAGTCCAATACAGACGTGTGAGTATCGCATTTAGCTCACCCATTGTTTAATGCATTCACACATTTAACATCCATTCTGCTGTCTGTGCATGTGTGTTATAGTGGACCAAATCATTTCTTTCAGCCCTACATGCAATCTGCCCATTGTGGTGGAAATACATACCTCCCATGGGAACAGATACCCACCCACATCCTCTGCTTTTCTGCAAGGGGATGTGAGCATTGTGAGTGTGTCCAGGACATCCCACAAACTAATCTGTGAAACTGAAAGCAAAGCGCAATGCAATGAGTGACAACCTGTGGGCACCTACTTCTGCAGGCAGGCTTTTGTTCTTTTTAAATTACAGATTTCGGCCAGTGAGGCGGTTGCCGAATGGAAACTCTGGCAGAATCTTGCTAGTCTTCAGGACAAAATCTCCTCCTGGTGCCGCTGATCGCTGTAACCCATTCAATACCCGGACATTGGCCAACACTTTACTCAGGGTCACTTACGATTTTGCTATTGACCAACAAGACAGTTTGTCATGTATTATGCAAAAAAAAGGCTCAGCAAGAGAACATCTGTTGCTATGGAAACTTTATCACTGGACATTCTAGCTTATCAAGCCTTTGTAGTGGACCGAGCGGTTAGCTGCACCGAATCGCCGTCCCAGTCGGTTGGTACAAGATGGTGTGGGGCTCCCCTTTCCTTCTCAGGAGAAGCCTGCGTTTGGCGACATGTATTGCCTGGGAGATGTCAACACTTCCTGGTTGGACAGCACTCCCGTAGACCAGCGCACCCCAGACAGGAAGTGGGTTGTTCCCTAAAAGCAGCGCGAGAGAGTCAAATAAAGTCAGTTACTGGTTCACCTTCATGTTATGTGGACATACTTCATTTCAGTAGCCCTGCCATTAGCAGCCACTATACTGTTATAATTTTTTTTAAAAATGGCACCCTTAGCTGTAGTTTTTACGATACATAATGTCTCTAAGCACACTCAGAGAAACTGAACATATAATTTATAGATACATAATTTATAGATAATTGCAGGATGCAAAGTTACAGTTTGCAAATTAAATAGTAGGAAACATTGTTTCACAATGTCAGGATCACACCAGAACTCCCATTAACAGAAATACACCTCATGGGGTGGGGGATGTGGGAACATTTATTTAAAAACTACTAAATTGGCTAACTTTCTAGCCCGACTCCTCCTGGCTATCATTACAGGGATCCAACACTGACACTTGGGGCACCCGTTAAAAGGGAATGTGAGCGGGAATGGCATCCTGGTGTCAAACCAGAAAAATAGGTACCCAGGTACACATGACAGCCATCTGGGCTCTGTGTGTAAGGAGTGCCTAAGCATGAGACCAAGGCGCGGGATGCGCAAACCAAGTGAGGGCTCTGGCACCTGACGGATGATCGTCCACTGGCTGCTCGCAGATGTTGGTGGTCAGGGTGCACACATTTGCCAGCCAAGCTGGAGAAACCAGGCATATGAATCGGTGACCAAACAAATTTCTTTTTCTACCCTTCCCTCTGACTCTGGGGAGGAACTCCCACAGCATTCTGCCCCATCAGTAACACAATGACCCTGTTTGGATGGTGAGGTGTTGTCATTGAATATGACTATGTGCCTTGTCCAGTATTCGGATGGCACTAATGTATATATTGACCCACTTGATAGTATTTTTTTAAATGTCTTTTTGTTTTTACTTAAAACATATACATAGAGTTATTGATTGTCTCATGATTGGTGAGTAGTGTGACCTCTGAGGGGTGGATTGTATTGGGAAGAGTTGTGGCTGTCATGTGACAGCATTGCCCCCATCTAGTCAGAGGACATACCAGATGCCAAACCAGATGCCAATCAAGGTTTTGTTCCGCCCCACCTATTAGTGTTCACCTTGCTGTTGGATCCATGTAAATACCTGGTTTTGACTCTCCAGCATGCCTCGCTTGGCCTCGGGCCATTGGCTGTTGTAATTAGATTAACCCTCCAGGCACTCAACCATTGGTTCCCTGTAAACCTCCAGCATTATAAAAGTGCCATGTGTTCTTTATTCTCTTTTTTTTTTAGCAAGCTTGGGACCACCCTTCTTCATTCCAGGCCTAGAAATGTGGAAGGGTGCTGGAGATAACTGTTGGTAAGATGTGCACTGTTAAAAGGGTTGGGAACATTTAATTAGTGTCCCTTGGAACATAGACCTGTACCTGCACTGAGTGAAGGGGTGGTGGGGCACTGTAGTGATTTTTCCTTGATCATTGTGTGTGAGCGCATGTGTGTGGCACTATATCCACTACAACCAGTGCAAGGTGCTGCATTTCAGAAAAAATAACCAGTATAGGACATATGCAGTTAAGGGGAGGACATTAAGAACAGAGGGATCTTGGGGTTATGGTACAGAGTTCCTTAAAGGTGGAGTCCCATGTAGACAGGGTGGTTGAGAAGGCATATGGTATGCTGGCCTTCATAAATTATAGTGTAGAGTGTAGTGCTGGGAAATGATGTTGAGTCTGTTTAAGGCATTGATGAGGCCAGGTTTGGAGTACTGTGTTCAGTTCTGGTCTCCAAATTATAGGAAGGATACAGATAAGGTAGAGAGGGTGCAGAGAAGATTTACAAGGATGTTGCCTGGCTTACAACATCTAGATTACAGGGAGAGATTAAGGAGACTGTGATTTTATTCATTGGAAGGTATACGGCTGAGAGGGGATTTGATAGAGGTATTTAAAATTGTGAGGGAAGAGAGAGACTAGACATGAGTCGGCTCTTTCCCCTGAGGGCAGGGGAGGTTGGAACAAGAGGGCATAAGTTATGAGTAAGAGGGAAAAACTTTAGGAGAAATATTAGAGGTGGCTTCTTTACACAGTGAGTGGTGGCAGGGTCCCTTCCATCATTTAAGAGAAGGTTGGATGTCTACATGCAGGTGATGGGGTTGGAGGGTTATGGGCGGACAGCGGGAGTGGGGAACTAGTGGAGTTGTTCAAGTGAACCGGCGCGGACTCATAGTCTGAGCTCTAAGCTGTTCTTTGGTGTTATATTTCCCACACTTGCCTTCTGTAAATAAAATCCTTGCCCATCACAACTATGTTTGGAGTCCTTGCCTTTGAGACCTACCAAACCTGTTTCCTCACTCACAACAGAAGGTTGCAGAAGTTTTGCAGAGGGTGCGAAAGAGATTCACCCTATAAATGCCTGGATTGAAGAAATTTAGCTACAAGAGTTTGGCAAATTTGGAATGGTTTTTTTCTGGCGTGTTTGCTGAGGAATGACTTGATAGAAGTACATCAAGTTATGAAGGGAAGATAGGGTAGATACCCAAGTCTTTTCCTCAGCATAGGTTTTAGGTCAGGGGGAATGTTAAAAGGAGATTTATGAAACATGTTAATTTTACTCAGATTGGTAGGAGCTTGGAAAATGCTGTCAGGGGAAATGGTGGAACCACATACGATAGCAATATTTGGGAACCATTTGGACGGACACATGAATAGGCAAGGAATAGTGGGATAAGATGTGGTACACCACTGGCCTACTGCAGGGGGCAACCTCTGCACCTGCAGGAGTGTAAGGGGACAAGACAACACCTGGCCGGCTGTCAGTCAGTCGGCCTGAAGGGATCAAACCCCACCGGTCGGGTGTCAATCACCCTCTGGGATATAAGCCTGCGCCGGCCTCCCGAGGCCTCACACAAGAGTTGCTGCAGCCACAGCCAGCCTGGCTCTGTGGAAGTCTTTGTGGATTAAAGCCTGTTGTGCAGTCTTTACCAGTGTGTCTGATTCGGTCTTACAGCACACCACATAAGGACCTTGTGCAGGCAGGTGGGATTGATTGAGGTTGGCATCATGATCAGTGCATACTTTAATGGATGTTCCTAGGTATACTGTTCTGTGTTCTATCCTATTCAATTTCTTCCATTTTCTCTTATTGTTCACCCCTCTTGTTCTCTCCATAATTCCCTCTTTGCAGTTTTAAAGCATGATTTTATATATATTTAAGTGTGTTTTATATTTAAAATTGTTAAATATTAAATTGAATTGTTAACTTTATTTACTTCTCCACAATTGGTCTGAGTATTTCTCACCGTTGCCTTTTTCATTCTGGTTTGGACATTGGCTCTGAATTAAATACTTGTTGTAAGGTATTATAATGCAAATCATGTAGGTTTACTATGACTTGTTTGACAGTATTGTTCTGTAACATTATATAGTTTATTTACAATGGTGCATTGGATTATTTCCCAAGGTGAACAAAAAATGTGAATGATTTGCATATTTGAAGAATTCCTATTAACACAGCATCTTATTGCTTTAAACTAATTAGCATTAAAACTGCAAAGTAAACTGGATGCTTTAATAATTATCTGCATGTGTGTAAACTGAAAAAAGAATTCAAGCTTTTATTACCTTAGAGTTAATCATGTTCCGTGCCAACGTGTTCCTTCTTCACTCCAGTGCATGGTAATGGATCTCTACCTCAATAAATTTTATTGTACCTTTGAGTGATAAGACAGACTAAACCGATTCCTGTAAAATGTTGCATCTCATGCAGAAAACATATTGTATCTCATCTCACAATAAAATTCATCTGAATCAGTGAATAAGGGAAAATTTGTCAACTGTGGGTGTTCTAAAGAAAATATATTGGAAGCAATTTTCTTTCGATATAACTGAACAAAAACAAGCTTGTGGGGAGGGATGTATGGCCACCAGAGAATTTTGAGAAAAGGAAAGTGAATATAGGTTTGATAAGAACTCATTCTGCAATAATACATGGCCAATAATTCAAAAGCACTCTTGACAGAATGACTTAGTCACATTATTTTAACTGTTCCAGCTTTCATTCGTGCCATTAAAATTCCATTGTGTGCAATCATTTCGATCAAAATTGTAAAGAAGAGGGATTTCTATACTACAATTTTCATCTCATTTAACTTCAATTACACTATTTGGAGGAGATTGAAATATACGTGGTGGTATTAATTCACCATTTGCTTGCAATAATTCATCATTTACTAATGGGAAGCTCTTAATACATAGCCATGAGCAAGGTGCTGCCAGAGTCCAGATTTAGAAACATAAGGAAGGCTGCCTGGAAATTCTAGTTTTTCCACTGAAAGTATGAGCCTGCAATTGCACCAAAGTGTAACGATCCCTATGCAGTCCTCTGCAAAATGGACAGGTTTTACACATACTGGGAAATAAATACACCCCACCTTGATAAGTGTATGGGTTGAATGGGGAAGAAGACAGCAATCAAAGGTGGAAGGATTTTGTCTAGAGGATTGCCAATGACTGGCGACAACTTGTAATTTAGACAAGGTGTTCAGAGGTGAGGAGCAGGAAGAGCTTAGGGGTTGTAAAGCTGGAGTGGAATACCTTGGAGTGATTGGGGCCTGCACTCTAGATAGGTTGTGAGTCTTTAGAACTTGTTGCCACAGGCTGCTATGGAAGCACGCTCATTGAGAGTATTTAAGGCAGAGCTTGACAGGTATTTGATTAGTCAGGGCTGCACTGACAATAACCACACCAGCAGTGCGAGTATAAGACAGCTTTAATAAACTAATATGTACACTCAGAGATCTTGTCTGTTGATCCGTAGTCATCTGTGTTTCCTCCGCATTGTTCACACATCCGGCTGGCGTGAGATCGCTGGTGGCCACCGAGTCTTCTCTTCCATCTGGGAATGTGGTGAAGGCATACTGAGGGTTCACGTGGCTCCAATCCACTTGATCCACCAGCGGGTTCACTTTGTGGGGTATGCAGTGCTTCCGGAGGAGATCAGTTCCCGGTGTCATCATCCATTTAGGCAGTACTGTGCCCATCGTGGCTTTCAACTCCACTTGATCCACCAGCGGGTTCACTTTCTGGGCTCTGCAGTGCTTCCGGAGGAGAACAGTTCCCGGTGTCACCATCCATTTAGGCAGTACTCTGCCCGTCGTGGCTTTCAACTCCACTTGATCCACCAGCGGGTTCACTTTGTGGGGTCTGCAGTGCTTCTGGAGGAGAACAGGTCCCAGTGTCATCATCCATTTAGGCAGTACTGTGCCCATCGTGGCTTTTCTTATGAAAGAAAAGATACGTTCATGTGGGGTCATGTTAGTGGCAGTACACAACAAAGAATGTATAGAGTGTAGGGCTTCTGCCAACACTTCTTGCCATCTAGTAACAGGCAGGTCTTTTGCTTTTAAAGTCAAGAGTATCGTTTTCCAGATAGTGGCATTTTCCCTTTCGACTTGTCCATTCCCCCTGGGATTGTAACTTGTAGTGCGGCTGGTACAATCCCTCTCTCGTGCAGGTACTGCTGTAACTTCTGCGCTCATGAATGCAGCACCCCTGTCTGTGTGTATGTAGTTCGGGTACCCAAATATGTTGAAGATGGTTTGGAGGCATTTTATAACAGTGGCTGCTGATCCATCAGAACACGGGATTGCGAAGGGGAATCAGGAGTATTGATCTATTATGTTTAGGAAATAGACATTATTATTGGATGGGAGCGGGCCTTTAAAATCGAGGCTGAGGTGCTCAAAAGGTTTGGTAGCTTTTATCAGGGTGGCTTTGTCTGGCTGGTAAAATTGTGGTTTGCATTCTGCACAGATGGGCAACTCTTGTTCACTGACCTCACTTCCTCTACTGAAAATGGGAGGTTTTGGGTTTTAATGAAGTGAAACAGTCTAGTGACCCCCGGGAGGCCCAGCTCATTGTGCAAGCTCTGCAACTGGGACATGGGGCTAAGGATGGCACAAGTGCCTCTGTACAGCACGTCTGGGGGCTCGCTGAGTCTCCCGGGGTGGTATAGAATGTTGTAGTTAAATGTAGACAATTCTATCCACCAGCGCAGGTTTTTGTCATTCTTAATTCTCCCCCGTTCTGGTTATTGAACATAAAAGCCACAGACTGTTGGTCCGTGACGAGGGTGAAATGTTTGCACGCCAGATAATGTCGCCAGTACCTTACTGCTTCTACAATGGCTAGGGCCTCCTCTACTGCTGAATGTTTTACTTCTGACCCCTGTAGGGTTCGCGAGAAAAAGGTCACCGGTCGTCCGTCTTGGTTTAGGGTGGCTGCCAGAGCCACATCGGATGCATCCGTTTCTACTTGAAACGGGATCGACTCATCTATGGAATCATGGTAGCTTTAGCGATATGGTCCCTAATGTCCCTGAATGCTCTGGTGGCTTCTAGGCACAGTGGGAAAACTGAGGCTTTTATAAGTGGGCGTAGTTGGGCATCCAGTGGCCATAGTAAGTGAACAGCCCCAAACACCTTTTTAGTGCTTTCAGTGTGTGTGGCACTGGGAGATCTAGGAGAGGGCACATATGGGATGGGTCTGGGCTGATTTCCCCATTCTGCACTTTGTAGCCCAGGATTGGCAACTTCCTGGTGCTAAAGATGCATTTGTCCCTGTTTTACGTTAGATTCCTTTCCTCGGCTGCCTGAAAGAAGCATTTTAAATTTGTGTAATGATCCTCCTGAGTGTGGCCACAGATTGTCACGTCGTCTAAGTAGGGGAACACCGCTTTCAGTTGGAACTCAGCTACTATTCTCTCTGAAACAGGGACACTCCATTGGTGACACCGAAGGGAAGTCGCAGAAATTGATACAGCCTGCTGTCTGCCTCAAATGCCGTGTAAATGCGATCGCTGTTTCTAATGGGCAGTTGGTGGTATGCTGCCTTCAGGTCTATGGTGGAGAACACTTTATACTGTGCAATGTTGTTGACCATGTCTGCTATGCATGGCAGGGGGTAGGCATCTAGTTGTGTAAATTTCTTGATTGTCTGGCTGTAATCCACTACCAAGCGCAGTTTTTCTCCTGATTTTACTACAACCACCTGGGCTCTCCAGGGGCTGGTGCTCTGCTCTATGATGTCCTCCTGTAGTACCCTGCGGACCTCTGTCCTAATGAAGGCTCTATCCCTTGGGCTGTACCTCCTGCTCTTTGTGGCTATTGGTGTGCATTCTGGGGTCGGGTGTGTGAACAGCAGAGGGGGTTCTATGTTCAGGACAGACAGGGTGCAGTGTTGTTTCTTCGTAAGGCGTAGAGGGGGATGAGGCCCGTTGTGCACTATTGTAATGCTTTCTAACTGGCACTGAAAATCTAACCCCAATAGTACCAGGGCACAGAGATGAGGGAGTACTAGTAATTTGAACCCTTCGTATTTTGTGCCCTGGATTTCTAGAGTAACCCTGCAAAACTGTTGTACCTCAGCCGCAAGGCTGCTGGCTGCTAACAGGATCTGGTGCTCACTCGGGCATGTGGGGAGGGCAAGGCGGTTGACTAACCCCTTGTCAATAAAACTTTCAGTGCTTCCACTATCTAATAAGCGATTTACCCTCACATCATTAATTTTGATGCACACAGTGGCATCAGATAAATTGTGTGGACTCACCTGATTCATGCGTAGGGAAGCAAGACTGGCATGTCCTTCGAGTCCTTCCATCCGATAGTACTCGGCGTCATATTCATCTCTTGAAGACTGTGTCCTCTGCTCTGTAGCATTTGTCCAAGATGGCCGGCTGCACATGGCATTCTTCTTCTTCTGTTTGTCTGTGGAGAAAGAAGAGCTTTCCCGCCTCTCATTAGGATGAGAATGGGCCTTGGCTGTGGCCTTGGGGCTTCTGCAGACTTTTGCATAATGCCCACGTTTTCTACGGTTGGAACAGACATTTTCTCTGGCAGCGCAGAGGGCTCTGGGGTGCTTTCTTTGTCCACAGAAAAAGCACTTGGGACCCTCAAGGTGTGCTGCTGCTGTGGATTCCTGAGAGGCAGCATACTTTTCTTTTCGTGGGGCTAGAGAGTCCAGTAGTGTTACGTTTGTCCCAGCCCCAGGGTCCTGTGAGTACTCCCCCAACTCTTTCCTGGTGCTTTCTAAAGCTTCTGCAACAGTCTCTGCCTCATCTAGCCCCACCATTCCTTTCTCCAGCAATCAATGTCTCATCTCAGTGGACCGTATGCCCGCAACAGTTCTGTCCCTAATAAGGTCCTCCACATACTCCTGAGCTGATACTGCTTTAAAGTTGCACCCTCTCACCAGGTCTTACAGAGAGAGTATAAAGTCTCTGGCAGACTCCTCTACTTGTTGTGACCTGGTCATGAGTCTGTACCGGGAGTGGAGTTCACTATACCCCTTACTGTCAAGCCTCTGTAAAATGCGTATTGCCTCTTGGTAGGACCTGGCATCCTGTTTAAGGGAGTAAGGGTGGTCTCCCAGCTACGCTAACAGCAGCATTAATAGCTCTTTATCTGATGCCTTAGCACCCTCCATGTAATTCAGAAAGTACCTCTGCCAGCGGCCGAAGTGCGTGCCAGCTCCAGGATTTCTGGGGTCAAGCTCCAGCCTGTTTGGTCTCAGCACATGGCTAAGCCACAGTCTCTGGTCCCTTAGGTATAGCAAGGGTGGACCTTGGGGTACTGGGAGCTGCTGATAGAGCCTCTGTGGGACTTGTGTCTGCTGGAGGAGTAACCTGGATGCTTGGGGCTGTTGGCTGAGTCTCTGGCTTTGGGACATTTGCAGTGTGCTTAGGGGATCCCAGTGGTAGCGTCAGGTCTCTGGTACTACTGCTGGGGGAGTGATGGTAGCAGTGTCTGCTTTCCCTGGCTCTGAAGTGGTTGGGAATTCTGCACAATCGTGGTGATCGGGAGCACGACTTGTGGAGATCCTTCCACCTGCACTTGTAGTGGCCCCTTTCTGATCGGACCGGGGTTTAGGGTCGGCAGCGCCTGTACCGGTGAACCCCTGGGCAGGCAGGGCTCTTGGCCATTTCTTACCTACCCTATCGTACTTCTGTGGTTTTCCCTGCATTCCACCACGATTCCCGTACAGCGGTTCCTCGCCGTCTCTGTCCTCAGAAGCACGTGTGTGCTAGTCATCCCCGGATTCCATTCCTCAGGAAGAGTCTCCAGGTGGTCGGGAATGCGCGTTGGAGCAGAAGCAGCTTCCACCCTAGTAGCTATCATATTAGTTTATTAAATTGTACTGACAATAACCACAACAGCAGTGTGAGTATACGACAGCTTTAATAAACTAATATGTACACTATGAGGTCTTGTCTCTCTGCAAGACAAACCTGGAAGGCTAGACTGTAGTCTGGACTGCTTTATTTACAAAGTCTTGGGGATGACCCCTGGTGACCTAGTAGTGTAATTACATATCACCACATTGGCATCAAGTATCAAGGGGAGAAACCCAGGGAGTGGCCCTGAATGGGAGGATGATGTAGCTCATGATTAGAATGATGAAGTGGACTCGATGGGCCAATGGGCCTACTTCTGTGATCTTGTGAGATGATCATGAGTTCAAGGGATATTAATGGAAATAGATGAACGGAGGCTTTGTATCTTGATTCTGAATGGGATGGCTGTGCCTGCTGTACTAACTTGTTGAAGATTGCTAGCAAGCTATTATATATGCAACAAATGTACATTATGAATCCCTTTCCAATATGGTCTCATAATACAATTTTAGCTCCATTAATTGTGCAGAGTTCTGCTGCAGAGTGCAGACGTATGTTGTTTCCCAGTAGTTGCACTGGGATATCTGTGCCATGTCTATACTTCTCAAGTGGAGAGGAGTAAAACGCGAAAGACTGCAGACACTGTAATTGAAGTAAAAGCACTGTGCTGGAGAATCTCAAATGGTCAAACAGTGTATTTCATATAGCAAGGAGAAAGATACATAACCAAAATTTTGGGTTTGAGACCTAGATGAAGTGCTTAAGCACGAAACGGTGTTTATGTATCTTTATGTATACTGTTTGTCCAGCTGAGTTTCTCCAGCATTGCATTTTTGCTAGAATTCTCAATGTTGTCTCAATTTGAAAGAAGGAAAATAGAGGGAGATTTAAAATTATGTATATTTACTTGATTTATTGGTTTGTTTAAATAGATTTAATAATTTTAAATGTTTTCATTTTTTCATTTTAAATTTAATTTTTTAATTGATATCTTTATTTGTATGATAGTTTGTGAATATTTTTGAAATTTATTTATAGTATCTCCATACATTCATTTCAAATTGACTTAGTATAATATTACATAATAGATACTAAATAATTTTCAAATTTTCACCCCCCCCCCACCTCCCCTAACCCCTTAGGAAACCACCTTGTGGTGGTTAATTCCCAAAAACCCAAATGGGTGTGGTATAAACCACAAGTGGCATATGACTTTCGGGAGCAGGAGTACCACTCCCTCCCCCTCCCCCCCCCAGGCAGACAAAATACACGTAAAAACCGAAAAATCATCATTTCTTATATCCATAAAACCCCGGTCCATCAATTTAACCAATCTTATTCATAAACTCTTTTTTTTGAAAATCCAAACTTGATATTAAATTTTGCACCCTTTCCACCCTCCCAACACTGAGTTAAACATTGTTTACAATCAATAAAAGTTTTTTTTTTAATTTTTTTTTCAAGTCTTCCTGAATTTCATCCACTAAATTAAAACACCTCTGAACATCCCAGTTCAACACCGAATCTTCCATTCTTCTCAGTCTCAAGTTGAATTTGTAGCTTACTTTCAAAAAAAGTTTTTTTCAAATCTTTTAAAATTTTCTTGAACATAATTCCTTCGGTCTTGATCTTCTAAAGCATCAATGTTATTCATAAGTTCTTTCTTCTGTATTTCCCAATTTAATACCAAATTTTCCACTTTGTCAATCTTCTCAATGTTAAGTTGAAATTATTGTTTATTTTCAAGAAAAAAACTTATTCAAAATTTTTAACTCTTCTTGGACATTGCTCCTTCGACTCTAATTTTATAAATCATCAATCTTGTTCATAGTTTCTTTCTACTGAGTTTCCAAATTTAATAAAGTTTCCGTTTTTTCCAATTTTCTCAATATTAAACTGATCTTGTTGTTTAGTTTAAAAAAACACCTTTTCAAAACTATTAAAATCTGTTTGCAATGTATGCATACTCACAGATAATAAATTCACTCTTCCAATATTCCATCCAAAAAAAAATCACTGATGAACCTTATTGCAGGTCAAGGAGTTCCATATATATGTTTATCTTCAGAAAATATTTCAAATATTTCAAATCAACCTTCGTCGCCATCTTTCAAAAAGGAATCCGAAATCAACTTTAATAAGTTCTGTTCTTGAGAAAATTCCAGCACCGACTCTGGCTCTGTCTGGGCAAATAGGTCAAATTTCTTCCAAAGTCAAAGAATGTAATTTTGTTCTGTATTTATAGATAATAAGTTCATCCTTCTGATATTCCATTCAAAAAAAATCACTAATAAACTTTAATGTTATCTGGATTTCTAAAACTCACGGGCAACCAATGCCAATTACTGCAATTTATCTTCATAAAACATTTCAAATCAATATTCATCACCATCTTTCAGAGGGGTGTCCAAGGCCAGCTTATCCGACAGTCCAATTAATGAGCTCCGTTCTTAAGAAGATTCCAGCCTTGACTCTGTCTGAGCAAGTAGGCCGAGTTTCTTCCAAAGTCGGAGAGTGTAGTTTTGTTCTGTATTTGAACTCTATTTTCCTTAATCTTTGTTGCCATTTTAAACTAAAAACAATTGATAAACAAAACAAAGACTTTTAACAGAAAAAAAATATTCTTAAAACGGGTATTTATATAACTGCCTGGGGGAGACCGGGAAGGCACGTCCGCTCCCTACGCCATCTTGCCACGCCCCCCGTTTGTGAATATTTTTGAATGTTTCTGCCAGTCAAGAGACATTCTGTTTTTAGGTTTGAGTTACTGTGTTAAGTTTAGTGTTTTAAAACACTGGTCATTGTTCACATCTACTCGCTGATCATGACCCTTTTCAATTTGCCCACTGGCCAAATAGAGGCATGACAGATGCCATCTCCCTGGCTTTCCAGTTGGTCCTAGAAGACTTTGGATGCCAAAGAAACCTATGTTAGATTACTGTTTGTAGGTGATAGCTCTGCCATCAATACCATTGTCCCAAGCAAACTCATTCCCAAAGTTAAGATCTAGGCCTCAGCAAACTCCTCCGTCACTGGATTCTTCTTGTTTAGCCAATCACCGTAAGAAAAGACATCTCTTCCTTGATCACTCTTAACATTGGCACTCTGCGAGGATGTGTATTTTATCTTGTATTATGCTCCCTCTGTGTCCACAACTGTACAGCTAAATACTGTTCCAACTCCATCTTCAAGTTTACCAATGACACCTGAGGAGTGTGCCAGGTATTAAATCACGCTGAGACAGAATACAGGAAAGAGATTGAAAGTCCAGTGGCATGGTGCTAAGGTAACAAGCTCTCTTTCAATATATTATCTCCCTTTCTCGACATCCCCCCCCCCCCCCACACACACACACACACACACACACACACACACACACACACACACACCACACACCCCCACACACCACCCCCCCCCACACACACACACACACACACACACACACACCCCCACACACCCCCACACACCACCCCCCCCCACACACACACACACACACACACACACACACACACACACACACACACACACACACACACACACACACACACACACACACACACCTAGAGAGATACATCCAATGACCTGTCTAGGACCAATCACTTGTCATGAAGGTTAAGAAAGTGCAGCAAAGCCTTTCAATAGAACGGGGATCATTGAATAGTGTAGCAAAGTAACACGCGCTTCATCCCAAAATGTCTGCGTCAAATATGATGCCAAATTAAACTAAATATTTACAGTGTGCATATTCTTCTGTTCCCTGCATATTCCCCAAGCCATGTAGTCATAGGAAAGTTTGCTTTATGTTCTTGGCTCCATTCACCTTTTATAGCTTTTTCCGATCTTGAGCAGTGCAGCTCCTGTACCACCCTGTGATGTACCTAGTAGGTGCACTTTTGAAAGTGCATCTGTAAAAGTTGTTGGGATCTTCCTGAGTCTTCTAAGAAAGGTAAAGGCATTGGTGTGCTTTCTTGACTGTCATGTCGCCATGCTTGGTCCAGTCAGGCCACTGAAGATGTTTTATCCTCCCCAACCCCCCCCGCCCCCCCACCACCCAACACACACACATAAACCTGAAGCTTCCAACTCCCTCCACTTCAGCATCATTGATTTGGACTGGGTTATGGTTTCTAACCCCCTCTTGTGAAATCTATGACCATCTCCTCCTCCTTGATGGTGAGAGAGAACCTGTTATCTTGACACTATGCCCATTAGGCTTTCACTCTCCTTTTTTGCCACATATCTTGAACTTCAAAAACAAAGGTTAACAGGGGAACATGAAGTAAATTGACAGAAACCTCATGTTGGAGCAGTGGAAAGCGATTATGAAGCTTGGAGATAAAGAGAAGGAATAAAAGGAAACAATTGCACAAAAGGCAAAAGATATAGAGACCCCCACAGTAGTAAAGAGACATTGATTCTACGGAGATATTTAACATTCCTCCAACTTCACCTGAGCTATTTCAATTAATTATTTTTTTTAGCACTTGTGTGATACTCCATTTTTTTTCTTATGCATAATATATATTTGTTTACATAAAATTTGATCTGTTGTAATTTTCAATGTTGCTTGGCAAATATGCAGCTAATGCAGTGGTTTTGTTTTTAACACAAGTAAGTAACATGTCCCTGTCATAAAGCAGAATATGAATGTCGCAATGTACTGAAACAGTAGCCCTTTTCACATTGGCTAACAGGTAATTTGGTGGTTCAACGAACCAATTCAAAATACCATTTTTACCATTCACACTGGACCAATGTTCTTTGCACCCTTTCGCACTCACCACTTGGCATCCCAGAGCAAAGGGATGCCTATCCTCCAGCGATGACATTCTGTTTACCCTCTGTCCCTTTCACACTGGGCTAACAGGTACACTGATTTAAAATGAATCAGCGATGATTTACTCTCCCTAGACAGTTCATCCCTGGGGCGATCTGATGCCTACATGCCAGTTTATGAGCGTTTACACTGGCACACTAACTGGTAGACTGGCGGTTTATTACTGGGTTAAAGTCAAGTGTGAATGGGACTATAGTATCTTGCTTTTGCTTCCAAATTGCTGAAGGCAGGAAGAAAAAAGTCTCAGAATCTAATACAGTAAAACTCCCGTATCTAGCATCTATGGGGATTGGTTAAATCTGGATAAGTGAATTTGTCTGTTGTTTGAGATTGTGTTGCATGAATGGTGAACTGACTGCTAGTGGGCATCGATGTTAAATGTTTGTATTTTCTACCTATTTATTTTACATGATTTTCTTTGCAGGTTGATGGCTGCTTGAATTCCATA
Organism: Narcine bancroftii; assembly: GCF_036971445.1. Taxonomy (NCBI): domain Eukaryota; kingdom Metazoa; phylum Chordata; class Chondrichthyes; order Torpediniformes; family Narcinidae; genus Narcine; species Narcine bancroftii. The sequence continues at coordinate 125,951,537 of NC_091473.1, read as the reverse complement.
TAATGGGGATTTCATTGTATATAATTTAATTAGAAAAAAGCTGTTCTACGACTATACCTATAAGTCAATCTTGTTGTTTCATACATGACGTTATAGTACTTGGAAGAAGAAGCAGCTTTTATGACAAGTCATCCAATTAAACTTTTTCTCTGTACCCAAATAATTAGATCCTTTTCAGCTGCTTGGTCATTACGGGATTGTTGGAAGATTTTCTTGTCCAAAGTGCACTAACTGGTGATGATTTCACACCAAAAGAAAGGCACTTGTTGATTTTATTAATAGCTTGCTCCAAGCTTGAATACTTTTCTTTCGTTGTATTCCACTCTCTGCTAATTGGCTTATCATGTTCACTTTTGAAAGCCATTACTTGGTTTATATAAAGAATGCATTTGATATCTCCAAATTTATTCCCTCTAAGTTCTCAATCTTCCTCCACCATGATGATAGCCAACTACCAGGAAGAAATACTGTTGAAGAGAGACAATGTTGAACACTACATTAGCACCACGAGAGACAAGGCATTCAGCATGGGTTGCACAATTAACACAGCTTCCGATGTGCAGTCAGGTTTCTAGGCCATTGTTAGTATTTTATTTTTGTCAGCATCAGCAAACAGGATCATATTATTCAAGACAAGGCATATTTGCTCAGAAGGGCACCACCTCTTAACACACAAAATTACTGGAAACAAATCCATTTTCTGAAGTGCTCAAGCTGAATACTAGACTTAAAGGAGTGCCTTTCACTGCAAGCAAGAATTTGCTTGCTGTGAAGGATCTGCCTCCTACATGGCAATTTATTGTTCAAATTCAAGTTTATTTGTTAGCTGATTGTACCAGTACAACCCGATGACGTAGGGTTAACTGGTCCACAGTGCTGAACAGAGCAAAACATGCATACAGTTATAACAGACAGACGATACCTATTCACACTACATAAAGGTAAAGGTTCCATTCTTGTCATGTAATATTACATTTAGAATGTAACATACATGAAATTCTTTAACTTTTATCTACCATAAAGAAGACAGAGAGTCACCACTTTGTCAAGCACCCCTCACAGAAATGAGGCCCCAGTGAGGAACAAACTCATAACCCCTGGTTTACAGGGCAGTGATCTACATGAATTAAAGTAAATATCCTTAATAATATTGATGTGTGTAGATTAGATGGCTGATCCCTCCTCTTGGCTCCGCCCCCGTCAGTCCCAATATAAACTCTGTTTGCCTGCCTTACCTCAGAATTACCTGAAGACCTCTGTAAATACTGGCCGTTAGTTGTAAGCTAATAAAAGTGTATTTGTGCTCCTTGCAAGTCTCCGAGTTCTATTGTTCACGTTACAATTTTATTAGATGGGATGGGAGCTCTTCTGAAGCCTTGCATGTTCCAGGTCGACCCTCTGTTCCCAGAGGCCCTGAAAGAATTTGCCTACTGGTTGGAGTGCTTTCAGTCCTACATCGCAGCCACCCAAGAAGTCCTCCACTCCAATGCCCTCTGGAGATGGGCCCTCAAGGGATACATGATCATCAACATCTGCATGACATACGAGATGGCTATTGAGGGTCTGAAGGCCCACTACATGAGGCCCCAGAATGATGTGTTGATGAGTCACTGACTCTCTCAATGTTGACAGTGACTGGATGACTACATCCTGGAACTATGGAAGAACCACTACGAGGCGGTCCAAGGGAAGAAGAGCAAGACTGGGATATACTCGTGTCTGGAGTAAGTTCGAGGTAAGTGAGTCTGTGACTCCTAGAATTGGGAAGAAGGACCTTGCCAGTACTCTCGATCTGGCGAAATTCCTTGAACAGACCCAATTGGGAGCAGACCATCTCACCAACGAAAGCAGCACCTTCTCCAAAAACAGTCCTGCAGCTGCCCCAGGTGCCAACTAGTGTGGCCACATGCGACCCAGAGTGCTACTTCTGTGGATGGACAAGCCAAGCACCTCCATGCCAGATGCCCCACGAAAGACACCGTGTGTTCTAGATGTGGTAAGAGGGGATACTAGGTGAAAATCTGTTGGGCAAAGGGGAATCCCTGGAAGGCTAATGCTTGCACAGCCCCCAGACAGTTATATTCCCCATGCCCAAGCCCAGAGGAGCAGGTCCCGACCTCTCCATGCTGCTCGCTGCCACCATCTTGCAGCGCCTCATGGCAAGGGCTGCTACCAGAAGAGAAGCAACGGCGGAAATGACGGCTGGAACCGCTACTGGAAGAGAAGCAACAGTGGGAATGGTGGCCATCTTGCCACAAGGGGCCCAGAAAGTTCTGGAAGAGCAAAGTCCATCAGTATTAAGACCCTCAACTAGAATAACCAGGCCCCCAGATAGGCTCAACTTGCAAATAATTGTAAATATTCCTTGCTGAGCATGGTCTCTGTTTTTGGCCTGCAGGCTCTTTTCTGAAGGAAGGGGTGAATGCAGTGAACTAAGAATTCACTGTAGATGTGTAGTGTGTCGATTAGACAGCAAAACCTCCTCTTGGTTCCACCCCCATCGGTCCCGATATAAACCTTGTTTTCCCGCCTTACCTCAGAATTACCTGAAGACCTCTGTAAATACTGGCCAATAAAAGTGCGTTTGTGCTCCGCACCAGTCTCTGAGTACAATGGGTCCAAAACAAACAATAGCTTAGATTTTCCAATCTGAGGCAAATCACCTGTCTCTGCCATTATTCATCACATTAAGTATTGGTCTTGGCTAATTCACATCTAGCAAATTGTACTTCCTGAATGTAGGTTTTAGGTCCTTAGGAATGAGGTTTAGGTAGCAATAACCGACCAATGAAAATAGAGCGTTGCATTGCTTATTTTAGAACCAAGCTTCACCCACACAGCATTTAAAAAAAAATTAACAGGTGAACAAACCTGTCAGAAAATATTAATTTTTCTGAATATCTCTACAACATTCAAAAGTATCCACGAACACATGAAAGCTGTTGAAAAAAAATAAGAAAATTCAAAATTTAGCGATAGTTTAAAATCTAAAGCACATCATTGCTTCAGAAAACAGACTAAAAACGTATTTATTGAATGTATGAAAATAATTTGCAATTGTCTTCGTTGGAGCGAATCTGTGGAAGAGTAATCAATCTGTTGAATTCTCTGCTCAATGAAGCAGTCATCTGCCTCATTAATTAAGACACAGAGAGATCGACTTTTGAAGATTAGGGAAATTAAAGCTAATGGGGAAGAGGCAGATAAGTGGAGCTGAGTTCCACAGCCAGTTCAGCGGTGATTTTATTGAACAGTGGAACAGGTTCGACTGGTGTCACGCGTCAAATGACTCAAAGATTTGTTGACTCAAACCGAGGCTTTTATTACCAAAAGACTGGAGCGTAGAACATCGAGGTTGACCAGTCCAGACTGACCTGGATCTGGTTAGGTGCAGCCCTTTATGACCTGGCCAATAGGTGTGGCTACAGCTCTCAGCCAATCATTATCACTATATGCAAATATATACAGTGATGCTAGGATCCCATGCTATCTCAGCTGGACAGATGGCTTACTCCTGCTCATTCTTACTTTCTTACATCACCTCACTGACAAAAGGCAAAGGAGGAAAAACCCAACACCCAACCCCAACCCACCAATTTTCCCCTGCAGCCGCTGCAACCGTGTCTGCCTGTCCCGCATCGGACTTATCAGCCACAATCGAGCCTGCAGCTGACGTGGACTTTTACCCCCTCCATAAATCTTCGTCCGCGAAGCCAAGCCAAAGAAAAAAAAAACATTGCCATTCAATTGAAAATTGCTCCTCTGCCGTTTCTATAGTGCAAATTAAGTTCTGGGGAATTGGTGCAGCTCTTATGTCTTGTAACACAATGAGACAAGCAGGTTTGGGACTCCTTTGATCAGATATGCACATATAGGCGCCCCAGATCTGATGGCACTTAGCTGGAGTTTCCCCACGAGGTATGTCTAGCTGTCATGCCCAGTAGAGATCCTCCATTTACAATGCTGGGTGCACGCATGCCCACATCAGCTTGGGCCAAAAAGTCCTCCTTGCCTCATTTCTGGGGCACCCTATATAATTAGAGACACACAAGAGACTGCAGTTGCTGGAACCTGAAGCAAAACACAGTCTGCAGTAGGAATTCTGTGGGTCAAGCAGCATCAGGGGGAGAAAAGGTTTTGGCTTGAAAACAGGCACCATTCTTTTTCTCCCCCTAATGCTGCTTGATCAGGTGAGTTCCTCCAGCAAACTATGATAGCACTGGCTGAGTTTACAACTGTAGGGCTCGTCGAAAGAATCAAAGACTTGTGGATCCAAACCAAGGCTTTTATTAGCAAAAGACAGGAGCTCTTCACAGGTGGCCGACCAGTCTGGAATGATCCGTCCTGGCTAGGGATACAACCCTTTAAGGCCCAGACAATAGGCGTGGCTTAGCTCTCAGCCAATCGCTGTAAGCACAGTACTATATACACTATGTACATTGGTGATAGATCTGTACTATCACAACAACCCACTGCAGCCAACTTTTGTCCTGTCCATTCTAGACAGTCAGAATGCTCTTGAATAATCCAGTTGTTTATTTGCTCATATTGATTCATCAGCTGTTAACAGTAGAAACATTGGCCTCACCTGATCAGAGACATTCTCTTTGACCAACTCCAATATCATACTGTAACTTAAAACTAATGTTCTCTCACTTTCCCTACTGGACAAAGGATATTTGATCTGAAGCTTACTGTTCTCTTTCCACAGAGGTTGCCTGTCCTACTGCGGGTTTTGAGTATTCCTTTGTTAATTTACACTTTCCAGCATCTAATACTATTTTGACTTCAATAGATTAACTGCAGACAGTGCAATATGTGATTTCCGGTTTCAGTGGCATCCACCTTGTGCAGAAGGTTCCTGCTGAATTGATCGGCCATGGAGATATTTGCAAACACTTTGCACTTTGCCCCAGCATTAAAGATATATGAATGCATGCCAAATGCCCTCAACATATCTCCCAATTGTCATTAGGTCTCTTCAAGGGCCGCTTCCCACTTGCATTCAGGAATGTTTAAAGTAAAACGTGAATATCTACAGACGCTGAAGTAAAAACACGCAAAGCTGGAGAAACTCAGCAGGTCAAGCAGTGTCCTTTATCTATCAAATATTAAAAAAATACATCACTGGCATTTTGGGCTTGAGCCCTTCACCAAGGTAGGGGAAAATGTTGGTATGCATCGAACGGAAGAGTAGACGGGGAGGGTGGTCACAAGGCAGGGGGTGAAAGGTGGGAAAGCAGAGATCAAGGGGGAGGAGGGATGGGTAGATGAAGGAAGGGAGGAGAACTGGAAAGAGGTAGGGTAGGGAAGGGGGGGAGGGAGAAGAGGAAGCAGGTAAACAGAAACCCAAAAAAGTCATTATAATACCATTTGGCTGGAAAGTTCCCAGTCGGAAAATAAAGAGTTGTTCCTCCAATTTGTGGATGGTCTTGGTGAGACAGAACATAAGGCCATGCATGGACAGACACGTGAGCTTGGGGGTATGACACAGAACTGAAATGGTTAGCTACTGTAGTGGACAGAGCGAAGGTGCTCAGGGAAGTGATCTCCCAATTTGTGCCCAGTCTCTCCGATTATGGAGGAGGCCACAAAGGGAGGTGTAAGTAAGTCCTGTGGGTACTTCATTTGAAAAGTCCGTTTGGGGCCCTTGAGAGAGGAATTCAGGGATGTTTAAGCTCATCGTTAATACAACAAAATGTTAATCAAATGCTGCATGCAGCTACAGCAGTTAATAGTTAGTCTAAAGTAGGTCAAGAAATTAAAATTCAGCTTGACAGATTTACAGTACATTAATAAGGAGCAAAATCACATAGACTTCATCTAATTGATTTATTTCAGCCATCCTTCAGTTGAATAGCTTTATCATATAAGAACCCTTGAAAGTTCTGACTAGTTTTAGTCTGAAAATGTGACAGGGGAAGAAACAGTCAAAGCAGTTAGTAACCACCCATAGTGGCAGAGGAACAGAGAGGAATAACTTATGCAAATCTCTTCAATTCCTGGCTCTTTAGTTGAGTAAGAAATTTAACACAAGCCTGTCATATGTCTTTCTGCTTCTGTAGTTTACTTAGAAAGTGGGACAGGATTAATCTGCCTCCAATAGTTTGCTCTCTGGAGTAAAAACAACTTCGAGCAAAGACTAATTATATTTCCGCTACGGGTGAAATAAGAACTGGTGGCAACCATCTTTTAACCATAAAAGCAAGATCACTTTTCCATTGTTTGTCGAGTGCACAGTTGGATTGTGTTACTGATAGTCAAGCCCTTCATGTGTTTCTGAATCCTTAATTAACACTATTACACAATTTTTTTATGGGTCTGCAAGTATTATTAATTATCTCATGTCTTTGAGGATCAAAGAAAGGGCGTACCTCATAAATTTACAATTTCAGTGTGATTTGGAATTAGTATTTTTAAGAACCCCAGAACAGACTTCAGATTAAAAGATTATCTTTTAGCATCAAGTTAGTGTGCTGCAGGACATTCCCATTAAAACGCAGGTTGATAGGTCCTTGATTAGTACCCGCAGCTCAGGTTTGAATCGGGCACTATTTGTAAGGAGTTCTCCTCGTGACTTGTCTGGGTTTGTTTTCCCCCCACATTCTCTAATTTTGTTCCAACCTCTAAAACATACGGGGTTGGTAGGTTAATTGGATGAAATTGGCTTTGTGGTCCGGAAGGGCCTTCTACTGGGCTGTATCACCAATGATCTTTAGAACCTTGTCTGTTAATTGCTCTGTTTGGTTTTTACCACGTTGATAGCCTGACGAGCAATCTTACTGAAATGGAAGATGATTGATCCTCTACTTGTATACAGTGGTTATATGATGTAATGTTCTATTTAACTTGGAGAAAATTAGATATAATATTAAAGATAGAAAGTTTCAATTTATAAAGAAATGGGGCCTATTAGAATGTTTTTTTTATAATTGGAAGAATTAAGAATGATCATGTGCTCTAGAGATTCACTGTCTGATCTCTGGGGTCACCATTGGATCCACATTTTTGTTGTTATCTATTATATATGGTAACCTTGATTAGAGGAAGGGGTAAATTAGATGTAGCTTTTCATTTTTTTTCACTTTTTTTATTTGGCTTAATTTAGCAAACAGGTTTAACGTGGTTTTTACAGATAAATTCAAATGATTGTTCCTTATGTTTATTAAGGAATTCTCAACTTCGTTTCATCTGTTTTTTCTTCCTTTTTTGATACAGAATTTCTTTTCTAAAACTCTGCCTGTACACTTATGTTAAACACAATAAAAATATTTTTTAATATGTAGAGGAGGCAGGAGAAAGAGGTTGAGAAGAAAAATAAATCAGCTGTGGTTTGAATGATGGAACAGAATTGATCAGCCAAATGACCTTATTCTTATAGTGTACTTCATTCATAATGGCAAGGAGGTAGAATGGTTGGATTTGTGCTTATTTCAAATAATTGCAGCAAGAGATATAAGAAGCATTGGCTCTGGATAGCTGGAGACCTTTCATGTAGGCATTTGAATTTTTTGCCCACTAAGAAAGACGGGTAACTGTTTTACAAAAGATCTTAATTGATAATATACAAATACAGAATTTGCACTAATATCATATTTCCTTTGTAATTTGTCAAAGGAACAAAAACAACCCTCAGAAAAACAATCAGATAAATTTTTTATTCCCTTCTTTTCCCATTGTTTCAAAGTGGCATTAGAGACCGTAAAAGGAACAAGTTGATTATTATATAATGGCAATCTTCCAGAATATATATTTTTAAGTCCCAATTTTTAAAGTTTACTTGTCCATAAATTCAATAAATGTTTCAATATTGGCACATCATAAGTTCGTAATAAATTTTTATTCCATCGAAACAAAAACTCACGAGGAAATTTTTCTAAAATAACTGCCATTTCTATCTTTACCCAACTAGGTGGGTCGTCCATATTCATTAATGCACTAAGAAATTTGAATTGAGCTGTTTCATAATGTGAGAGATGAGAAAAACTGACATTGCAATATGAACATGAAGAAATGAAGAAAATAAAATTGATACATAAGTAAATGAATGAAGCCTGTGCAAACAACATGAGACATGGATATTAGAAGGCAGGATTTAATGTCTGTAGTTGGGAAAATGCTTGAAGTTGTCATTGAGGATGAAATAGCAAGTCATTTAGAATGAAGGGGTTCCATCAGGCAGATGCAGTTGGGTTCAGAAAGGGCTGGTCCTATTTGACACACTTGCTGGAATTCTTTGAGGATATAATGGCTACGGTAGATAAAGGGGAATAGGTGGATGTTGTATATTTGGATTCCCAGAGGGTGTTTGATAAGGTTCCGCACAAGAAACTTATAAGATACAGATGAATGGAGTCGGGGGAAGTATATTGGCATGGATTGAGGATTGGTTAACTGACAGAAGGCAGAGAGTCAGGATAAATGGGCGTTTTTCTGATCATCAGACAGTGGTAAGTGGGGGGCCTCAGGGGGTCGATGCTGGGGCTGCAGCTGTTCATCATTTACATTGGTGATTTGGAAGAGGGGACAGAGTGTAGTGTAGCCAAGTTTGTGAATGGTACTAAATTGAGTGGGGAAAAAAAAAATTGTACAGCAGATGAGGAGAGGCTGCAGAAGGATATATTTAAGTTAGGTGAGTGGGCAAAGGTCTGGCAGATGGAGTACAACATTAGCAAATGTGAGGTCATCCACTTTGGTTGGAAAAATAGAAGTGCAGATTATTATTTAAATGATGAAAAATTGGAGCATGCTGTAGTGCAGAAGGACTTGTGCCTGAATTGCAAAAAAGTTGGGTTGCAGGTAAGTGATGCCCTGCTGCAGCAGGAAGCAGACATAAAACTCGAGAAAGACTGTAAAACACGCTTTATTCAGTTAAAAGTCTCTGCTACAGTGGTAGCTGTACTGGTAACTCCGGAGAGACTGCTCAGGAGGGGCCAGCTCAGGATTATATCTCGGGCGGTTGATTGACAGCCGGCCGGGTAGAGTTAGGTCTATTCAGGTTGGCTGATTGACAGCTGGCCATGTGTTCTCTGTCCTCTGGTTATCTTCCTGCAGGTACAGAGTGCAGTAGGCTAGTGGTGTATCACCACAAGGTACAAGAAGTTATTAGGAAGGCAAATGGAATGTTGGCCTTCATCGCTAGAGGAATTGAATTCAAGAACAGGAAGTTAATGCTGCAACTCTACAAAGTACTGGTGAGGCCGCATCTGGAGTACTGGGTACAGTTCTGGTCTCCATAATTGAGGAAGGATATACTGGCCTTGGAGGCAGTCCAGAAGAGGCTCACCAGGTTGATCCTGGAGATGAGGGGGTTCACCTATGAGGAGAGATTAAATCACCTGTGATCAAACTCACTTGAATTCAGAAGAATGAGAGATCTTATAGAAACGTATAAAATTATGAAAGGGATAGATAAGATAAAGGCAGGAAAATTGTTTTCATTGGTAAGGAGACCAGAACTAGGGGACACAGCCTCAAGATTCAGGGGAGTAGATTTAAGATGGAGATGAGGAAAAAGTGCTTTTTTTTCCCAGAAAATAATGAATCTATGGAATTCTCTGCCCAGGGAAGCAGTTGAGGTTTCTTCATTAAACATTTTTAAGGTTCAGTTAGATAATTTTTACATAAAAAAGGAATTAAATGATATGGGGGAAAAAGCAGATAGGTGGAGTTGAGTTAATGATCAGATCAGCCAGGATTTTATTGAATAGGGGAGCTGGCTTCTTCATTTATTGGATTGATAAAGGCTTTATATAATAGCCCGAAGGCTAGAATTGCTGTTAATGGCCAAATTTCAGAATCTTTTAGTTTGACAAGATCTACTAGACAAGGATCCGTTGTCACCTGCTTTATTTGCTATAGTTATTGAACCTTTAGCACAATTAATATGTCAAAATGAAAATGTTAAAGGTATGAGAGTTCTGAATGAGGAATATAAGATTAATTTATTTGCTGATGATGTTTTATTATATTTGGTGGATCCGGGCATTTCTTTACCAGCAATTCAAGAGTGTTTAGAAATTTTTGGCCAATTATCTGGTTACAAAGTAAATTGAGCTAAAAGTGAAATTTTACCAGTTTGTAAAGGTGATTATTCAGTATATAAAAATATTACAAATTTGAAGTGGACCACACAAATTAAATATTTAGGAATTAATGTTAATACGGAATTTCAAGAATTATATTCAATTAATTATTTTCCTTTAATAAAAAGGATTAAATTAGATTTGATTAGGTGGAGGGATCTACCTTTGGGTTTACTAGGGAGGATTAATACCATAAAAATGAATATTTTTCCTAGAATACAATATTTGTTTCAATCAATTCCTTATTTTTTAAAAAAATGTTTTTTTAAGGATTTATATAAAGCGATTAGAGAATTCTTATGGAAGGGAAAATTTCCGAGAGTAGCAATGAGAAAATTGATGTGGGATTTTCAATTTGGAGGTTTAAGATTACCGAATTTTCAGCATTATTATTGTTAGAAATAGATGTACCTTTAAAGAAATTGCTCAAGACAAAAATTGAGAACAAAGAACATTTATTAGAGCAACAATGCAAAGTTGGGTGCTTCCCCTTACCCTGGGAATACACACATACACTGGGGCTCACCCAACTTTTATACAGTTGATTTCAGCATCAGAATACCCTCCCCCTTACATTCTTCTGCCCCCTGGATGAGTTTGGCAGAGGCAATCCTTCCTGCCTACGTGCAGTTTCAGTAGACTTGGAGGACCAGGGGGTATCCTGTCGGTGTCTTCTTATGCCACTATTCCCATTGTCCTTATTCACATCCTAGCCCTTGTCCCCATTCACACCTTCCCGACTCTCAGGGCTACAGTCCCTTCATCTGCAGGGTTCGTTAATCTTGTCTAGGGTTTACTAGTTAAATATGCATACTTGAAAAATCTGTTGTATGGCTTACTAATTATATATGTATAACTTGCTAATACTATCTAAGGTCTTCTAATTATTTATGCAAGCCTTGCTAATTCTATCTGGGGCTTGGCGACCCTTATCTCATTCAGACTAACTCTACTTCTATTCTCAATTGTCTGTCATTCTCTCCTTCATTCAGTGAACTTGCTGGTGTAGGAGATTCTTATCTTACTCAGACATTGTCAGCTTCCTGCCTTCTAATATCCATGTCTCATGTTGTTTGCACTGGCTTCATTCATTTACTTATGTATCAATTTTATTTTCTTCATTTCTTCATGTTCATATTGCAATGTCAGTTTTTCTCATCTCTCACATTATGAAGCAGCTCAATTCAAATTTCTTAGTGCATTAATGAATATGGACGACCCACCTAGATGGGTAAAGATAGAAATGGCAGTTATTTTAGAAAAATTTCCTCATGAGTTTTTGTTTCGATAGAATAAAAATTTATTACGAACTTATGATGTGCCAATATTGAAACATTTATTGAATTTATGGACAAGTAAACTTAAAAAATTGGGACTTAAAAATATATATTCTGGAAGATTGCCATTATATAATAATCAACTTGTTCCTTTTACGGTCTCTAATGCCACTTTGAAACAATGGGAAAAGAAGGGAATAAAAAATTTATCTGATTGTTTTTCTGAGGGTTGTTTTTGTTCCTTTGACAAATTACAAAGGAAATATGATATTAGTGCAAATTCTGTATTTGTATATTATCAATTAAGATCTTTTGTAAAACAGTTATGTGGTCGACATATGATTTTATTGCCTGAATCTAGTTTTGAAGAATATGCACTTTCAATACCAAAAAAGGGATATATATCTGATTTGTATTGTATTTTACAAGAAATTGATAGTGAAAAAGACTGGGATAAAGATAAGTTGAAATGGGAAAAAGATTTAGGACATAAAATAGCTGAAGAAGCTTGGATGGAAATTTGTCAGAATAGTATTCGGAAATTAATTAATGCTAGACTAGCGATGATTAATTATAATTTTATTCATCAGCTATATTTAACGCCGGAGAAATTAAAAAAAATTGGTTTTAGTAAGTTGGATTCTTGTTTTCGATGTGATCAGACGGCCAATACTTTTTTGCATACTGTTTGGCTTTGTGATCGATTGCAACAGTTTTGGAAAGGTATTCAATCTGTTTTTAACAGTTTATATAATATCCATCTTGTATTAGATCCCGATATATTTTTATTAGGGAACATGCAATCATTAATCGATTTAGGTTTAGAGGATTATCAGATTTCATTTATTTATTTAGCTTTAGTTGTGGCTAAGAAATGTATAGTACTTACTTGGAAAGATAGAAATATACTAACTTTAGATAAGTGGTATTTGGAAATGAAATTTTGTTTGACTATGGAAAGGATATCTTTTTCAATTCAGGATAAGATGTCTTTTTATAAGTTAAAGTGGACTCCGTTGGCTAATTATATGCATTTAAGTTTGATTTAAATATATGTTTAAGTGTTATATTTTAGTATTGACAATTTTTTGTTGTTGTTCTTGTTAGAATTGTTTTAGGTTAAGTTTTATCTCTTTTTTTTGTAAGTGGGTATTTTTTTTCATATATAATATTGTCAATTTTATTAACTCTTCACTCTTTATTTTAGGGGGGAGGGTTGGACTAATTTTAAGTTAGACTATTAATATTGTGTTACAATTAACGGTTTTTCAGTTGGTTGTTTTTCCAGACTCTTTTGTGTAGTCTTCCAAAGGCGCTATTTGCCTTGGCGAGTCTGTTGTCTATCTCATTGTCGATCCTTGCATCTGATGAAATGGTGCAGCCGAGATAGGTAAACTGGTTGACCGTTTTGAGTTTTGTGTGCCCGATGGAGATGTGGGGGGGCTGGTAGTCATGGTGGGGAGCTGGCTGATGGAGGACCTCAGTTTTCTTCAGGCTGACTTCCAGGCCAAACATTTTGGCAGTTTCCGCAAAGCAGGACGTCAAGCGCTGAAGAGCTGGCTCTGAATGGGCAACTAAAGCGGCATCATCTGCAAAGAGAAGTTCACGGACAAGTTTCTCTTGTGTCTTGGTGTGAGCTTGCAGGCGCCTCAGATTGAAGAGACTGCCATCCGTGCGGTACCGGATGTAAACAGCGTCTTCATTGTTGGGGTCTTTCATGGCTTGGTTCAGCATCATGCTGAAGAAGATTGAAAAGAGGGTTGGTGCGAGAACACAGCCTTGCTTCACACCATTGTTAATGGAGAAGGGTTCAGAGAGCTCATTGCTGTATCTGACCCGACCTTGTTGGTTTTCGTGCAGTTGGATAATCATGTTGAGGAACTTTGGGGGACATCCGATGCGCTCTAGTATTTGCCAAAGCCCTTTCCTGCTCACGGTGTCGAAGGCTTTGGTGAGGTCAACAAAGGTGATGTAGAGTCCTTTGTTTTGTTCTCTGCACTTTTCTTGGAGCTGTCTGAGGGCAAAGACCATGTCAGTGGTTCCTCTGTTTGCGCGAAAGCCGCACTGTGATTCTGGGAGAATATTCAGCGACACTAGGTTTTATTCTATTTAGTAGAATCCTAGCGAAGATTTTGCCTGCAATGGAGAGCAACGTGATTCCCCTGTAGTTTGAGGAGTCTGATTTCTCGCCTTTGTTTTTGTACAGGGTGATGATGGTGGCATCACGAAGATCCTGAGGCAGTTTACCTTGGTCCCAACAAAGCGTATACAGAGCCGTTGTCATACCCACACTCCTGTTCGGCTCCGAATCATGGGTCCTCTACCGGCACCACCTACGGCTCCTAGAACGCTTCCACCAGCGTTGTCTCCGCTCCATCCTCAACATCCATTGGAGCGCTCACACCCCTAACGTCGAGGTACTCGAGATGGCAGAGGTCGACAGCATCGAGTCCACGCTGCTGAAGATCCAGCTGCGCTGGATGGGTCACGTCTCCAGAATGGAGGACCATCGCCTTCCCAAGATCGTATTATATGGCGAGCTCTCCACTGGCCACCGTGACAGAGGTGCACCAAAGAAAAGGTACAAGGACTGCCTAAAGAAATCTCTTGGTGCCTGCCACATTGACCACCGCCAGTGGGCTGATAACGCCTCAAACCGTGCATCTTGGCGCCTCACAGTTTGGCGGGCAGCAGCCTCCTTTGAAGAAGACCGCAGAGCCCACCTCACTGACAAAAGGCAAAGGAGGAAAAACCCAACACCCAACCCCAACCAACCAATTTTCCCTTGCAACCGCTGCAATCGTGTCTGCCTGTCCCACATCGGACTGGTCAGCCACAAACGAGCCTGCAGCTGACGTGGACTTTTTACCCCCTCCATAAATCTTCGTCCGCGAAGCCAAGCCAAAGAAAGAAGAAAACAATTAACGGGGGGGGGGGGGGGTTATTTTGTGTAGTTTTCTGATGTAATATTGTAATCATACCTTTTTAAATTCTTTTTTTCTATTTTTATTTAAATGTAATTCTTTATTGTATTCATGTTATAAAATTTTAAATAAAGTCTTTAAAAAAAAAGAATAGGGGAGCTGGCCTGATGGGCTCCAGCTCCTATTTCTTATGTTCTTATGTAAATGTAAGGACAGGTGTGATTCTTAAACCTTGGTTGTAGTCCTGAAGATAAAAGTCGTCATTGATAGTAAAGTAATGAGTATTATTATCTACATATACAGTGTACATATGCACCAAAGGCTTTACTTACTACAGCCAAACAGCTATCTTAGGTACATCGTCTACAATAATATATTAAATCACCCCAGCATGGAAGGAGCTAATTAATATAAAGTATAGATAAGTAACTAAATATTCCAATTATAATGTTAAAATGTTATAAACTGGACAGTTATAATTATAGTTATAATTATAGTGGGGGGGGGTGCGGGTGAGGTCTGGGCCTGATGTCCCACCCACTGAGGGAAAGTGCACACATAATAGTTTGCCTCTCCTTTCTCTGTGTAGTGATTACCACATGGCTACTGTCTGGCTTGCCGGACAGGAAGTCACTGTAAATGACCTCTCCTACATTACTGCATCCTTAGCAGTACCTTCCCCTCAGTGTTCTCTGTTTACACTGAGTTTGCTAAGTCATGGGGCAACCAGGTGTCTGGCACTATAACTGGATGGGATAGGCTTGGTTCGCAGCCAGCCTAAGACAAGGACAACTCTGATTTCAAATCCGGGTGGATAGGACTTGTTAGCCTTGTCAGGCCATCCATCTAGAAGAAGGACACTCTGATGTAACACCTAAAACCTGAGGACCTGGTTGTCACCATCCCAACCTGCTAGGCCATTGCAGATAAATCCCAGGTGTAAAGGATGGGGCCAGCACTGAACTCCACCTAAAAAAAAATAATTGTGCAGGCTAAAGGACATGTCCAAATCTACGACCATCGCAGCAGATGTGAACAGCCCCCTTCCTAAATCTTCATTCACGAGACCAAGCCATGATAATCACAGTAAGTTCACAGTTCTGATGCTAATTCATAAAAATTCTTCAAAGTAATATTTTACGTAAGGCCTATTAGAATGTGTTGCTCTAATTGATTCTTCTAAGTCAGTAACAGATTAAAACTCGTGCAAGAATGAGCATTAGCCATTGTATCAAAACGACTGCATGAAGTCCTCAGCATTGTCATTAGTCCCATCCCTTCAGGGATGCTTCATTCTCCATTGATTAATACTTTAAGCTATTAGACATCCAAGGGGCATTTCTGACCTGACTGCTGAGGAAATGTATAACCTTACCATAATAGATAAATGGCCACTTGTTCAACACTGTCTCAACTTTTGAATCACTTCCCCCAGTCTATGCTTAAAAAAATTGTTTGCCCCTTCCCAATACAGCAATTATTTCATGAGAGATAAACAAGAAAACCTGCAGATTCTGCAGGCTAGTGCCAAGAAACAAAAAATGCGAGAGAAACTCAGCAAGTCACGTGGGATACATAGGAAGTAAAAGTCAGTCGCTATTTCAGGCCTTTCACTTTCTCCGGATACTGCGTGACTTGCTGACTTTCTCCAGCAATTTTGTGTAAGATATTTAGCATCATCTTGCAACAAGCATCCAACTAAATGTACCTATACAAAGATGTATGAACTTGCACATTTAGATTTAACTTGGCCACTGCAAGGAAACACTACAATCAGGGAGCAAAATGTGAAAGTCTGCAGATGCCGTGATTTAAATAAAAAAACACAATGCTGGAGAAGTTCGGTAGGACAGTGTCCTTTATATAGCAAATACGAACATACATAACTGATGTTTTGGGCTTGAATGCTTCATCAAGTTATGGAGAGAGTGACGGGCAGGTAAGCCATTAAATTCCACGGCTTACCAGGCCTTGGGCCTACTTGGTTTGGGCTGTGAGTCGGAGGAGGTGGCGACTGGAGTTCGGGCGACTATCTGGAGGAGGAGGAACTTGGAGAGAGTGAAGGGGTTAATTGGCCAAGGGGCCAATAAAAGGAGGGTAGGTATAAGGGAGTGGCCAGTGAGGAGGAGCCAGCGAGGGAGAGGGTCTTTGAGGCTTTGGCTCGAGAGGGTTTGGCTTTGTGAGAAACAGAAGTACCTTCACAGAATTTGCTCGAGACAAAAATTGAGAACAAAGAACATTTATTACACAACAATGCAAAGTTGGGTGCTTCCCCTTACCCTGGGAATACACACACATACTGGGGCTCACCCAACTTTTATACAGTTCATTTCAGTGTAGAGGTACCCTAACATTCTACTGCCTCCTGGATAAGTTTGGCATTAGGCAATCCTGTCTGCCTACGTGCTGTTTCTGTAACTTGCTGACTCTCTCTAAGGCTAGAAGACCCTTATTCAGACTAACTTTACTTCCTACATTCTATTATCTACCCTTATCCTATTCATACTGGCTTTATTCATTACACATATTTTCATATTAGCTTTACTCATCTCTCACAGCTTGAGAGGCTTTGGTGAGCAGAGGCTGAGGACGAGCATGCTGGATGAAAGGTAAGACATTCACAGTTAATTTAATATATATCTGTTTATTTTTTACTTTGTATGGTGTGAGGAGCAGGTGGAAAGATGAGTGTGAGGGCAGTTTTCTGCTCTCAGTGTCACATGTGGGAAGTCATGGAGTCTTCACATCTCCCAGAGATCCACGTGTGCACAAAGTGTGCTGAACTACAGAATTTAAGGGACCGAGTCAGGGAACTTGAGCTGCCGTTCAATGACCTCTCTCTGGTTAGGGAGAGTGAGGCCATCACGGACAAGGAGTGTGGCCGGAAGGACCGGGTTAAGGAACTTGAGCTGCAGCTCGATTACCTCACTCTGGTTAGGAAGAATGAGGCTATCGTAGATAAGAGCTACAGGCTGGTGGTCGCACAGGGGCCACAGGAGGAGGGGCAGTGGGTTACCGTTAGGAAGAGGAAAGGGAGGAATCAGGTTCATGTGCAAGCACCGAGTCTGTAATCTTCAGAAATTGGTACTCCACCTTGAGTACTGAGGAGGGGGATAGTCAGACTATGGTGGGCAGAGGTGTGGTGTCAACTTCTGTGACCAAGAAAGATAGGAATGAAAGGAAAAAGGTGATAGTTATAGAGGATTCAATGGTTAGGAGGACAGACAGAGGTTTTTGTGGACGTGATAAGGAAAACCCTGGAGCCAGGGTCCAGGATGTGACTATGTGCGTTCAGAACATCCTAAAAGAGGAGAGTGAGGAGCCTAAGTTTGTGGTACATGTTGGTACCAATGATGTTGGAAGGAAGGAGAAAGTGGTCCTGCAGAATGAGTATAGGGAGTTGGGTAGGGAGCTTAAAAGGAGGACTACTAAGGGGGTAATCTCTGGATTGCTTCTTGTGCCACGTGACAGTGAGGGCAGAAACAGAATTAGGTGAAGGTTAAACGTGTGGCTAAAGGGGTGGAGTAAGAGACAGGGTTTCAAGTTCTTGGACCATTAGGACCTTTTTTGGGGAAGATGGGACCTATACCGTAATGATGGGTTACATCTTAATCCCAGAGGAACTAGTCTCCTGGTGGGGGCATTTGTTAGGGCTGTCGTGCGTGGGGTGGGGGGGGGGGTTTAAACTAGTTTGGTTGGGACAGGGTTTCAAGTTAGGCAGCACAGCAGGGTGAGGGTTAGTAGGCTAAGGAAAGAGAAAAGTTTGAATAATTTGAAGGAGGAAAAGCAGGAAGTAGTAAAAAGATGTTGTAGTGAAAATATTGAGAATGGAAGAGAGGAGGATGTGCAGACGATAGGATGTAGGAGATCCCTGAGTTGTATTTATTTTAATGCGAGGAGCATAGTAAGGAAGCTGGATGAGCTAAAGGTGTGGATTGACATGTGGCATTATAATGTGTGGCTATTAGCGAAACATGGTTAAAGGAAGGTTGTGACTGGCAGTTGAATGTTCCAGGATTTCGCTGCCTTGGATGTGACAGAGTTGGTGGATTAAGAGGGGGAGGTGTGGCATTACTTGTCAGGGAGGATATTACAGCAGTGCTGAGGCAAGGTAGACTGGAGGGATTGTCTAGGGATGCAGTGTGGGAAGAGCTGAAAAATAAAAAGGGTGAGGTTACTATTATGGGGGTATATTATAGGCCTCCAAATAGGGAAAGGGAACTAGAAGAGCAAATATGCAAGGAAATAGGTAAGATGTGCAGTAGAAATAGGGTGGCGTTGGTTGGGGATTTCAATTTTTCAAATATAGATTGGGAAATGCAGTCAGTAAAAGGGCAGGATGGATTACTATTTATGCATTGTGTTCAGGATTGCTTTTTGCAGCAATATGTTGAGACGCCAACTAGAGGGGGAGCGGTGTTAGATCTCCTGTTTGGGAATGCAATGGGGCAGGTGACAGAGGTAAGTGTTGGAAAGAACTTCAGATCCAGTGATCATGGGAATGATGGGACCTATACCGTAATGATGGGTTACATCTTAATCCCAGAGGAACTTAATGATGGAAAGGGATAGTCGGGTCCAAGGTTGAAGGTCTTCGAGTGGGTGAAGGCCAGATTTGGAGAAATGAGAGGGGATTTGCAGAGAGTTGTGTGGGCTGATCTTTTTGCTGGAAAGGACGTAGAGGAAATTTGGGGGGCATTTAGGGGTGAGATTTTGAGAGTACAGATTTTTATGTTCCAGTCAGGCCGAAGGGGAAGACTAAAAGTTTGCGGGATCCGTGGTTTTTTGGTGAAATTAGAAGTTGGTTCGGGACAAGAGGGAGGCCTATACCAAATACAAGAAAAAAACAAGGGATTGAGGAGATGTATGGTCATTACTTAGATTGCAGGAAGAACTGTGAGGGAAATTAGAAAGGCAGAAAGAAGGTATGAGAAGTCCATAGCTAATAAGGTGAAGGTGAATCCTAAGGGTTTTTACAGATATGTGAACAGTAAAAGGAGGGTTAAGGATAGAATAGGTCCACTGGATGATGGGACCAGTGAACTATGTCAGGAACCGTATGAAATGGGAGAAATATTGAACAATTTTTTCTCATCCGTATTCACGAGGGAAAGGAACATTGGGCTATACGAGATAAGAGAGGCAAAGGGTTTAGTTATGGAAAGGATAGGGATTAGTAAAACGAGAGTTTTGGAGCTTCTAGGGTCAATTAAGGTGGATAAGTCTCTTGGTCCTGATGGGATTTTTCCCAGGACTTTAAGGGAGGTTCGGGACCAATAGTGGGGGCACTGACAGTGATTTTTCAAAGATCACTGGAGGAGGGGGTGGTACCACAGGATTGGAGGGTTGCAAATGTTGTTCCATTGTTCAAAAAAGGCATTAGATGTTGGCCAAATAATTATCGGCCAGTAAGTTTGACTTCGGAGGTGGGGAAAGTTATGGAGGGTATTCTTCGAGATAGTATATATGCATATCTGGATAGGCAGGGATTGATTAGGGGCACCCAGCATGGGTTTGTAAAAGGAAAGTCATGTTTGACGAACCTTGTTGACTTTTTTGAGGAAGTGACAAAAAAAGTGGATGAAGGTAGAGCGGTGGATGTGATCTATTTGGATTTTAGTAAGGCTTTTGATAAGGTTCCGCATGGAAGCTTAATAAGGAAAATTCAGTCACTAGGAATTAGTAGAGAGATTGTGACATGGGTTCAGAGGTGGCTAGGAGATAGACAGCAGAGATACATGGTGGACAACTGTATGTCAGGTTGGAAGCCTGTGACAAGCGGGATGCCTCAGGTATCGGTGCTGGGTCCCTTGTTGTTTATCATTTATATTAATGATTTAGAGGAGGTTGTGGTTAATTGGGTAAGCAAATATGCAGATGATATGAAAAAAGGGGGAGTGGTGGATAGTGAGGTAGATTTTCTTGGATTACAGAAAGATTTTTTTGTTTGGAAGAGTGGGCTGAAAGATGGCAGATGGAATTCAGTGTGAGGTGTTGCATTTTGGTAAAAATAACTAGAATAGGACATATACAGTTAAGGGGAAGGCATTGAGGCACGCAGAGGAGCAAAGGGACCTGGGAGTTATGGTACAGAGTTCACTGAAGGTGGATTCCCATGTAGACAGGGTGGTTAAGAAGGCATATGGTATGCTGGCTTCATAAATCATAGTATAGAGTATCGAGCTGGGAGGTGATGCTGCAGCTGTTTAAGGCATTGGTGAGGCCAGGTTTGGAGTACTGTGCTCAATTCTGGTCTCCAAATTATAGAAAGGATATAGATAAGGTGGAGAGGGTGCAAAGGAGGTTTACAAGGATTTTTTCTGGCTTACAGCATCTGGATAATACGAAGAGATTAAGGAGACTGGGACTTTATTCATTGGAACATAGACGACTGAGAGGGAATGTGATAGAGGTATTTAAAATTATGAAAGGAATAGCTAGACGAGGCATAAACAGACTCTTTTGCCTGAGTGCAGGGAAGGTTGGAACAAGAGTTAAGGGTAAGGGGGCAACACTTTAGGAGAAATATTAGAGGTGGCTTTTTCACTCAGCGAGTGGTGGCAGAATGGAATGATCTTCCGAATGAGATAGTTGCGTCAGGGTCCCTTAAGTCATTTAAGAGAAGGTTGGATGTGTACATGGAGGTGAGGGGGTTGGAGGGATATTGGTGGTGAGCGGGAGGTTTGAGCTAATGGAGTTGTTCTAGAGAACTGGTGCGGACTCGAAAGGCCAACATGGTCTGTTTCCGCTCCGTATATGGTTAAATATGGTTAAAATGTTGGCAGGTGTCTGAATAAAAAGGTATAATAAATAATTATGGAGAATAAAAAGGCCTCCCCCCCCCACCTTTTTATTTGGAGATCTGCTGACACTTTCCCATTCCTTGATGAAAGGCTCAAGTGCGAAACATCGGTTATGAATTTTAACCTTTGCTATATAAAGAACACTCTTTGATCAGATGAGTTTCTCCAGCATTGTGTTTTAATGTAGGCAGGGACCAGAATAAAATGGGTGGAAGGGAGGGGTAGGGGCAGGAGCGCAGTCCCACAGGCAAGAATTAATGATCCCCTTTCCTCCTGTTTGCTGTTGAGCCCTCCCTCCCTTATCCACCTATTTCCTCCTGCCTGTGGGCCTGTGCTCCTTCCCTGTATATTTTGCTTATACCTATCTGAAGGGCTCAGGCCCAAAACATTGATTCTGTATATTCATAAATGCTGTATAAAGTATGCTGTTTGACAAGGTGAGTTTCTCCAGCATTGCATTTTTACTATCTATTATCAGCTCAGGATGGCGTTCATCATGAAGAGTATTATTTTGCCAGGGATATTCCCAAGTGCCTTTAACTTCTTTTACTTGGATATCTCACTCATTCATCAATAGTAACAAACCTATTGCCTTGGGTCATTAATGACTGTAGTGCATTCCACAATCGTATATCTATCAGTACATGATTGTTCTCTTTTTTTATATGTACTTTGGATCCCTTAGTGGAATGTGTCCACTAGGGAAGATACTCAAACCCTCAACCTGGGAATTAAGGGGAGCAGCAAATTTAAAGAAACGCAATTGTCAGATGTGTACAGCTTCATTAGAATAAAATGCTTAAATGAACAGAAACATGTTAGCTCCAATATACACCCATAATTAGATTAAGATATCCCACAAATACCAAAGTATTCATCTGTAATATGACATGAAGATGGAAAGAGACAAGTGTGCATACATAGACACAGGAATGATTAAAGACACTTCAAAGTTGGTTGGCTAGGAGAACTTTTCTCCTCACACTCCCGAGGCCCTTCAGTTTATCGCTTAATTACGTTCTTTCCCTTTCCTATTCAATGCTTGGAATCTGAACTATTCACATCATTTTGTCCAGGGGTTTGCAATCATCAGCTGGCAGCTGTGATTTTTGAATTTTACCAACTTTTCCCATCCCAGTCTAGTCACCCCGGAGGCAGCAAAGCATCAAGTCAAATGAAATGTGTCCCAATGTTCATGCTTCACTGACTGGCTGAGTGAGAGGGATGGAGAGACAGAAAGAACTCAAGACAGAAATTTAACTATTTTTATTTTCCTCTCCCTGACATTTTAACTTTTCAGTGTCGTTAGCCTGCAGCAAGTGTTCTGTTTAGTTGGGTATGATGCTATTATAGGTTGGAAGGAATTTAAAAAAAAAAGTTGTTCAAGTTTATTTTCATCTGATTGCATAAGTAGAACCTGATGAATCAGTGTTCTCAGGTCCTTGGTGAAATGCATGCAGGTGCACAATCAGATATGACACCTATAAAGACAAACAATACATAACAGGACAAAAGTCTTTAGTGTGTGAAGTTCCTTTTGTAGTTCAGCATTCTCACTGGCTGAAGGAAGAAGCTGTTCCTCAGCCTGGTGGTGTTGGCTTTGATAATCCAGTATCTCTTGCCCATCGGGAGCAGATGTGTGGAACTGGAAGGGGTCCTCAGTGATTTTGTGCACCCTCTTCAGATAATGATCCCGGTATATCACATCGATGGTGGAGAGGAAAACCCCATTGATCCTCTCTGCCACTTTTTTGGTCCTATGGACTGAACTTCAATCCATTTCTCTACAGCAACCGTACCATACAAGTTGATGTGCAGTCAGTGACAATTGGTTCTTGATCTAAGTTTAATGTGAACTTAAAGGTGGGATAATGGCATGAAGGTGATCCTTAACATAGCGTCAGCTCAAAATGAAGTGATCTCTTGTAATAATGTCCTATGCTTCTGTCTAATATTGGCCACTATAATTAGTCAATGTAATAGAGTCAACATTTTAGTTAACTTGCTGTTGGACTGGATGTCTCGCCTATCTGTTGACAAACAGAAATCCATTGAAATAATTTGTACCTTGTAGAGTGGAAAATATTTGTATTGGAAATTTTGTGAGTTACCTTATGGCTTATTCCAGTGTACAGAATGGAATATTGATGACATCACTTAAGCTGTTGTCCATTCCTGTAAAAGGAATTCACAAATACCCTTCCTGCCAGAATCATTATTTGGATTACATCATCCAATAGACAACAACCACCAGCACGAAAATGTCTTTGTGTTTCAGTACATTGTTGCACCAATGTAACAACAGCATGTCCCAGTCAGCTGCTATCCTGTATCAAAAAGCAGTCACCATTCTATGGAGCTAGAAAGGCATTATTAGCACTGAACCAGCCAGGCTTCTCCTTAATTTTGGATCTGTTCTCAGGATGTACCCATGAAGTTTCGATCTTGCACCCAACCATAATTTGGCCTACTTCAGATCACCAGAGTTCACAGCCAAATTCTGGAACCATTTGGGCAACTTAAATTTCCACTCGAGATTCAGAGGCTTTGTTTGCTATCCCATGCAGAGTAAACATGTACTGTGGATGACTCTGGCCTGCATTTGACGCAATGTGGCACAATGTACACATGGACCTGATGAAAATGTTCCTTCCTGCTGCATACGAATTTGTAGCTGATAGGAAGACTTGGCTGGATCTATCTTAATGTAAGCAGCTGATTGCTCAGTGAGTTCATGCACTGATGCTTCCTTTAACAGTCCTTGATCTCCATTGTAAAGATCCTTTAGTGCCTGATCAACTTTCAGAAATGGGACAGTTGATAATGCAGGCTCAAATTCCTGCTATGAAATGCATCTGCAGGCTGAGCTGCAATGACACATGCATTTTCTTGATGGCTAATTTGAACCTGGTGTGCAATTCCTAAAAGCCTACCTTTCCATTTCTTCAGTTTCAAGCTCTCTCAGCTCACTGCCTGGAGTCTAAACATCAGCATTCTTCCACCAGCCTTTTAACTGTAAACCAATCACTTCAGTCAAGGCTGGCAGCAAATTGTGGCTGTCCATGTGCTGCTCTGTGATGCCTGCTAAATGATCTTAAGAAGTTGGTCTAAATTAGACAACTCATGGAATGGTTACATTGAGCTATGATCTGAAGGGGAGGTTGAGGGACCACTCACCTGACTACAAGAATAGAATAGTGGTGGACAAAGTTAGTACTTTTGAGTTTATGGGCTTCCACATACTGGAGGACCACTCCTGGCTACTGTGAAGAAAATGTAATGTTTCTACTTAGGATTTGAGGAGCTTTGGCATGCCTTCAAACACTATTTCTTTTGAAAATTTTATTTAAGAATTTTATAAAATAAAAAAAAATGTATAATCTAAAACTACCCTCCCCCCTTCAGAGCTTATTTTAAAAAAACCCACAATAATATCAGGTTATAACAGGTTGATGTACGGTGTGCCATCCATTTACATCTTTAATCACAAATAAAATTTTTACTTAACATCTAAACTCATACATTCCAAATATAGACTCCTCATTTTAACAAAAAAAGAATATATATTCCTCAAATTATACGTTATCTTTTCCAAATAAATACATGATTGAATTTCATTATGTCATCTTTGTATGCTCAGTTCAACATCATTTTTCCAAGTTACAGCTATACATTTTCAAGCTACTGCCAATCCTAGACATATAAAAGCAATTTGATGTTTATCCAATCGTAGGCTTGTCATAATTATGTTCATATATCCCAATAAACATACCCATGTATCAACATATAGATCTATTTTGAATAAATCTCGCAAAAATTTAACTACTTTTTCCCAAAAGGTTTAACCTTTGTACATTTCCATAATGAATGTAAGAAAGTACCTGTCTGTTCACCACACCGAAAACACAAATCTGACACTCTAAATCCATATTTTTTCAATTTTTCAGGAGTTAAATATAACTAATGCAAAAGATTATAATTAACCAAACTATATCGTACATTAATTAACTTCACAACACTTTCAAGACACATTTCAGACCACTCCTCTATGGATATAGGAATAGAGAAGTCCTTCTCTCATTTATCTTTTGTTTTAAATATATCCACCTTCTTCCTGTTGTAACATATGCATTTCTGAAACAAATCCCTTTTACCCCTTATCAACAATTAATCTCTCAAATTTCATTAGACCAGGTAATACTAATTCTCTACCAAAACACTCTAACAATAAATCTCAAACTTGATAACAAGCAAATAAAGTATTTTGTGATATACCAAACTTCTCTGTCTATTAAAAGAAAGAAATCAACCTATTTCAAAACAATCCTCCATTAATATCACACCTTTTGATTCCCAATCTTTCAAATAAGGATTATTCATAGAAAATGGAATTATCTGGTCCTGATATAATGGTGTCTTCACTGAAATTTTATCTTTCGATCCTATAAGTTGATTCCATTTATACAATATCCTCATCAAATGTTTCAATACTGGCAGTTTATACTGCTGTAGAAGCAATGGGTTCCATTTATATATAAAGTGATATATATTTCTTTCCTGAATTTGGTCCATCTCCGCTTCGCCCACACTGCAGGTTGATCTGCATGAAACAATCTATGAATAAACTTAATTGTGCTGCTTTGCAATAATTCTGAAAATGTGGTAGTTGAAGATGTCCTAAATTGTACCTCCATGTCAACTTTTGCATGGAAACTCTAGATAACTTACCTTTCCATAAGAACAAATAAACTGCTTTATTTAATTCCTTAAAAAAAATTTCCTGGGATAGCACTCAGAATGGATTGAAATAAATACTGAATACTGAATATATTCATTTTAATACAATTTACTCATCCAATCAATGTTAAGGGTAACTCCTTTCATCTATTTAAATCAAATTTTATCTTATTTAATAAGGGCATAAAATTTAAGATGTATAAGTTTGGATATTCTTTATCCACTATACTGAAGTATTTAATTTTATTGGACCATTTAAACTTCATAAGCTGTTTACAATCTGAATTGTCTTCATCCGATATTGGTAATATCTCACTTTTATCCTAATTTACTTTATAGCCTGAAATTACCCCGTATATTTTCAACAAATTTTGTAATGATTCTAAAGAACTTTTAGGATAAGACAAATATATCAACACATCATCTGCAAACAGATTGATCTTATACTCTTGCCCACCAATTGTAATTCCCTTAATATTAGTTTCTTGCCTGATTGCTTGGGCCAAAGGTTCTATAACTAATGTGAATAAGGCTGGTGACAGCGGACTGCCTTGTCTAGTTGATCTGAACAAATTAAATACTGGCAAAATCTGTCCATTCATCACCACCAGAGCAGAAGGATTAGTATATAATGCTAATTATATTATAGTATATAATATAGTATATAATTAGTATATAACATAATATAACCCAACCTGTAAAGAATGGTCCAAATTTAAATCTTTATAACAACATAAATAAAAAATTCCATTCCCCATGATCTAGCCTTTTTTGCATTTAGCACAAGTATCTTTGATTGGTTGAGTTGTCTTGAAGCATTAACTATTAGTTATATTATCAGTTGAATACCTATTCTTGATAAATCCTGCTTGATCCACATGTATTAATTTCGGTAAGAAATTAGCCAATCTGTTTGCTAATACCTTTGCTACAATCTTGTAATCTACATTCAATAAAGATTGGCTAATGAAGCTACTTTTAATGGGTCTCTGTCTTTCTTTGGTATAACTATTATTAATGCCCTTGAAAATGACTCTGGAAATAGACCTGTATCAGTGGCTTGTTAAAGTACATCTGTATATGCAGGAAATTACAAATCATAAAATTCTTTATAAAATTCCATTGTAAATCCATATTCTCCAGGTGATTTTTCCACTCGGCATAGATTGCAATGCCTCCTGAAGTTCCAAATCGGTAAATGGGACTATCCAATGCCCTAATATGCTCTTCATCTAATAAAGATAATTTTAAATTAGCCAAAAAAGATTAAATCTGCTCCATATCAGAATTCCCTTCAGGTGTATATAAATCCTGATAAAATGTAAAAAATTCATCATTAATATCCTGTGGTTTGGAGGTTATCTCTGAATTTCTCCTAACTGCATTAATCATTCTTGAAGTTTGCTCAGTTTTCAACTGCCAAGCTAAAACCTTGTGAGCTCTTTCACCCCTCATCATAACACTGTTTTGATCATTGACTCATTTTTACATAAGTATAAATTTGCATAGTATTAGAACCTTCAATTTAGACAACTGTATCTTGTTGTCCTCTGTTGAACTTTCCTGAAATTTCTTCTCTAATATTGCAATTTCATTTTCTAAATTCTGACTTTCTGCCATATATTGCTTCTTCACTTTTGCAGTATAACTGTAATCTGGCCCCACAGATATGCTTTTAAAGTATCCCATAAGTAAACTTACTCCAAACTGAACCTTCATTAGTTTTTAAAAAGAAACTTATTTATTTTCCTTTTATATTCATCAGTTTTTCCCTTTGAGGCATTATAATTATACATAATTTGTGTTAGAATGTTTTATGTAACTAGGACTCTAGCAGGTGAGACTTTAGTTACATCTGTACTTCATACTTAAAACATTTGACCCTAAACTCATTTATTCATTCAGCCTTGTAAATCTGTATTGTCTCTCTGTTAGAGCAGAAGAACTAAAACCTCCCCCACCCTACTCCAACCTTTTGCCATAATCCCACAATTCCTTCCCTTTCAAATAATTCATTATAAACACAGTTGAATCTACCTCCACTACTGTTCCCAGCAGCACATTCCAGACCAAAATTCATTCGCAGTATAAATTCCATCCTTGTGTTACTTTCGCTGATCATCTTCTTTCTATGTCCCCTTGTCCTTAACCATCCTACTAATGGGAACATCTTCACTCTTTCCCAGCTATACCTTTCCTGTAAAATCACTGATATATCCGGCACCTACGGGGATTGGTAGATGCCAGATAAGTGAATTTCCTGGTTGCTTGTGACTGTGGGATGTGTGAATGGAGAACTGATGGTGAGGCACACTAATTTAAACTTCAGTATTTTTTACCCATTTATTTTCTGCATTTTTTTTTGTCAGTTTCTTGAGGCTGCCAGTTGCTTGAAATCCGGATCCAGGGATTTTATTGTATCAGATCCCTCTGCAGCCTCCTCTAATACAAAAGCAAATATCCTCAGCTTCACCAGTCTATCCAAAAAATATGATTCATTCATCCCTGGGATAACATTTAGTGAAATGACTTTTGCATTATGTTGAAAGCTTTTATTTCTTCCTTTAAGTGGTACCAGGGTTCTAATAACCTTTGTTATTGCTCTTTTAATTTATGGTTCTATTTGCAAAGCTGAGGATCCTAATGTTTTCATCATTAGTTTTTCCAGTTCAAGATTCTTTTGACATATATTTAAACAGATGAAGTCTACAATATTATGAGAGGCATAGATAGGGTGGACAGCCAGCACCTGTTTCTGCAAAGACCAGAGAACATATACACAAAATGATGGGAGGGAAGTTTAGGGGAGACATCAGGGGCAAGTTTTTTTTTAATGCAGAGAGTTGTGGATGCCTGGAATGCCTTGCCAGAGATGGTGGTGGAGGTTGAAACATTAGGGGCATTTAAGAAACTCTTAGAAACATGGATGAAAGAAAAATAGAGGGTTATGAGGGAGGGAGGGTTATGGGGGAGGGAGGGTTATGGGGAGGGAGGGTTATGGGGGAGGGAGGGTTATGGGGAGGGAGGGTTATGGGGGAGGGAGGGTTATGGGGAGGGAGGGTTATGGGGGAGGGAGGGTTATGGGGAGGGAGGGTTATGGGGAGGGAGGGTTATGGGGAGGGAGGGTTTAGTACATTTTTAGGAAGGAATATATGGGTCGCTACAACATCGAGGGCAGAACAATTGTACTGTACTATAATGTCTTATGTTCTGTGTAATATTACACAAAATTGCATTTCACCTGTTGTAAGGCAGACCAAGATCCACCATCAGTCGAAATTGCCTGGCGCCCCTCACTGTCAGAGACATAGAACCAATAGGGAATCCCTTCAGAGTCACTGACTGTCCATGGATTTGCCTCCAGTAGTCTCTGCAGCCACACAGCCTTAAGTCCAAACTATCAGCACCCCGAGCTCAAGATGCAAGCCTCTGACACGATCAGGGAGCCTTCAGCACCCAAAGCCCCTCAGGAGCCCCTCCTCCCCCTTGGAACCATATCGCATACTTGTTCTGGTACCTCTTCAGCCAGTCTCCAGCAGCCATTGTGAATTCCATTCCTCAAGACACAATCAGCCCACCCACTGCCTGTGTGTCCTTTAGCTGCAGAGCCCCTCACTGGTCCACTGCCATGGCTTTCTCTGCACTCTCAACAAACTGTGCAAATGTACTCTTCAGGTGCTCTGTGCTTGTACCTCTTGCAGTCTGGTTCAGTGTTTTTAAGAAGAAGAGGGCAGATGAAGGTCTCAGGCCTGAAATGTCGGATACATCAGTCTGCTTCCTGTATAGACACTGCATGACTTTCCGAGTTTCTCCATCCTGTTTAACTGCAGCCTCTTCTATTTAATTGCAGTCTAGTTGGTGTTGCCATTATTAAGGGCTCATTTACAGACACCAGCAATTTCACTGCTGCCGTAGAATCTGGTTTAAGATGGGTTGCGAGCATTATGATTGGGTGCAGTGCTTCCATTCTGAAGAACAAAGCAGATATTATCTCACAACATGCACTTCTCCTGAGGAGCAGGGAAGCAGGTCAAGGACTTGATTAAGTCCTGTGATCCTTAGCTCTTCAAAGATGATGAATAATGGAGACCAGAGGGTGAATGGCTTAGATTAATGCTGCAGAGGAGATCACGGACCCTTTGCAACTTCCATGGCTGCAGCACCCATCGAAGAAAGCACAATGTCCACAGGCAAGTGGTGCAATTCTGAACTTCTATCTAAGTTTGCCTCAAAAGAAATCCTGTATTGTCAGGCATGCTGCTGAAGGATGCTGGATGAATTTCCCTCACTCTTGAAATTGTACTTCAAGTCAGGATATTTGATATCCCCAGCACCACTGGAGCCTAAGATTGACATGTGGGCAGCTATTCCAAGGGTGGACTTTCCACTCTTCTCCTTTGTAGAGGTTATCGCTTGCACATGAAGATAACCTGTAGGATGAGAGGGGATTTAATAGGTGTCTACAAAATTCTGAGATATAGATCAGGTTGGCATCCAACTCCTTTTTCCCAGGGTGGTAGGGTGGAGTAGCAAATACCAGAGGGCATCTGTACAAAGTGAAGGAAAGAAAGTTTAGGTAGACATCAGGAGCAAGTGTTTTACACAGTGGGTGCCTGGAATGCATTGCCTGGGGTGGTGGTGGAGGCTGAAAGTTTAGGGGA
The DNA here is from genome assembly GCF_036971445.1 of Narcine bancroftii. NCBI lineage: Eukaryota > Metazoa > Chordata > Chondrichthyes > Torpediniformes > Narcinidae > Narcine > Narcine bancroftii. The sequence goes on along the minus strand of NC_091473.1, from coordinate 125,921,050 downwards.
ATTTAAGTGAAAGAGAGAGGCACATGGATGAAGGGACAATAGAGCGTTATGAGGTATGAAGGGTTTATTTTTTTTTATTAGGAGTATATAGGCTAGCACCTCATTGAAGGGCCAAAGGGCTGTAATGTTCTATGCTTCCTCACCAGTTCTGAAATGTATAAGATGTCAGTGCACAGATTTGCTTAATCTGGGATCCCCAGCTACCTGGGGATCAGATGTTCAGCAACATTGTACAACTCCAGCCATTATTTTTTTTCTTTTGACCAAAAATAGATTTTATTCACAATAAATTATTTACAAAAAGAAAACTCTTCAAAATCTCCTTGTATCCTTAGTTTCATATCCATAACTGTGCATTGTTAAATTCGTGGTTATTTAGCAGCATTGCCACATTGTGGCCCCTTGTCGTTACTCCTCTCTGTTGTTTGAGGGGCTTCCCCTTGGTCTCAGCCCCTCGATGCCTGGTAATAGACTGACTCTTCACTGTGGTACTTCCCCACTTCACCCTTGCATTGGCTGCACTGAGCCTCAGGGTGTCTCACAGGTCGTTCTCCTGCAGCCTGTAATGTGCTGGCCAGCAGCATTCCCTCACCGACATCTCCATGTGCTGAAAGACCGATAGGTTTTGGATAGACCAAAGTGGAACTTTCAGCGAGTTCATAGCTTTCCAGCTGTTCTGGACAACTGACTCAGTGTGCGTCCCCGGGAACAGCCCATAAATCAGAGTTCTCGGACCTTTGCATCCTTCTCCACACACTCTTAGTGAATCTGGCCTTGGGGGCTGCCATGTTGTATTTGGCATTGTATAATTGACAGCAAAATGTAGAACTACAAAGGAGGACGACAGGTCGTGGAAGAAACCGATATGTCCACAATAGTGCTTGCCGGGGAGAGGGGGCACTTCCCACCCCCCTGAGCGGGCCCATGAAGTGCCGGAGTGGCCAGATGAGGTGCTGGAGCCGCGCTCCAGTGATCTCCGGTACCCCCAGTCTGCGAGGTCCTTCACTACCCAACTTGATGTGTTGTTGGGTCCCGCTGCCTTGTGTGGGTTCACCTTGGATAGGGTTCTTTTCACCTCAGCCGCTGTTGACGGGTCCCATTCATCAGGGGGTCATGGAACGTTCTTCAGTGTCAACCTGTTCTTCTCACCGAACTGTACATAGAATATGATCAGCTGGTCCAGAAAGGAGGCTTCATTGTCTGTAACTCGTAAGGTTGTCTTGTGATCTTACCTTAATGAAGGACTTAATCCCGAAACATTGGTCCTGCATCTTTATCTTTGCTACATAAGTACACAGTTGATCTGCTGAACTTCTCCAGCGTTGTGTTTTTACTTCAGTCATGGTGTGTGTTGACTTTTGTTTTTTACCTCTCTTGTGATTTGTTATGATCTTGATCCCTTGCCCACATGCTCCTTGTACCACTGGTGCCACACAGATTCTCTGTGTGTGTAAAGGTTAAAACTTTGTGTTTTTGATTCTTAGTTAACTTTGTGCTCATCTCTTTAAGAAAGACTATTGTTTGTAATGTTACTATGTATTGTAATATCCACACAATATTTTATTATATTATAATGATATAAATCATTATATCTTTATCCATTGAAGTTGCACAGGGTCCGTGATCTCCTCTGCAGCATTAATCTCAGCCATTCACCCTCTGGTCTCCATTGTTCATCATCTTTGAAGAGCTAAGGATCACAGGGCTTAATCAAGTCCTTGACCTGCTTCCCTGCTCCTCAGGAGAAGTGCATGTTGTGAGATAATACCTGCTTTGTTCTTCAGAATGGAAGCACTGCACTAATTCATAATGCTCGCAACCCATCTTAAACCAGATTCTACGGCAGCAGTGAAATTGCTGGTGTCTGTAAATGAGCTTGCATCTCATTCTTTGATGAACTATGAAGGGATCGTGAGCTCGAGATAATTTTCTTTGAATTTATTTTATTTCTTCTTTTATATCTCTTTAAAGTTGAATATTATTATATCTTTAAATACAGGACGTGTTTTGTTGATTCATGGTTATGAAAATCTTAGTGCGAAGTTATGCAAAATGTTTATCTGTTTTATCAATGAATTAAAGCTACATAAAACTGCATCTACAAAATTTGGTTTATTAGATTAATAAGATAGTAATTTGGAATATGATCCCCACATTTCCTTGAAGGTGACACAGTTTGAAATTGAGAAATACTAGAACCTGGAAAGTGTTGTCTGTAGTGTGTGCCCATGGTTTGCCTTCTGGATTCCACGGGAGAGTTCAGTCCTGGATAATCTTAGTGCCATAATGTGGGCCCAGGAATGAGAGTGCCAATGGAGACAGTATGAAGACTTTATGTTAAGGGATAAGGAGGGTTTTCTTTTAGCGAGTGCTCCATAATTCCATGCTGAGGATATCCCTGCGTTACATGGATCTATTTCTATGGGCATCAAATAACTTTGAAAGAGCGTAGGACTGGAGTCTAGCATAAGATGAATGAATCTAAGCAATTTCTACAATTTTTAGCATCAAGTTACACAATGCAGACCTGTAGAGTGAAATCCTTAAGAGTGCAAAATTGCCATAGCAATGTTGCAATAAATCCATATGTCATACTGAATTCTTGAGAGAGATCAGATACCTTGGCAAGTTCAGCCACACTAAAAAGTGATTTACCGTCTCCTGCTGGTGTTCCTTGATCCTCAATGTAATGTAGTAATTGTTTGCCCTGTCAACAAAGTGATGGATGTGGAACTCGGCAGTATACAATGGTTGATCTTGTGTTACATACAGGTCTCTGGCTTTGAAATGTTTGAAAGTTGAAAGCTGTCATGACTTTCACAGCCCTTAAAAATAAACTATTCGGAAAAGTATGGATTGCAAAGCCTCACCCTAGATGACGCTCTGCACCTTTAACACAGTTTAATTTTTGATGCACAAAGTTCATGGGTTTTAATTTTTTTCTGTAACTCTACCCAGTTCCCTCCAGAAACGGTCAACTTTTAACATCGTTCAGGTTTTTGAGAATTTCCTGCACGTATGAAGTTCAGAATTTGGGAACCTTCAGCAATGCTAGCAAATGAATACAGCCCCTAGTTTAGTTTAAAAACGTCCAATTAATGTAAAACTCGTAATTACGAACCGACAAGCTGGCTGGAAGTAGAATGCCGTCAACTTCCGGTTCAAGCTTGGTTGAGTCAACAGCATGAGAGTATGCTGTACAATACTCTCATGTGATGCTGCCATCACACAGCATTGCGAGAGTGTAATGTAAGCATATTGCAAGCACGGGAATAGATTCAAAATTGATGTGTATGGATTTGAACATCGTACCAGTACAATACAGTGTACTCTTATTTCATCTGGTTTACATTTGACTCGTCCAACAGTTTGGTGTCTCTTAGGATAAAGGCAGCTAGAAATGAACAGATGCTTCTTTGCAGTTGATCCCACTTCCACGTTTCATGTGGCAAAAATCCTTATACACCTGTAGTGAATTTGTACTCTACCAAATCTACCAGCAGAAAAGCCATGAAACAACTGTACTTGACATGCATAATAACGGAGTAACCATGCCTCCAAAGCATAAATCCGATGCAAGTGCTGGTGAATCCCCCAACTCCAGTAACCGAATCAAACCCTGACTCTCCAGAACCAGGTCCATCCTCCCCAGCAGTAGCCATCTCTCTATCATCTTCTCATTACATCATCCAATTATGTACTGTATTATTATGTTTAAGATGGTGTACAGGGTACACAATCCTTTATCCAGAACCCTTGGGGGACAGTGTGTTCTGAATTTTGGATTTTTCTGGATTTCAGAAAGCCCACCCGAGTTGTGCTGCCGTATGCACCCCCTTCCAGTCCCTCGTCCGCCTCCCCCGGCCACCAATCCCTCAACCGCCTCCCCCAACCACCGATCCGTCAGCCGCCCGACTTGCGCTGCTGCCTCTCTCCCCACTTGTCAGATTTTGGAGCTTTCTGGATTTTAGATGTCCGGATAAAGGATCGTGTACCTGTAATGTATTTGGAAGTGCTTCTTAAGTGTTCTATATGTGTAGAAAGGTAAAATATATACTATATATGCCTTATACTAAGATAAACATTTGACGAACTGACACTAAATAAGAACTGCTTGTACTTGTTCTGAGTTAAATACAAATTCGAATTTAAGACAGAACAAGGTAACGGAACTCGTTTTTAACCCGGGGAACTGCCTGTAGTGAACATCTGGCAGCTTGCCCTTTTTGTAACCCAATACAGTCATGTTAAGAGTTCACAGCTGTGTGTGATTTCTTGAAGTTGGCTATTAGAACGGAATTGCCATTCATTTGAATGGAAAAGGTAAGTTAGGTTATTTAGTTTCTGAGATTTTTGTTTGGTTGTAGATAATAATTTCTTAGATGTTTTAAGTGTGTTATTGAATTTTATTTGTTTTTAACACGAATTAATTATACAATTCTTAATAGCTTCAATTGTTTCTGAACATCAGAGACACTGTTGAAATCCCCAGCATTGCCGGGGGGGTGGGGGGGGGTTAAGGCTTTATTCCAACCCAAGTCCAGCTCACACCAAGGCCTTGTTATGCTTCATCCAATGATTCAGAAGAGGAGGAGGTCAATTTGTTTGACGCTCTCTGAATTTATCCCAGGTAAATGGGAGCTGGCCAGGACCTTGAGTGGTAGATTCAGCTTGATTCAATCCAATTATAATATTCAAAACACCACAGCATAAAGGTTTGAAAAGCTTGAAATACTGATCTATAGACCAGGAGCAGTGGAGTGTGGGTTAGTTCAAGCAAAGGGCTTTGATAGGATGAGTGTGTGGTGATGATTCTATAGACTGCCATAGTTAAAGGCTCAACATTTCCACTGGTGATAATTCACCACTTACCATAATTACCTGCTTTTTAAAATCTGAATTGTGCTCCATCATAATGGATTGCCGCCTGGTGACTAAACCATCAATTAATTCAATCATGGGGAATGTTTTCTCATCTGAGGCAAAATGCTATTTTTTTGTGTTGAATATCACATTTGAAAGTGGAGTTCAATGTCTTCAATTCTGCTATGTTGAAACATAGTCAGGTATATTACACATTTTAAGCATTAACCCACTGTGATTTATACAATTGAATTGAATGGTGCAATATACCATGTTTACATTTTAAGCCATATGTGATTATTTTAAACTCCTTACTGTGATTATATTGAGTGGGGAACTAACATTACAATGTAAATTATGAAATGAACAGGCATTTTGCAAGCAATACACAAATGTACTGCAGAGATGATATACAAATGTATATTACACTTGACTCCAGCATCTACAAAATTTCTTGTTTGATTGGCATTTCGCAAGCCACCTTCTAAAAGGAAGTCCATATACCAAACACTGCTGACAAACAGTGATGATAAATCACCACTTGGTGGTGCTGTAGAGTGGAAGAAGGCCCAGAGCATGAGTCATGGTCTGGAGGACAGTTTAGAATGTTGGGATTTCAAAAAGGATGAAAAGCAGCCAGAAGGATCTGGACCAAGCCAATGGTTCCTCTCTCTGCAAGCAACACAAGACAACTTTGAATCTTGCTGAAACAAGAACTGCTGAGGTGGGAATCTTGAACAAATAGTGAGCTGCTGGAGGATCTCAGTGGGTCAGGCAACATCTGTGGCGGGGAAATGGTCAGTCAACATTTTGGATCCTTTAATATGATAAAAGGGGATAAAAGCTGAAGGATGATAGGGTATTGGATTGAAGGAGGGAAAGGTGGAGAAACAGGAAGAGGGAGACACTGGGAGTGTGTAGCATGAATAAAACTCTCACAACTGGAGGGAGAACAAACACTTTTATTAGATTATAACTATGGGTAGAGTTTCACAACAGTCTTCCGAAGGGTTCTGGGTTTAGACGGAAAACCAGTTTATATGTGAGCACATGGGCGTGGAGCCAGCCATCAGCACCACACACGACCAGTGAATCCCAGTTCACTGCAGGGTGGAACTAGATTCAAAAGTAAGAGCTGCAGTAGGAAAAGAAAAGCAGGGAACTCGACAGAGGTAGGGGTTACTTAAAATTAGAGGTTCATGCTGTTCGTTTATGTCTGTCCAGAAGGCATATGATGCATTCCTCAAGTATATGCTTAGCCTCATCCTGAAAATGGATGTGGTTAAGGAAGGACACATTAGTAGGAAGGAATGGGAAAGGAAATTGAAATTGGAAAATTTTCCACTTATTGTACATGGCCTGCAGGCAATCACATTTTTTTTGTCTATTAAAAGGTTAAAACAATAAAATATAAATAACTTGTTAAAAATAAAACTTGCATTTGTATATTGCATCATAGCTTCAGGCTATCCTTAACACTATGGACTCGGGCCATTTTTAACCTTTCATAATATAGACTGCAGACTCCCATGTTACCCATGGCAGTATCAACACCAATGCGAACCAGCTGGTGGTTGGGTATAAAACCAGTCCTGGAAAATGGGGACATGGAGTATATGCACTTGTTGGTTGTCCCTGAAAATGGGGACCATGGAGTCCAAAGAGTTAACCATCAGAACAATAATGAAGATCATTGTGGTAATGTAGGAAACTGCTGTTAATTTGCGTACAGCAAGTTCACACAAACCAAATAGTGATAATGACCAGACAGTCTGTAATTGTGATAATCATTGATGAATAGATATTAACCAGAACACCTTGTGATTAAAAACACATGCTGGAGTAACTCAGCAGCCAAACAGTGTACATTATGTACCAAAGATAAAGATGCATAACCAACATTTCCTCCTGCTTGAGGGAGTCTGCCCGCCCATGCACTCCCCCACCCCCACTCTTTTGTTTGGGTGCCTGGCCACATTTTGTTCATGCCTTTCAAAGACCTCAAGCCCAAAACATTGACCATGTATCTTTATGGGTAGGGTTTCTCAGTAGTTGTCAAAAGGGTTTTGGGTTTAGGTGGGAAACCAGGGTTATATGTGAGCAGATGGGGGCGGGAGGTGGAGCCAGACATCAGCATGACCCACTACCAGTGAATCCCAGTTCACTGTATTCACCCCTTCCTGTAGAATTTAGGATCTATGAATGAAGACAGAGAATATGGGTTCAGAAAAAAAGTTGAAAAATATACAGTTATTTTTATATTTACAGATTTAAGCAGTCCAGGGGTCTGGAGATCCTGGTGGAGTGCCTTAGCACCGGTGGGCCTTGGACTCTCTGTGTCTCCCAGTCCCCTTGTGAGGGAGGAGAGGCAGGCTGGTCTCTGGCTCAACAGTGGAGGGGGATCCACTTTCCTCCTGAACCAGATCCCCTGAGTGTTACAGAGTTGTGTTGGGTATTGGCCTATGTGCTGTGTGGTTTTTTGTTAAAAAGTGACAGTTTGCCTTTAAGAGCCAAGGTGAAGATGGACTGCTGAGAGAGTGGGAGATGGACTGAGCATGTGCAGAATATGATCTAAAAAATTCTGGACTTGGATGATAAATCACCACTGGATGGTGCTGTGGTGTGGAAGAAGGCCCAGAGCATGAGTCATGGTCTGGAGGACAGTTTAGAATGTTGGGATTTCAAAAAGGATGAAAGGCAGCCAGAAGGATCTGGACCAAGCCAGTGGTTCCTCTCTCTGCAAGCAACACAAGACAACTTTGAATTTTGTGCTCCCCCTCTCTCTCTCTCTCTCTCTCTCTCTCTCTCTCTCTCTCTCTCTCTCTCTCTCTCTCAGATTATTGCCGTCAGTTTACCAAACAGACTGAATTTTGTTCATGATCTTTGCTTTGGTTGAGATCGAAGTTATGTGATTCTTGTGTGTTTTGTGTCTAAGTTTTTCTGTGGGCTGGTTGGAAATATAACTTAGACTTTAATTACATATGTTATATTTAGGCTGGGGAATTTATTAGTTTTACACTGTTATAGAAATTTGCATAGTAACCAGTGGGCATTGTTATGAAAGGGGGGGGGATTTTGAATTAAACTTTGAAGGTGAATTTTTGTAAATAAAGTAATTGTTCATCTTTATCCCTGTGTGATATGCCTTCTTTTCCTTACTGGTTTGATCTTGTAACACAAGGCCCTGACTGGGGTTGGAGAGAATGAGCTCCATGGCTCACAGGGCACCTGTGGCAACCAACCCCTGTTCCGGCGGATGATAGGTTCCTGATGGAGAAGATGTCCTCCCTGCCATTTGGGTACTCCCCATAAGCGTACGTGAGATTGGTGTATAAGATTAGGGAACATTCAAACAGTGATGCAAGATGCAAAATTATCTTGTTTAGATCTTTCAAAATCATCCTTTCCACCAGGGGGTCAGTCTTGCTTCTCGTCACCAGGAGTGGTGAGCCAGGTTGGGAGTGTATTTCCCGATGCCAACCTTCTTGCGAAATTGAATTGAGGTCATGAGGAGTGGCATTGATTATGGTACATAGTATCAGCCGGATGGAATGGAGGGCTATAGGGAGGACTTACTGCCAGCATGAGTCTGAAAGGCCTTTTGACTTCAGAGCCAGTTTGACAGCCTTCCCATCTGGGACATTCTCCTTTTCAACCTGCCTGTTCCCCTGGGATTGTAAAGGCTGAGCCCTGGTCTCTATGAATATAGCTGGGATACCTAAGCAGGGTGAGAATGGTATCTAAGTCCTTTGTGATGACAAAGTGGACGTGACTGGACATGGGATGGCGAATTGGAAACGGGGGTATTCATCAATGATAGAAAGGAAGAAGTGTTCCCGTTCGTGGAGGGGAGAGGACCCTTAAAATCGACACTGAGCCGTTCAAAGGGCCTGGATGACTTGATCAGGTGCACCTTTGTGGGGCGGTAGAAGTGTGGCTTGCACTCCACGCAGACCTGGCAAGACCTGGTCATTTCGCTGACATCTTCCATGGAGTAGGGCAGATTGTGCGCCTTGACAAAATGAACATTGCGAGTAACCTCTGGATGGCAGAGCTCATTATGCAGAGACCACAGTTGGCTGGTGTGTGCAGAGGCACAACTTCCTCTGGATAAGGCGTCTGGAAAGGGCATTAAGAGCTCTTGGCCGATAAGCAATGTCATAATTGTAGGTGGAGATATTGATTCCCCATCTAGCAATCTTGTCATTTTTGATTTTTCCCCTTGACATCATTAAACATGAGTGTGACCGAGCGCTAGTCAGTGAGGAGCGTAAATTTTCTACCAGCCAGGTAGTGTGTCCAGTGCCTCATGGCTTCTACAATGGCTTGAGCCTCCTTTTCCACAATGGGTTCCAGAGCTCGTGGCCTTGTAATGTTCGAGGAGAAAAAATGTAACTGGCCTCCCCACCTGGTTGAGGGTAGTGGCTAGGGCTACGTTCAAAGCTTCGCTTTCCATTTGGAAAGGTACATTCTCGTCCACCATGAGCAATGTGGCTTTCGCAATGCGATTCTGGAGGTAGTTAAAAGCCATTTGGGCTTCAGCCGAGAGGGGGAAATTAGTGGCTTTTAAGAGTGGGCGAATCCCATCAGCATATTGAGAGATCCACTGGGAGTAACATGAGAAAAAACCCCAAGGCATCTTCTCAAAGCCTTTGTGGTCCTGGGGATGGGGAGCTCTAACAGGGGGCGCATCCTATCGGGATCGGGGCCAATGATGTCATTCTCCACCACATAGCCAAGGATATCCAGATGTTTAGTCCTGAACACACACTTGTCAGAGTTCTAAGTGAGGTTCAGGGCTTACGCCGGGTGGAGAAAACTCTGGAGGTTGGCGTCATGATGACATTATTGAGGTAGGGGAAGGTAGCCTTCAACCCATACTCATCCACCATTCTGTTCATTTGCTTCTGGAAGACAGAAACCCCATTAGTGATGCAGAAAGGATCTCTCCGGAATTGATAGAGATGATCGTAAGCCTCAGAATGGATTGCCAAATGGTTAGAAGCAGCTTTCAGTTCAATGGTCGAATAGACCTGATACTTCGTAATATCATTCACCATGTCCGAAATTCGAGGGAGGGGATATGTGTCCAGGAGTGTGTACTGATTAATAGTTTGGCTACAGTCAATTAATAGCCTGGACTTGTTTTCCCCTTTTACCACTGCCACTTGTGCTCTCCATGGGCTGGTGCTAGGTTCAATGATACTTTCATCGAGCAGACGCTGTGTCTCAGACTTTATAAAATCTCATTCTGCTGTGCTGTACCTCCTGCTCTTGGTAGCAACGAGCTTGCAGTCCGAAGACAGATTCAGAAGAGGGGTCAATATTCAGCAACATGTGAGTTCTGATTTTAGGGGCCTTTGGTTCTGAACCGTTACACTGGGGAGGGGACCAGAATACTCCAAGGTCACACTTTTAAGGTGATGCAGGAAGTCCAGACCTAACAACACTGGAGAAATTTACAGAATTTCTCCCCCCCCCATCTTCAAATGACAGATGTACTATACAATGTTGTTGAATATCCATAGAATGTGAATGGGACGCAAGGAATATACGATAATTGGAAGGATACATCTTCAGGATGTACTCTTGCACAGTCCATGAGTCTATGAAGCAAGAGTGTCCCAGATCTGTTCTTCTTCACGAACAAGGCCTGTAGCCATTTCGTACCTGCACTTCTTGGCAAGCATCCACAAATCCAGCAGGTAGTCATCGATGGCCTCTCCTAGCCATTAGAGATGTAGAGCGAGTCAGTGCCTCACTAGGATCTCATTTTGTGACTTCAGGAACATTAGTGGCTTTTAAGAGTGGGCGAATCCCATCAGCATATTGAGAGATCCACTGGGAGTAACATGAGAAAAATCCCCAAGGCATCTTCTCAAAGCCTTTGTGGTCCTGGGGATGGGGAGCTCTAACAGGGGGCGCATCTTGATAGCAGTGTCACATGTAGTGCAGTCCCTGATGACTGGATAACCTTTCGTTCCTACCCTCAAAACGAGTGTGCACTTCCTGAGTTCATCGGTGTAGAAGACGTCTCTGGTCGCGTTCAGGTAGGCCTGGAAGCAGTCTAGTCAGTATACGAACTATTCAGCCTCGTCGTGGGACAGAGAGACTATCAGCAGTACACCAGGCTTGAAAAGCGCTTCCATCGTTTAGAGAATAAGCTAATAAAATTGTAGCACGAATAAAAGCTCTCATGACTGGAGAGAGAACAAACACTTTTATTAGCTTATAACTACCGGTAGGGCTACTGTCTTCAGAGGGTTCTGAGATTAGATGGGAAACCAGGGTTATATGTGAGCACATGGGTGTGGAACCAGCCATCAGCACAACACACGACCAGTAAATTCCAGTTCACTGCAGGGTGGAACTGGATTAAAAGTAAGAGCAGTAGTAGGTAAAGAAATTTTAAGTAGGGGTTACTTAAAATTAGAGGTTCATGCTGTTCGTTTATGGCTGTCCAGAAGGCATATGATGCGTTCCTCAAGTATATGCTTAGCCTCATCCTGACAATGGATGTGGTTAAGGAAGGACACATTAGTAGGAAGGAATGGGAAAGGAAATTGAAATTGGAAAATTTTCCACTTATTGTACATGGCCTGCAGGCAATCACATTTTTTTTGTCTATTAAAAGGTTAAAACAATAAAATATTAATAACTTGTTAAAAATAAAACTTGCATTTGTATATTGCATCATAGCTTCAGGTTATCCTTAACACTATGGACTCGGGCCATTTTTAACCTTTCATAATATAGACTGCAGACTCCCATGGGTAAATTGCAGTATCAACACTAGTGCGAACCAGCTGGAGGTTGGGTATAAAACCAGTCCTGGAAAATGGGGACACGGAGTATATGCGCTTGTTGGTAGTCCCTGAAAATGGGGACCATAGAGTCCAAAGAGTTAACCATCAGAATAATAATGAAGAACCTTGTGGTAATGTTGGAAACTGCTGCTAATTTGCGTACAGCAAGTTCACACAAACCAAATAGTGATAATGACCAGACAGTCTGTAATTGTGATAATCATTGATGAATAGATATTAACCAGAACACCTTGTGATTAAAAACACATGCTGGAGAAACTCAGCAGCCAAACAGTGTACATTATGTACCAAAGATAAAGATGCATAACCAACATTTCCTCCTGCCTGTGGGAGTCTGCCCGCCCATGCACTCCCTACCCCACCCCCACTCTTTTGTTTGGGTGCCTGGCCACATTTTGTTCATGCCTTTCAAAGACCTCAAGCCCAAAACGTTGGCCATGTATCTTTATCTTTGTAACATAAGTACACGGTTTGACCTGCTGAGTTTCTCCAGCATTGTGTTTTTACTTCAATTGCCGTGTCTGCGTATTTTCTTGTTTTAATTACCTATTCTTCAAAATTGGGATCTTTTGCATCAACATTTAAAAAAACAGTTGAACGTGAGCAATGGACCCACAAGAGATAACGCTAAAGAATGAATTTGAGCAGTAATGTGAAATAGTGAAGCTTTCAGCCACATAGGGTATCTGAATATTTGACCCTTTGTACGGTACTTGAATTTTAAAATTATTTTTTCTAAATTTAGACATACAGCATGGTAATAGGCCCTTGAACCAGTGCTGCCAAAATACCCCAATTAACCTACAACCCCCCCCATATAGTTTTTTTGAAGGGTGGGAGGAAACCGGTGCACCCAATGGAAACCCATGCAGGCATAGGATGATCGTATACACTCCTTAGGGAGAGTGCTGGATTCAAACCCAAATCGCTGGCGCAACAGCGCGCTAACTATGGCACTAACCATGTCACATATGCCATAGGTGCTCTGTGGTTAGTGAAGGATTACTTAAGATGGAATGTAAGTGGGGGAACAAAAAGGTTGAGAAGCACTGTACTAGAGGAACTCCATGAGTCAGCCGTCATCTGAGGAGGGAATGGAGATGTCTATGTTTTGGGTCGAGAGTATAGAGGAAGGATAGCCATTTTAAGGGAGAAAGGAAGAGAGGGTGAGACAGGGGCTGATAATGTTAGTTGTGATGTCTTCCTCAGCCCATATTAAAATGAATTGGCGGCATTACAACATTTACCATGAGAACAAGATTCCCTTCAAATGGCCTTCAGCTTGCTCAGTACAGATGGAAATTACAGCATTCTAGAACAGGTGTTGGAATCTGCCCAGTGTATAAATCAGAGCAACTAAAATGCGGGATAACTGTGATGCCTTGGCCAACAGATGTAACGGCGTTTCTATCGCTTTTGGAGCATTCTGAAACTTTGGAGTTGATTAATGCCAGAATATTCCTGTGAACACATGGTCTTTCCCTGCATCCTTATAGACAGTGATGAGTCATACTTTGGAGGGTCTATGAATGTCTCCATCTGACAGATTTGATTCTGACTGTGTGACCAATTACAGTCTCTCTCTTTTATATAAGAAACAGAATCTGGAGACAGCTAAAGGCCCCTAAAGCCTTGTCCTTCAGTCAATGAGATCGCAGCCAGTCCTGTGCTTCATCCTGCTTTCCCACCCAATCCTCATGAGACTACTTCCCCTAGAGTCCAAGAAGCTATTGATCTCAATCTTGAAGAGTTTTGTACTTCATTCTCCCCACCCTTCCTTCCCTCTCCATTTAGAGAACTATTTCCTCTCCCTTCCTCTCACCCCACCTTTTTCTCTTCTGCCCTCCCTCTCATATCCACCCATGGCTGATGTGCCTGTGCCCCTCCCCCCATCTTCTTCTTCAGACACATTCTTGCTATTTTGCTCATACTTTGACCAAGTGTTCAGGCCTGAAATGTTGGTTATGTATCTTTGCAACATAAAGAAGGCAGTGTGGCCTGCTGCGTTTTCTCCAGCACTTTTGTGTTTTGAACTACAATCACAGATTTGAAGCCTTTCTTGTTTAACTGATAGTTGATGGTGCTTAAGAATGACTCCAAAGGTAAAATGGGAAATTATAGGCTGCTGGGCCTGATATCAGTAGTTGGAATGTTGTTGAAAGGTATTCTAAGGGTCCGAATCTACAAGTACTCAGATAGACGGGGACTGATTGGGAATCGTCAACATGGTTTTGTACGTGGTAGGACATGTCTCATCATTCTTGTAGAGTTTATCAAGGAGGTTACTAGGAAATTTGATAAAGGAAAGTCTGCATGGACTTTGACAAGGTGCCACATGGGAGGTTGTTCAAGAAGGTTTAGTCACTTTGTGTTCAGGATGGTGCAGTAAATTATTTTTGCAGGAAAAGCTGGAAAATGGTGGTAGACGATTCCCTCTCTGACTGGAGGCCTGTGGCTAATGGTGTGTCTCAGGGATCGATGCTAAGACCATTGTTGTTTGTCATCCATATCAATGATCTGAATGCTAATCTGTAAATAGTATCAGTAAATTTGAAGATGTCACTAAGATTAGGAGGTTTAATGGATAGCGATAAAAACTTTCAAAGCTGGAAAATGGCAGATGGAATTTAATGTGGATAAATCTGAGGTATTGTATTTTAGGTGGACGAACCAATGTAGGCCTTGCAGGGTTAAAGGCAGGGAGCTGTGGAGTATGGCAGGACAGAGGGGCCTGAGAATGCAAACACATAATTCTTTGAAAGTCGCTTCACATTGGGTTGCAAAGTAAACTTTAAGCACATTGATCTTCATGAATCAAAATATTGAATACAGGAGTTGGGATATTGTGTTGAAGTTGTATAACACTGGTCAAGTCGAGTTCAAATTTGTTGCTTTAAAACCATCCTGCAAAGCAGAACCACAGTTTTTTTAAAAAAAAAGAGACATTTCTCTAAGACCACAATGCTACATAAAAACAGAACAAACTACAAAAACTGTGTACATACAGTAGCACCAGGTCTGAAGAGGCCGCTCAACTGCCGCACCACCATCTTGGATGTTAGCCGCCACTATATCCCCACTGGACACTAAAACATCACCAAAATAAACTATTTCTCTTTACTAAAACTACAATTTACACAAAACTTACACAAAAATTTTTTTAAAAGTGCTACAATATATGATCAAAATCTAGGCAATGGGCACAGTAAAGACAGGTTGCAATATCATTAGATAGTGGCGCCAACGCCGAAGACTGGAGACCGCATCTCCACCACAAAGGCTTGCACCCCTCAACTGTTGAGGCCGCAACGGAAGCTCCTGATTTCTCTGCAGCCTAATCCGTCCAACTTCGCAGCTTCTTCTCGGAGATCTGCTCTTGCTTGGCAATTCCCTTATTGTAGCACTTGTCTTTTGATGTTCCAATATCCATCTTCATCCAATCAAAGATTGTGCACAGCACCTACTTAGGGAATTGCTGTACCAGGTCCAGAGAGGCCACTGTAGTCATATGCATGTCGCCATCTTGGACCAAGAGGCCACATTTGGAGGATTGTGCAGTTTTAGTCACCTAATTACAGGAAAGATATCAATAAAACTGGCAGAGTGTGAAAAATATTACAAGGATGTTGCTGGGACATGAAGAGCTAGGTTATAAGCAAAATATGTATAGGTTAGGACTTTATTCGCAGGAACTTTGCAGAATGAGGGGAGATTTGATAAAAGTGTACAAAATTATGAGAGGTATAGATAGGGTAGATGCATGCAGGCTTTTTCCACCAAAGTTTGGTGAGACAAGAACTAGAGGACATGATTTAAGGATGAAAGGTGAAATATTTAAGGAGAACATTAGGAACTTTATTCATAGGGTGATGAGAGTTAGGAATGGGCTGGCAGTGGAGGTTAGATTTAGACACTTAAAAGAAGATAAGATGGTTTCATAGAAGGGAGGGGTATGGAGGGCTAGGATCTGGGGTTAGGTTGAAGGGACTGGGCAGAATAAATAATTTAGCACAACCCAGATTGGCCAAAGGGCTATTTCTGTGCTGTAGTGTTCTATGGCAAATAATTTTATACTTCTGTATGAAAATTTTGTTTTTTATTATCTCATTAATCCTATATCTTGAAGTGATAACACATTGTTCTGAGCTCTCCAGCCTGAGGAGATCTCTTGGCATCAATCCTGCCAATCTCTTTTCAAGCCTTGCACATTTTAATGTGATCACCTCTTTTTTTTTAACATCCAACAGTTTTAGGCCTGTTTTCTAAATTTCTTTTTGTATCAAGATCATGGTCTCAAATTGTTGAACTTCCCTTTATCAGGAGGACTCTGAAGTTGAAAGATATTGTGGCTTGAGCCTCACTGAAATCAAAGACTTTGAGGTTGCGGTTGGTTAATGTAACAGGAGATGTTCACTTTTTGGGATCTTAGTGTCACTGGCTTAGCTGTCATTTATTGGTAATCCTCAATTACCCTTGGAAAGATATTGGCGAGCCTCCAGATGAAGATATTTTGACCATGATGCTGGACGAAGAAACCAGGATTAGACCCAACAACACTCATGTCAGGATGAGGTGCAACTTGGTGGAGAACCTACAAGTGGAGGTGACTTTGGCCAGTCAGGAGGTGAGTCAATTACCAGAAGACATGACAAGATTTGTTGCGTGACCTTCCATTTAAGCACATCTGTAATGAAGTCCAAAACGAGGAGCACAAAGACTGATTGGAAGTGGTGATGGCCTTGGATTTTAATCCAAACTTTTTGCCAACTTCTGCATAGTTTCCAACCATCCTTCTAATTTGGAAACACACGGGAGACTGGAGTTGTTGGAGTCTGGAGTGATTCTGCTGGGGGAGCTTAGCCAGACGAGCAGCATCAGCGTGAGGAGAAAAGTCACAGAAGAAGGGTTCTGGCCCATAATGTTTACAGTTCTTTTACTTCCACTGATGCTGCCTTGCCCATTGAGTTCCACCTGCAGATTGTTCGTTGCTCCTTTAATGTCATGGGCATTGTCCCTTTACCCTGTTCCCAATGAATAGAAATGGTTCCTCTCGACTTATCACTTTCCTTTGCTTTCAAATCCTCACTTAACTATCACAGAGACTACAACTATAGGGTCTGTGTAATGTCACCTTGTAACTCTGATAAATCTGTGTTGCACTGTCTCAAACTGCAGTAAAGGGGAGGGGGGGAAGAAGCAAAGTGGGGGGAGGGGGATGGATTCACTTCAACTGCAGGTACAAAATATCCATGTGTGCTGCTGGACCTTCTTGCATTCAGGGCCACTGCAATTTCACTCCTGCCATGTGGTTGGAGATCATCTTGGAGATGACTTGTGTCGTGTTGTGAGTCCAGAAGTATCATCCTGCACAAGTGGCAGAAAGTTGGTCCAGAGGTTGGCATGATCAGCTTGGTCTCATTATGGAGATGTGTTTAAAGCTCCAGTGACATTATCACAGTTTCCAGCTATCCTATGACAACAATCCCCTCCTGTTAATATCAGACTGCCTTATCATTTCTGTCATACTCTTTAATCTTCTCCTTCTCAGCAAAGACCCATGAGATTCTGCATCTCTGTCCAGCAGAAGAGGGCTCTGTATTCTCCTCAAAGAAAGGCATTGCTCATCACACAGCTGTTCTTGCCACCAAAGTTTCCTCACCTGTCTTCATTTTCCTGCTCGTGCCATAAATACCCATGTAAAATCCCAACTGGTTGTCTCAGTGGACCAGAGCAAAAATCTGCACTGTGTATGGTTGGAAGTCCTGCACTGATGTAGCCTCAGTGAAATATGCCCTCAGGGGCATCATTCCTGGATTATTGCCTGTGCATCAGAGTTCTTGGAAGAGAAAAGTAAGTCAGTTTAGTTGACGCAAAATCAATATCTTTAGAGATGTAGGGAGGGCTGCTACCTCTCAGCTCCAGTGACCTCCGTCCAATCCTGACATCATGTACTGTCTATTTGGAGTTTGCATGGTGTTTCCACCCACATTCCTAAGGCAGGCTAGATGGTGAGAATTAGGAGGTGGAGTAGGATAGAGTTGATGGACATGATGACGGTTTAGAGCTCGTCAAAAGAATCAAAGACTTGTTGATCCAAACCAAGGCTTTTATTAGCAAAAGACAGGAGCTCTTCACAGGTGGCCGACTAGTCCGGAATGATCCGACCTGGCTAGGGACACAACCCTTTAAGGCCCAGACAGTAGGCGTGGCTTAGCTCTCAGCCAATCGCTGTAAGCACAGTCTAGATACTGTAACTATATACACTATATACATTGGTGATAGATCTGTACTATCGCAGACGGTATGGTGACGGTAGACATGGGAAAATAGGTTTGCTCTGGGTGCACACTATGATCTCAATTACATCCTTCTATGTCTTTGAGAATATGGAAAAACATCAATCATCTGAGAGTTCAAATTAGAATGAAATAAAGTTAACAGATGTGTGTCAGATATCAGTAGATGTGGCACAATTTTTCCACAAGTGTCCAGTTTCATGATCACTGACATAGACCCAGGTCATTTCCTCTGCACTACTGGCTAGACTATGATTGCTGCGGTATGCTGATTGCCCCTTGCCTTTTGTTCTCTTATCACAAGGGGGAGCAGAACAGGTCTGAATGCTGTAAATTTATCAGATGATTGGATTTGTTTCAGTGGGGGTAATAATCAGACTGATGTATCGCATGTCACTGGGAAGTTGGAGCAGGTTGTGTGTGGCCCTGGGCTCAAACTGTTTGTGCCACTGGGAAGTTGGAGCAGGTTCTATGTGGTCCTGGGGTCAAACTGTTTTTACCACTGAGGAGTTGGAGTAGGTTGTATGTGGCCCTGGGCTCAAACTGTTTTTACCACTGGGGAGTTGGAGCAGGTTGTATGTGGCCATGGGCTCAAACTGTTTGTGCTACTGGGAACTTGGAGCAGGTTGTATGTGGCCCTGGGCTTGAACTGTTTGTACCACTGGGAAGTTGGAGCAGATTGTGTGTGGCCCTGGGCTCAAACTGTTTGTGCCACTGGGAAGTTGGAGCAGGTTCTATGTGGTCCTGGGGTCAAACTGTTTTTACCACTGAGGAGTTGGAGTAGGTTGTATGTGGCCCTGGACTCAAACTGTTTTTACCACTGGGGAGTTGGAGCAGGTTGTATGTGGACCTGCGCTCAAACTGTTTGTACCACCGGGGAGTTGGAGCAGGTTGTATGTGGCCATGGGCTCAAACTGTTTGTGCTACTGGGAACTTGGAGCAGGTTGTATGTGGCCCTGGGCTTGAACTGTTTGTACCACTGGGGAGTTGGAGCAGATTGTGTGTGGCCCTGGGCTCAAACTGTTTGTGCCACTGGGGAGTTGGAGCAGGTTGTATGTGGCCCTGGGCTCAAACTGTTTGTGCTACTGGGAACTTGAAGCAGGTTGTATGTGGCCCTGGGCTTGAACTGTTTGTACCATCGGGCTGTTGGAGCAGGTTGTATGTGGCCCTGGGGATTTGGAGCAGGTGGAAGTCACAAATCAATGGGAGTTGTTCATGACCATATATTGAAACTGTTGGTGAGATTAATCTCATTTCAGGTTTCAGTTGGAAAATTAAATAATGTGATAATTGACAGAATTATCTATGCTTGTGTATTGCCAGGCCTACTTTCAATTGTACTCCTAGGAAATAAATAATAGTTTTGATTTTCTGCTCTTCAAAGAAATCTTGGCTGATATTTTACCTCATCATCACCTTTCTGTATTAAACCCCTACCACTAATTTCATAGTATAGAAAATTGCATTATGCTATTTATCTTAATTACTTTCTTAATCTACTTGCCTTCCATTACAAAACTTTGAAGAATTGTGGAGGGTCATGTGACCTCTGTCTGGACCTTGGAATATAGATTGCAGAAGGTCATGTGACCTCTGTCTGGAGCCTGGTCAGATTGAGGAGGGTCATGTGACCTTTCTGGCAGGAACCTAGTCGGATGTCACCTCACCTGCCAATTAAGGATTAGATCTGCCTCCCCGTGAGGCTGACACACAATTGGCCCTCACAGGTCATGTGGACAGGCCCTGGAATAAAAAAAGCACGAGGTGCGTCTTTGTGTTCTTGCTAATGCATGGAGACCATCACCGAACTGCAGGCCACAGACAGCTCTTGAGGCCTGACTTCAATCGGCCCCTCTTAGATCCCAAGCCATGGGCAATGCTGGAGACCAGGTTCATTTGATGTACTTGTTAACTCTATTTAATTTACTGTTTTATTAATGTGCTGAGATTGCTAGATATAGAAAGGGGTTGTGGGTACTGTGGGTTTTTTGACCATTGTGTTCACAATCATGAGTTGAGCATGTTTAGCAGTGATTTATTTGTACCCGATGTGTAGTTATTTGTGTATTATTCTACGTTAGTCCATGTGAGTATGTGCCCTTTTATGAATTCCTCTATGTAAATAAAGACCACTGTTTGTTAATAACGAGTTCAGCCTTCATTCTCTTTGAACCTGTCAAAGCTATTTTGAACACAAGGATATTGATGATTATTGTGTAGGGTGTTGGAGACTGAGAGGAGACCTGATAGAAGTTGATAAAAATTATGAGAGGCATTGATGGGGTAGAGACAGTCACAATATTTTCCTTGGGGTAAACCTCAAATACTCAAGGACATGTGTTTTAGATGAGGGGGTTAGTTTAAAGGAAATGTGCGAGGCTGTCCGGGGTAGTGGAGGAAGCACACACACTGATGCACTTAAGAAGCTTCCAGATAGACGTGAACATGCAGGGAATAGAAGGATATGAATCATGCACAAGTACAAGAAATTTAGTTTAATTTGGCATAAAGTTTGACATGGACATCATGGGCCAAATGTCATGTTCCTGTGATTATGTTCTACCTTTGTTTAGATCTTTCTGCCAATCTACCTTTTTATAATCTTAAAGAAAAATGCAGAAGTCTGAAGACACTGTGATTGTAATAAAAACACAGAAATACTGGAGGAACTTGGCAGGTCTTAAATCATCCATAGGAAGTAAAGAAAGAGAAGAATTGGAGGAGATGGAATACAGACCAACAGACAAAAGGTGTTAATTGGATGTGGAGAAGATTTTAAAAAAAATAATGCAAAAGAAAAGAAAAAGTGAGGTCGTGTCTATGGTTCATTTCCCATTCAAATATAAGATGGCGGAGGGGAAGAAGCTGTTTTTTTTTTGTTGGGTGTTCATCTCCTGAACAAAATTCCACTTGTGTTCTACTGATTCAGCAAAATATACCAACATGATAGTTCCTGTGTTAACTACAAATCCACAGTCACAGGTATGATGTGCCTTCCTGTTACCATCTGTGCATTTGTTGGCAGAACTCTATTTTAGCAGTGGAATGAGCTAATGTTGCTCTTTGTAAAACTGTGAACTTTTTGGTGCACCATAATGATTCCTCAAATGGGGAGAAGACATAGGAGACATGGTTTTCCTGAATCACACATTACTGATGTCATTTGTAGGTGAAGAACCTTGATCCTCCTCAAGAACAACCTATATGAGCTGGAAATAAATGATCTTTGAAATATAACATGATTAGATTAGAAAAAATAATTAGTAGTTGGACATTTGATACTCCCTTTAATTTCAGAAAAAAACCTGGTGATCATTTCTTAAATATTTTCATATGACTCAAACTTGTAAACAAAACTGAACCACTTTCAGTTTGCTTGTTTAATTTTTCTCTCTCCAAGTGTATATTATTCTGGGTTTTTTTTCTTTTGTGGAAAATTAAGAAAAATGTAAATACAGCATAATACAGGCCATTTCAGCTCACGAACCTGCACTGCCCAAATACACCCATGTGACCAATTAACCTGCCAACCCTACCTTTCCCCTCTGACCTTCCCCTTTCTGAGATGAAATTCTCAGTCCTCAGTAGAGGCCTCACATTCGACCCCCTCCACCCACACCTCAATAAGTTCTGCACATGCCGCGAACGCTGAACTCTTCTGCCTCTGGGCCCACTCTCCACCCCCCAACCCAAGACCATTTCTCTAGCTTCAAGCCTTCCTCCTTCTGGACACCTCGTCCTGGCCAGTTGCCAGCCCCAAATCACTTTATTTCCAACTGCCGCCAAGACATCAACCTCTCAACTTTACCATCCCCTTCTCATATTCCATCCTTACCTCATCAGAATGCTCTGCCCTCCACTCTCTCCACAACAATACCAACCTCACCATCAAACCCGCAGACAGGGTGGTGCAGTTGTGTTCTGGCACACTGACTTCAATCTTGCCGACGCCAGTCAACAGCCCTCAGACACCTCCTCCTATCGACTCCTCCCATAGGACCCCATCACCACATATCAAGCCATTGTCTCTGTGGTGGTACACCACCAGCCTACTGCAGGGGGTAACCTCTGTACCTGCAGGAGTGTAAGGGGACAGGACAACACCTGAATGGATCAAGCTCTACCCGGTCGGGTGTCAGTCACCCTCCGGGATATAAGCCTGTGCCGGCCTCACGAGGCCTCACACTGAGTTGCTGCAGCCACAGCCAGCCTGGCTCTGTGGAGGTTTTTGTGGATTAAAGTCTTTATCTTGTGTATGTCTGATTCTGTCTAACAGCGCACCACAATTTAATCCACAAAATTTTCCCACAGCTGCCATGGAAAAACTCCTGTACACAGGGAGCCTCAAGGTTGACCCATGCCACCCGGAAGCCCAGACGCACTTTGAGATCTGGCAGCATGCGGTCGAGACAATCATCAAGAACATGAGGGTGACATCCTGGACTCCAATTGGAAGAGGTTGGTCCTACTCCATTCAAAGCTGGGTCCCCGAGCCTTCCATCTAGCAATGGAAACTCTTGAGAACTTGTACAAGCCCCCCATGAATGTGGTCTGTGCAAGGTACCTCCTCAACACCCTAGCTCAGCAACCCAAGGAGACAGCTGAGTCTTACCTGGGACACTTACGAGAGTTGGCCCGACCATGTCTGGCTGAACCCGGGGTAGGTGTAGAGGAGGTCGAGAGGCTGATCCGGGATGTCTTCATCCGAGGGCTATGCTCGAGGGCCATCCGGAAGAAGCTGCTGGAGGACAAAATCTATCCCTAACCAGGGCTGTGGAAATGGTCCAAACCCTGGAAGCAGCAGCCCTGCATGTCAAAGCCTTCGATTCCATTTTCCCCCAGGCTCCCTCATGGCCCTCTCAGACTGCAGCTGCAGCCCAGACCGAGCTGGGGAGAAGAACATCACTGAAGCAGGCACCTGGTGCCCTTGTAAGTACTGTGGGCCCTGGTGTGGGTCAGATCGACGATCACGCCAAAACTGCCCAGCTAGGATCCTGCATTGTTCTCGATGCGGTAAGAAAGGCCACTTTGCAAAAGTGTGCCTCTCTAAACCAGCTGGCAGCTCAGCATCCCTCTATGACCTTCCTACCTCCCCTGCAGAGCCCCCCACGTGCGCAGGTCGGGTGGCACCATTGTCCTCGGGATGACTTCCGTCTTCCCCAACTTCAACCGCGCAACATCCGGACCCACCAGCAACCGTAACAGCGTGTGCCCCGAGCATCTGCACCAGCCCTCGCTGAGAACTACAGCGATGCCACTTCCGGCTCACAGTGTGATGTCACTGCCGGCTGACGTAATGACGTCACTGTCACCGGCCATGATGATGTCACTTCCCCCGGTGCAGTGGACATGGCTGGGGAAGGAGGCCAGCCATGCAGCGGCTCCCCACGTGCTGCTGCCATTTTGGGAAATGCAGCGCCCGACACAGTGGGCCCTCGATGATGTTGAGAATGATGTGGTCAACACGGCCAGAATATTAGGCTGCCCTACTGATGCTCCCCACGCCTCTGGGTGCCATCAGCTGCCGCATGCCACACCCAGCGACTGATGGCAACATGGTCAACATGGGCGATGACCAGGCTGTCCTACTGACACTCCCTATGCCTCCCGAGGCCATCGGCTACTGCATGCTGCACTTTACGACCGATGTCAACATGGGTGATGACCAGGCCACCCTATTGACGCTCCCCATCCCTCCAGAAAGCAACGACTTAGTCTCCAAGATGGTCCTTGCTGCCACCACGCTGACCAGGGACATACCCCACGATCCTGGGCGCTCGATGATGGACGTGCAAATCAGTGGGCAGGTAACACAGTGCCTATTGGACAGTGACAGCACTGAGAGCTTCGTTCACCCAAGTGTGGTCGACTCCTTAAGGTTAAAAGCCCACCCCACCACCTGCTCGATCGGCCTTGCCATCAAGGATAAGACTGTTGGTTTCCTCAGGCATTGCTCGGTTGATATAACGATGGAAGGGGAGACTTACACCGGATTCAGGCTCCTTGTCATCCCCAGACTCTGTGCACCACTCCTCCTGGGCCTGGATTTCCAGTGCCGCCTGCAGAGTATCACCCTTGCTTTCGGGGGGCTCCAACCTCCACTCACATTGCACAGCACCCCAACTTACCAGCCCCGGCCAAACTGCGACCTCTCTACACTGCGCATCACTCCACCAGTGCTCTTCCCACATCTTGCGCTAGGCTGCAAGCCGATCACCACCAGAAGTAGGCATTATTGCGCTGCAGACAGGGACTTCGTCAAGGTGGAGGTGCGGCGACACCTAGCGGAAGGCGTTATAGAGCCCAGTAATAGCCCTTGGAGAGCCCAAGTCCTGGTGGTCAAAGGGGGAAGTAAGCCGAGGATGGTCGTGGATTACAGCCACACCATTAATCGGTACACCCAGCTGGATGCCTACCCCATGCCAAGGATTGCTGACATGGTCAATGAGATTGCTCGCTACCGGGTTTTCTCCACGATTGACCTTGAGTCGGGGTATCAGCAAACCCCTATCCACCCTAAGGACAAGCCTCACACTCCCTTTGAGGTGGATGGACACCTGTACCAGTTCCGCCTAGTTCCTTTTTGGGCGACGAACGGGGTTTCCGTCTTCCAGCAGGAGATGGGTCGCATCCGTCTTCCAGCATAAGCTAAAGGCGACATTCCCATATCTGGATAACGTCACTATCTGCGGCCATGTCTAGTAGAACCACGATGCTAACCTAGAAAAATTCCTTCGGATGGCTGCGGAACTGAATCTCACTTACAATAAGGAGAAGTGTGTGTTCAGCACCACCTGCCTCACCATCCTGGGGTACATCGTGGCCCATGGAGTCATTGGCCCAGATCCGGAAAGGATGCACCCATTAATTGAGTTACTTCTTCCCCCCACCCCACCCCCCACTCCACGCTAAAGGCCTTCTGCAGGTGCCTGGGCCTGTTTTCTTATTACTTGCAGTGGGTCCCTCACTTCTTGGACAAGGTCCACACACTGGCCCAAGCCACAATTTTTCCCCTCCCACCTGAGGCGCAGGCAGCCTTCACCCGCATCAGGCAAGACATCATGGACACCATGATACAGGCTGTGGATGAGGACCTCCCCTTCCAGGTGGAGAGCGATACCTCCAAGGTGGCCCTCGCTGATACGTTCAACCAAGGGGGGAAAGCCCTGTTGCCTTCTTTTCCAGGACCCTCCACGGCTCCGAGCTAGGGCACTCCACCATTGAAAAGGAGGCCCAGGCGATTGTGGAAGCAGTCCATCACTGACGCCACTACCTGGCCAGCAGGAGATTCACGCTCCTCACGGAGCAGCGGGCTGCGGCGTTCATGTTTAACACTTCCCACAAGAGCAAGATAAAGAATGACAAGATCCTACGCTGGAGAGTCGAGCTGGCAACCTACAGCTACAACATCCAGTACTGCCCCGGGAAGTTTAACGACTCCCCAAATGCCCTCTCTCGCACCTGCGTGTCTATGCATGATGACAGGTTGCAGGTATTGCATGAGTCCCTCTGCCATCCGGGTGTCACCCGGTTGTACCATTTTGTTAAGTCCCAAAATCTGCTGTACACCATCAGGGACGTCAAGGACATGACCGAGGTCTGTTAGGTCTGTACGGAGTGTAAATCCTGCTTCTTCCGACCACCCCCCCCAACCAGGCCCACGTTGTATAGGCTACTCGTCTTTTTTGAGCATCTCGGCATGGACTTTAAAGGGCCCCTACCTTCCACGAACCAAAACGTCTACTTCCTCACGGTAGTGGACAATTACTTATGCTTCCCTTTCACCATCCCTTGTCTGGACACCTCCATGGCTAGCATCATCAGGGCCCTGGGGCAGATCTCCACCATGTTTGGCTACCCCGCTTTCATCCACAGCAACCGGGGGTCTAGTTTCATGAGCGACGAGCTGCGCCAGTTCCTGATGGTGAAGGGTATTGCGACCAGTCACACAACAAGCTATAACCCAAGAGGCAACGGGCAAGTGGAGAGCAAGAATGGGGTGCTTTGGAAGGCAGTCTTCCTGGCTCTCAGATCAAAAGGGTGGGCCGTTGAATTCTGGCAGGATGCCCTGCCCGAGGCCCTCCATGCCATTCGGTCACTGCGGTGCACGGCTACCAACTAGACCCCTCACGAACGTCTGTTCTCATTCCCCAGGAGGTCAGTGACTAGAATGTCACTCCCAGCATGGCTCAGGTCCCCGGGACCGGTGCTTCTGCGTAAACGTGTAAGGATACAGAAGTCCGAAGCCCTGGTGGAGCAGGTTTTCCTCCTTCATGCAAACCATAACTATGCATATTTGGGTTCGGCAGTGGCAGGGAGGACACGGTCTCAACCAGGGACCTGGGACCAGCAGGAGCACCCACCACACCACACCATCCTCCAATCCAGGATGACGCTGACCGGGCATACACCCCCATCCCCATGCAGCTATGGGGCACGCAAGGCCTCCTTGACCACCAGGGGCCTGCTTCAGCCTTAGGAGATGAACCCACCCCCCCCACCCATCCAATACAACCCACATACGTCGACCCTGGCCCCCCTGGCCACTCCTCCGCATGGCACTACACCAGTCACACACAACCCTGCCGCCAGCCCCCCCACTTCTCCTCTGACCAGTGACCAGGAGCCAGTCCTACGACAGTCACAGAGCCGAATCATCTCAACCTATAAATATTGTGTGTACATAGTTGGTGTGATTCCTTGTTACTGCCCACCCCCCTCCCCGGGACAATTTTAAAGAAGGTTGAACCTGCAGAAGTGTAAGGGGACAGGACAACACCTGTCCGGCTGGCAATCAGTTGGCCTGAATGGATCAAGCCCCACCCGGTCGGGTATCAATCACCCTCCGGGATATAAGCCTGTGCCGGCCTCCCAAGGCCTCACACTGAGTTGCTGCAGCCACAGTCAGCCTGGCTCTGTGGAGCTTTTTGTGGATTAAAGCCTGTTGTTCAGTCTTTACCTTGTGTGTGTCTGATTCTGTCTAACAGCGCACCACAATCTCCAAAACCATCCACACAGAAACAGGCCAGTTCACCCCTTTCTCGCCCATGCCAAATATCTTTTCCCACCTATTCCTATTGACTCGCATCCAGTCCTTAATCCTCCACACCTCTATCATCTATATACCTATCCAACTTTTCCTTAAATACTAAAATTGAACCCGCATCTACCACTTCGGCTGGAAGATCTGTCCACTCTCCCAACACCCTATGAGTGAAGAAATTCCCCTTATGTTTCCCCTAAACATTTCCCTCTTCAATCTCAATCCGTGTCCTCTTCTTTGAATCTCCCCACTCTCAATGGAAAAAGCTTGTCTTCATTGACTCTATCTGTCCCCATTATAATTTTAAATACCTCTATCAAATCACCCCTCAATCTTCTACGCCTTTTGCCTACCATAAGACAGAGAGTGGCCACTTTGTTCAGCGCCCCTCATAGAAATGACAAACTTGTGACCTCTGGTTTACAAGACCAGTGCTCTAACCGCTGAGCTGCAGTGAGTAGAGATGCTACCTCATGGCACCAGTGATGGTGGACCAGTCTGTGCAGAATTTCATGTTTTCCTTGTAACCAGGTGGGATTCCCCCAACACTCTAGTTTCTTCCCATGTTCCAAACATGGACAACTAATCAGCTTGCCTTTTCCCTCCTAATTATTTCAGTTCCTACTTCCTTTCTCTCTCCACCTAACAGATTCCTCTCCCCCCCACCAACCCCCTTCCTGGGATGTCCCCCCCCCAACCTGTCATCTCCCACCCTCACCACCACCCTTTCCTCCTTTTGTTCGAACATTTCTCATGTTTCCCCACACTTTGATGAAGGGCTCAAGCCCAAAACGTTGATGTATCTTTACCTTTGCTACATAAAGGTCCTGTTTGACCTGCTGAGTTTCTCCAGCATGTGTGTGTGTTTTGTGCTCATTAGTAGGTTAATTGGCTCAAGATTATCCCACGTGAGTAGTGAAAATCAATGGATGAGCATAGAAGTAAACTTCAGCACAGTACAGGTCCTTCAGCCCTTGATGTTGTGTCAAGCTATATACTGTATTCTTAATTAATAAAAAGCTAAACCCTTCCTACCTTGTAACTCTCTTTTCTTCTTTCGTCCATATACCTATTTAAAAGTCCCTTAAATGCTTCTGATGTTTTAGCCTCCACCACCATCCTCGACAATGCATTCCAGGCACCCACAAACCTTGATTTAAAATAAAACTTGGCCCTAATCTCTCCCCTGAACTTTCCTCCCTTTACTTTGTTCAGATGTCCTTTGCAATTTACTATTCTTGACATGCTGGCTATCTCTACTTATCTGCACCTTTCAGAATCTTATTAACCTCCATCAAGTCACATATCATCCTTCTTCCCTCCAGAGAGAAATGTCCCATCTCTGCTAACCTTGCCTCAAAGCAACATCCTGGTAAATCTCCTTTACACCCTCTCCATGGCTTCCACATCCTTCCTATAATGAGGTGAACTGAAATGAACATAATATTCCAAGTGTGATTTCACCAGAGATTGTAGAGTTGCAACATGATATCTCAACTCTTCAACTCAAACCCCTGCCTATGAAGGCCTGTGTTCCATAGGCCTTCTTAACTATCATCCAATCATCCTGGGCAACAACCTTGAGAGATGTATGGATTTGGACCCAGAAGTCCCTCTGATCTTCCACACAGTTAACCATCCAAACATTAACCATGTTCTCAGCCTTCAGGTTTTACCTACCAAAATGCAACTCCATCTGCCATTTTTCTGCCCAACTCTGCATCCTATCTATAAGCTTTTGTAACCTACAAAAACTCTCAACACTATACATCTTTGTATCATCTGCAAACTTACTGATACATCCTTTCACTTCTTCATCTAGGTAATTTATAAAAATCACGAAGAGCAGAGTTTCCACAACAGATACATGAGAAACTCCACCAGTCACTGACCTCCAGGCAGACTATCCTGTTCTACAGGGAAGCCAGTTCTGAATCCACACAGCCAAGGTTCCATGGATCTCATGACTTTCTGGACAAGCCTCCCATGGGGGACCTTGTCAAATACCTTATTAAAATCTATATACACCGCATATACCCCCTACCTTCATCCATTTCTTTCGTAATTTCCTCAAAGAACTCAATTTAGCTGTGAAGCATGACCTTCCTGTCACAAAGTAATACTGACTGTCCCTCAGAAGACTGTACTTCTCCAAATGCTCATAAATCCTGTCTTTAAGAATCCTTTCCAAACATTTTCTCACCACTGAAGTAAGACTCACAGATCTATAATTCCCACGAATCTCTCCATTACCTTTTATAAAAAAGGGGACCAAATTTGCCTTTCTCCAATCCTCCAGCATCTCTCCTGTGGCCAAGAAGGATGCAGAGATCCTAGACAATTCCTCAGCTATCTCATCCCTCCCTTTCTACAGCAACCTGGGGTATATCTCATCCAGGGATTTATCAATCTTAGTTGTGAAGAATATCCAGCACTTCCTTTTTCATAATCTCAACAAGGTCCAAGCCTCAAGCTTGTTCATTTCTAACTTCACCATGATTAAGGCCCTTCGGTGAATTCTAAAGCAAAGTATTCATTTAGTACATCCTCCACCTCCAGGCACATGTTGCCTCCTTTATCCTCAAGCAACCCTATCTTTACTCTCATCATTATGTACAGATAGAATGCCGGGATTCTCCTTTATCCTACTTGCCAAGGCCTTCTCAAGCCCCCTTCAAGCTCTTCTGTCCCTTCTTAAGGTCCTTTCTGGCTACAATATAATTCTCTTGAGCCCTTCCTGCTTTTTTGTTTCCTAAATTGAATGTATGCTTCCTTCTTTCTTTTAACCTGCTGCCTCACCTGTTTTGTCAACCACTGTTCCCTTTTCTTTCCATCTTTTCCCTGTCTCAAAGGAACAAACCTATCCAGAACTTCATGCAAATGGTGCCTAATCATCCTCCACATTACTTCACTGCTTTCTCCCTTGAACATGTATTCCCAATTTACTCTCTCTAGTTCCTGCCACATCCCATCATAATTAACCCTTTCCCAATTTGTCTGTTTTGTCCTTGTCCATTACTATGCTAGAGATCAGATAGATGTGGTTATTATCACCAAAATGCTTGCCTACTAAGAGGTCTGTCACCTGACCAAGTTAATAATTCAATGCTAGATCCAGTATGGCCTACCTTCTAGTCAGCTGGTCCCCACACTGTGTCAGGAATCCTTCTTTGGCAAATCTGCCCCATTTATCTTTTTCGCAGTCAGGAGGTGCCAATCAATATTTGGGAGGTTGAATTCTCCCATAACAACTTTGTAATATCTTCACCATTCAAAAATCTGTTCCTTACTATTTTGGGGGCCTATAGACAACTTCCAGTGATTGCTCTCTTCCGATTTCTAATTTCCACTCACACAGACTCATCTGTATTCAGTGTCCTCTCTTTCGACTGCCATGATACTATGCCTGACCAGTAATACTACTCCACCCCCTCTCTTGGCTCCCTTCCTATTCCTTTTAAAACACCTAAACCTCAGTAGCTGCGTCAACCAATCCTGTCCTTCTGCCAGCCAAGTCTCTATAACAGCCACAACATCATAATTACATGGACTGATCCATGCTCTAAAATCATCTCCTTTATTCCTAATGCTCTTTTAATTAAAATTGAAGCATTTGAAGCCCTCCAGCTGACTATATTTATGCTTCCTCCATTGCCCGTCTTTCCTCACAAACCTACAGCACATTTAATTATCCTTTCCACCTTCTGCCCTATTCTCTGCACTCATATTCTGGTTCCCACCCCCCACCAAACTCATTTAAACCCTCCCCAACAGCTCTAGCAGACCTGCCTGCCAGAATATTAGTCCCTCTCCAGTTCAGGTGTTGCCCAACCTTTTTGCACAGGTCTGACCTTCCCCAATGATCCACAAATCTGAATCCCTGCACCAACTCTTCAGTAACACATTCATTTGTTGCTACTTCCTATTCCGACAACCTGCGTGCCACAGGCAGCAATCCTGAGATTACCACCTCGAGGTCTTGCTTTTCAGCTTCCTTCCTAAGTCCCTGTATTCCTTTTTCTGGACCTCATCTCTTCTCTTATCTATAGCCCCTTTTACACAGAGGGAGCTTTGAAACCGAGTTTTATCTGCCTTTCGAGCTCTGCGTATATAAAAAATACTGAAGGTGGAATGGGGGCTCTATACTTGCCTGTCTTTGATCCGCCAAGGTAGGTACTCTCAGCAGTGGAGCATGTCGATGCGGGACCTATCTAAAATGCTCGACCCATGTTGCTGGATCAACGTGGCAAGGGAAGATGATATTGTGATGTTGGGTCCAGAAAAGGTTCAGAGTTAGTAATGAGTAGAGCAGGTGCATAGTGTGTGAATGTTGGCACCGTCAGTGTGAATTAGATTCGGTGGGTCTGGTTACAAGGCTTTGCAATCACACGTAGCTTTTATTAACAAACAACAATTTATACCTGTATCAATGAAGCAATTCCTTTCCTTTGGCTTGGCTTCGCGGACGAAGATTTATGGAGGGGGTAAATGTCCACGTCAGTTGCAGGCTCGTTTGTGGCTGACAAGTCCGATGTGAGACAGGCAGACACGGTTGCAGTGGTTGCAGGGGAAAATTGGTTGGTTGGGGTTGGGTGTTGGGTTTTTCCTCCTTTGTCTTTTGTAAGTGAGGTGAAACAGTACATGATTACTGCTGTTCTGTCTTATGGTCTTATAAAAGTGTGCTACAGGAGTGCTGAATACAATTAGCCTTAGCCTGCCCTTGTAACTGCCGATTGAAGTAGGCAGGAAAATCATATCTCATGCATATGCTCAGATTACAATTTGATTACCTATGATATCAACAATGGAACATTTATATACAATTAATTCGCTGGTATGCAGTTGTTGAAAGATAGTTACAGTTATAATGCAAAACCATTCTGTAAATGTAATCTTGGTATCCATAAAAATTTTTTTTTTGGGTTTGAATGTCTATGAAAATTTCTAAAATTGATAAAAATCATCAGGAATAATCAACCATTTATAAATTATGCATAGAATTATAACAATTTTCCATGCTCCTTTATAAACTGCGTGCATGAGTGCTTTATTCCTTTATCACTTTCCCATGTTCTTCTATAATTGCATTAATAAAAGTTACGTGTGATTGCAAACCTTTTTGTCCAAACCCACCGAATCTGATTCATTTCTCAACACAACATCACACTGGATTCCGATGCTGCTGTGCTATACATCTGGTCTCTTTTGCTTCGGGAAACTAGCTTACTGTATAAAAGGACTCACTGACCCAGCTTTTTTCTGTTCTGTGTAAACAAGTAAGCCAGTTCCAAAAGGTGGGGCATGCATACGGCAATACTGTGGCTTTTCAGTAAAAGGGCTTTTGTCATTGGTACCAATATGGACCACAACATCTGGCTGCTCACTCTCCTGCTTCAGAATGCTGTGGACTAGTTCAGAGACATCTCTGATCCTGGGAGGCAATATTCCTCCTGGGAGTCTCGATTTCATTCACAGAACCTCCTATCTGTTTGCTTAACGTATCCCCAATCACTGTTGCTCTCCTCTTCTCCCTCCTTCCCTTCAGAGCTGAAGGACCAGACTCTGTGCCAGAGACCTGACCACTACCATTTGTCCCTAGTAAATCATTCTCTCGAAAAGAATCCAAAATGGAATATTTATTGTTGAGGGGAACAGCCACAGGGGTGCTCTGTGCCAACTGTCTTCACCCAACCCCCTCCTACAGTCACCCAGCTACCTGCATCCTGGCTTTTGGGGATGGCTGTCTCCCTTTAGCTGTCTATCACTGCCTCTCCCTCCAAAATGATCTGGTGTTCATCCAGCTCCACGAGAGACCAAAAAATTATGGTGAATGTGGGGGACTGAGATTATGCCAAGACTTGGCATAGACAAGTTGGGCTTTGTTATCAGAAACAATAGTTGATTCCTTTCTAGAATATGCAGTAGATAATTCCAGTATCTATCCTTGAAATGCATATTGTACAGAATAATAGGAAAATGGCACTGGTTCAAACACACATTGAATCCTATTAATTATTATATGGAATATGCAGTACAGAAATAGATTTGTCCCAGCCAACTCTAAAATGTCCATGGAGCTAATATGCTGTGATTTAAAAGCTCTGATCAATACTGGAGAGGTCTAGTCGTAGAGAGTTCAGTCTGAGCACAGACATCACTTTCTGCTAGCACTGCTGTACATAGTGTAGTACAAGGCTGCCATTCACCCCACCTTGGATACTTGGATCACATTACTGTCCTGCTAATCCCAGGATGCAGACCACTGACAAAATGATCAAAACTAGTTCACAGGGAGGTCAGGATGTGGCCAGATTTTGCAGGTGGAGACGGAGGGGAAAGTGGGCTCACAGCAGCATGAACTGGAGCTGTTTCAGTGAGGTGGCCACCTACGATGGTTATGGAAACAGAGAGGAGTACACAAGCTTAGTATCTACATCAGTAAATGCATTGAAGATGTCATGGAGATCAAATGAAGGGCTATACAACCTGGGCTAACCAGAAACCATAGATGGATGTCGGGGTGCTGCCTTCAGGACAGGAGACAAGTTGGCACAAAGGTCAGCCAGGACCACCCAGAAGAACCTTGGTCAGCTGTGTGAGATCAGTAACATAAGGTGCTGGTGCCTTGAGATTAAAACTAGAACAGACCATAAGACAATCTTGTGAGTTAGAGACAACAATACCTTCCTTCTGGACAGACTGAGCATCTTCTACACAAGGTTCAGTGAGAAGAACAGGCTGATGCTAAAGAAAGCCCAATCTCCCCTTAGCCACTAAAGGTGAAGAGAAACCTATCCAAGGTAAACCCACACAAGGCAGGGAGACCACACAACATACACATCTGATGGAAATCTCTTTGAAATTATTGTTACAAGCTCAGACTTTGCATAAGGTATCACTTCCTTCTAAATGACATCAATCATTTAATCACATGTACAAGTCATAATTAAAAGATATCCTTCTTGAATATGAAATTAACAGTAGTCTGGATAAGTTGCTTCCAATACACAGTGAGATCTGTTTTCTGTATGCCTGATATCTGGTCAATAAGTACAAGGACTGCCTAAAGAAATCTCTTGGTGCCTGCCACATTGACCACCGCCAGTGGGCTGATATCGCCTCAAACTGTGCATCTTGGCGCCTCACAGTTCGGCGGGCAGCAACCTCCTTTGAAGAAGACCGCAGAGCCCACCTCACTGACAAAAGGCAAAGGAGGAAAAACCCAACACCCAACCCCAACCAACCAATTTTCTCCTGCAGCCGCTGCAACCGTGTCTGCCTGTCCCGCATCGGACTTGTCAGCCACAAACGAGCCTGTAGCTGACGTGGACTTTTACCCCCTCCATAAATCTTCGTCCGCGAAGCCAAGCCAAAGAAGAATTATCATATGTAAATGATTGGTTTCACAATAATATTAAGCTATTAAAGTGAACAGTGGAGAGGAAAGTTTCTGAGCTGAGACGATGTTAACTAACTCTGGCGACGTTAGAATCACTGGATGTGTTCCACAGCCTTTGACAATTCAAATTGTGTCTGACAGTTTGTGAAACTTGAACAGCTGTGTTTACGTTGGAAGCTTATTTTTGAATATTTTATTTAAACATTTTCCAAACCTGTATGACCAATTTCAAGATATTAATACAAAATAAAAACAATTACAATCTAAAACTACATACATGATGGTATACAACCCCCCCCACCTGAAAACCCCCCTCCCCAAATCTCCCCCACCCTACCCTCAGAATAATCAATATAAGTATAAAGTATAGTTATTTAGAAGGGGGAAAAAGAAGAAACTTTCAGGATTGCAACATACCTACTTTACCAAAATCTTTAAAACATTCAAGAGATTTCTTGTGGGTTCAGAGGTACAGGAAGCCCAACATTATAAATTTATATGTAATGTTTATGGATGCCAAATTTGTAAATGCACAGCATATTTATTTCTTAAATTATTTGTAATTTTTTTTCTAAAGGGATACAACTTTGAGTTTCTGCATTCCATCATGCCACACTGAAATGCATGTCTGATTTCCAAGCAACTACAATATATTTTCTTGCTGCTGCTAATTCAATTTTAACAAACACTAAATGGTATATTGAAAATTTTAATTTAGGTCTTGTTCCTTCAATATTTCTTAACAAAAAAAAAAAATCTGGATTTTGTGGAAATACGACACGTAATTAGTTCCAAAAAGTTTGCTAATTCCAATGAAAAAAGGTTTTACCTTTTTACAGGACCAAGATTAATGTAAAACAAAATGTTCCTATTTCTTCACCACATCTGAAAAATTGAACTGATAAGTATGTTTTAAACCTATTCATTTTTTTTTAAAGACTCTTACTGGGGACAGAGCCTAGCAGTAGGGAGAGGAGAGTAGAGAAGAGAAAAGGAGAGAAAAGGAGAGAGGAGAAGGACAGAAAAGAAAAGAGTCCGTCCGGGGCAGGTAAGAAAACTTTTTTAAAAGTCTCTTACCAGGGTCTGCGGGGAGGAGTCTGCGTCGGAGGCGGCCATTTGTCGAGCGAGCGTACAGGAGAGTGTGTAGGGGTTAATTGGTAAAAGGCCAATAAATAAGAGGGACAGTGAGCGGCCCAGCGAGTGAGTGGCCCAGTGAAGGAGTGGGACTTCCAGGCTTTGGCTCATCAGGCTTCGGCGAAAGCAGGCGGAGAGAAAGCTAAGATAGTCTTTATTACTAATTCATTGGGGTAAGGGATGAGTGTTAAGGCTGTGTGTTGTCGGGAGTGCCGGATGTGGGAGATCCTGGAGTCTTCCAGACTCCCGGATGTCCATATCTGCACTAGGTGTGTCGAGCTGCAAATTCTCAGGGACCGTGTTAGGGAACTAGAGCTGCAGCTTGATGACCTCAGGCTGGTTAGGGAAACTGAGGAAGTCATAGACAGGAGTTACAGCCAGGTGGTCACGCCAGGGCCACGGGAGGATGAAAGGTGGGTAACTGTTAGGAGAGGGACAAAAAAACATAAGGTGCTAGAGAGGAGCCCTGTGAATGTAACCCTCAGCAATAAGTATGCCTCTTTGAGCACTGTTGAGGGGGACATCAAGTTTGGGGGGAGCGACAGTGGCTGTGCCTCTGGCACGAGGTCGGCCCCTGTAGCTCAGAAAGGGAGGGAAAGGAAGAGGAGGGCAATTGTGGTAGGAGACTCCATAGTTAAGAGGACGGATAGGGGATTCTGCGGACGCAGCAAGGAGAACCGGATGGTGGTTTGCCTCCCTGGTGCCAGGGTCCGGGATGTTGCTGCTCGTGTCCCAGATATCCTAAAGTTGGAGGGGCAGGAGCCAGAGGTCGTGGTACATGTAGGTACCAATGACATAGGGAAAAATAGAGAAGAGGTCCTAAAAAGTGAGTACAGGCAGTTAGGTAGGGAGTTAAAAAGAAGGACCGCAAAGGGGGTAATCTCTGGATTACTCCCTGTGCCACGTGACAGTGTGAATAGAAATAGAATGAGGTGGAGGATTAACACGTGGCTGAAGGGGTGGTGTAAGGGGCAAGGTTTTAAGTTTCTGGATAACTGGTACCTTTTTTGGGGGAGATGTGACCTGTACAGTAAGGACGGGTTACACTTAAATCCCAGGGGGACCAGAATCCTGGCAGAGGTATTTGCTAGGGCTACTCAGGATCCTTTAAACTAGAATGGTTGGGGGGAGGGAACAAAATAGTACAGAGCAGTAAGGAGAAGGTTAGAATGCAAACAAAGAAAGTTTGTAGTAAGTATTTGAATATGGATGGGCAGGTGATAGAGAAGGGAAATGCTCTGGAAGAAGATGAAGGGCAATTGGCAGGAAAAGTAAATAATGTTGTTATTAAAGATGAGGGAAAACAGGGATTAAAAATTGGGAAATCCCTGAAATTCATATATTTTAATGCCAGGAGTATTGTAAAAAAGGTGGATGAGCTGAAGGTGTGGATTGATACTTGGAAGTATGATGTGGTAGCGATTAGTGAGACATGGTTGCAGGAGGGATGTGATTGGCAACTGAATATCCCTGGGTTTCGTTGTTTTAGGTGTGATAGAGTCGGAGGGGCAAGAGGAGGTGGGGTTGCATGGCTTGTCAGGGAAAATAATACAGCGGTGCCTAGGAAGGATAGATTAGAGGGCACATCCATGGAGGCTATTTGGGTGGAACTGAGGAGTAGGAAAGGAGAGGTTACACTTGTAGGGGTGTATTATAGACCACCCGGAGGGGACCGAGACCTAGAGGAGCAAATCTGTAGGGAGATAGTAGATATTTGTGATAAACACAGGGTTGTAATTATGGGAGATTTTTATTTTCCACATATAGATTGGGAAACACATTCTGTGAAAGGACTGGATGGGTTAGAGTTTGTGAAATGTGTGCAAGATAGTTTTTTACAACAATATGTAGAGGGAAAAGCTAGATTTGAGGAGATGCGAAAGGACTTGCAGGGTGTGCATTGGGACAATTTGTTTTATGGGCAGGATGTAGTAGAGAGATGGAAGTCTTTTAAAGATCAGATTTTGAGAGTGCAAAAGCTTTATGTTCCTGTTAGGTTAAAAGGAGGGGCAAAAGGTTTGAGAGAACCGTGGTTTTCAAGGAATATTGGAAACTTGGTTCGAAGAAAAAGGGAGGCATACATTAGATATAAGAAGCATGGAGTTAAGGGGATGTTTGAAAGATACATTGAATGTAAGAGGAATCTTAAGAGAGGAATGAGGAAAGCTAAAAGAAGGTACGAGGAAACTATGGCAAGCAGGGTGAAAACTAATCCAAAAGAGTTCTACAAATATGTTAATGGTAAAAGGAAAGCTAGAGACAAAATTGGTCCCTTAGAAAATCAGAGCGGAAAACTGTGTGTGGAGCCTAGAGAAATGGGGAAGTTTCTTTTCTTCGGTATTCACTAAGGAGAAGGATATTGGGAGATGTGAGATAAAAAAAGCAAATTGGGTAAATATGGGGAATATAGAGATTACAAAAGGTGTAGTTTTAGGGCTTTTGAAGAATATAAAGGTGGATAAGTCTCCGGGACCAGACGGGATCTTCCCCAGGACATTGAGAGAAGTGAAGGAGGAAATAGCAGAGGCTCTGGCGGTAATTTTCCAAATGTCATTAGATATGGGGATAGTGCTGGAGGATTGGCGCATTGCGCATGTGGTTCCATTATTTAAAAAGGGTTCAAGGAGGAAGCCTGGCAACTATCGGCCTGTAAGTTTGACGTCTGTGGTAGGTAAATTAATGGAGAAAATTCTTAGAGATAGTACATATAAACATCTGGATAGACAGGGTCTGATCAGGAGCTCTCAACATGGATTTGTGGGAGGAAGGTCATGTTTGACCAATCTGATTGAATTTTTTGAAGAGGTGACTAGGAATGTGGATGAGGGTAGCGCAGTGAATGTTGTCTATATGGACTTCAGTAAGGCCTTCGATAAGGTACCACATGGAAGGTTAGTTAAGAAGGTGCAGTCTTTAGGTATAAATTTTGAGATAGTCAAATGGATTGAACATTGGCTGAAAGGGAGAGGCCAGAGAGTGGTAGTGGATAATTGTCTGTCAGGTAGGAGGCCGGTGACCAGTGGTGTGCCTCAAGGATCTGTATTGGGCCCATTGTTGTTCGTTATATACATTAATGATCTAGATGATGGGGTGGTGAATTGGATTAGTAAATATGCAGACGATACTAAGATAGGTGGAATAGTGGATAATGAAGAAGGTTTTCAAGGATTGCAGAGGGATTTGGGCTGCTTAGAAAAGTGGGCTGAAAAATGGCAGATGGAATTTAATGCTGATAAGTGTGAGGTGCTTCATTTTGGTAAGAAGAATCAGAATAGGACATACGTGGTAAATGGGAGAGCATTGATGAATACAGAAGAGCAGAAAGATTTAGGAGTAACGGTACATCGTTCCCTGAAGGTAGAAACTCACGTGAATAGGGTGGTGAAGAAGGCTTTTAGTATGCTGGCCTTTATCAATCATTGCATGGAATATAGGAGTTGGGAGGTGATGTTGAGATTGTATAAGACGTTGATGTGGCCTAATTTGGAGTTCTGTGTGCAGTTCTGGTCGCTTAATTATAGGAAGGATATAAACAGAGTGGAGAGAGTGCAGAGAAGGTTGACCAGAATGTTACCTGGGTTTAAGCATCTAGAGTATAGGGAGAGATTGGACAGATTAGGTCTTTATTCTTTGGAGCGTAGAAGGTTGAGAGGGGATTTTATAGAAGTATTTAAGATTATGAAAGGGATAGACAGAGTGGATGTGGATAGACTATTTCTGTTAAGAGGAGGAAAGATTAAAACAAGAGGACATGAATTAAGAATTAAGGGGCAGAGGTTTAGCGGTAACATGAGGGGGAACTTCTTTACTCAGAGAGTGGTAGCCGTGTGGAATGAGCTTCCGGGAGAAATAGTGGCGGCGGAGTCAATTGTATTATTTAAGAAAAGGTTGGACAAGTCTATGGATGAGAAGAAGATGGAGGGTTATGGGCATTGTGCAGGGAGGTGGGACTAGAAAGGGGTGTTTGGTTCGGTGCGGACTAGAAGGGCCTAATGGCCTGTTTCCGTGCTGTAATTGTTATGTTATGTTATATGTTATATAACTGGTAGGAAATTATACTGAACTAGTCTATATTGTACATTAATAGTATTAGTCATGCAATCTCTACAAAGATTCACCCATCTTCCATTTAAATCCAATTCCCACTCCTCTCTAGACTTATGAACTCCTCACTTAAGAGTTCCTGATTGTAGTAAGGAATATATTACAGAAGTAAATTTCTTAACAATTCCTCTTCTGATTTAAAAAAAATTCTACTTCACTACAGACAGGTAGCAACATGGTTGGTCCTAACTTTCAGCTCTCAGCTGAAAGTAACAAAAGAGAGTAAATTGTTCAAATGTCATTAATTGACCTCTTTCATAACAATCTTCAACATTTATAATCCCCTTACAAAACTGAACATCTAAAAATTGATTGTCTTTTGAAAGAGATATCAGGGACTTATGAGTCAAAAAGCATCTTAAGCAATAAATATCCTCTTATACCAATTTCATCATTTATTTTATTAATCAAATGTTTCAACAATGGTGTTTCTTTTTCTACAAACATCAATCTTGCATCCCATTTATATGTAACTTCTTCTGATTTTCTCTCTCCAATTTTATTCATTTCTATTTTGACCCATGCCACTTTTCCTTCTCTTTCAACAAAAGATGGAAGAAACTTCATTTGGGCTGCACAATAATAATTTTTGCATTTAGGAAGTTGTAAGCTTCCTAATTCATATTTCCATGTTAACTTCTCTCTAGAAACTCTTGACATTTTCCCTTTCCACAGGAATTTCCTTCTATGTTTATTCAGATTGTTACGAGCCCAGAGGACCCTAAAACCCAGTGGCAATAGAAACTCACCAAGACAAATGGTTACTTAAACAAAAGTTACTTTTAATTTTCTTTAAACATAAAAACAAGATCAAACTTTAACTTATTACTATTAATTTAACTTAACCTAACAACCTCCTTCTAATTCTAAGTGCACGTGTATGTAATGTGTATATGTTCAGTAAAATTCTTTGATTCACAGTCCATTCTCACTTTTCAATCCTCCAAGTTCACTCGTATCAGGCAATTCTTATAACGTGCACAGAATTTGACATTAATGAATTTTAACCTAGCTTTGCTGCTTAAAGATTAAAGGTTACTGCTCAGGAAGGTTCTTGTTGGTTTCAGAGAGAGATTTGTTGCTTGTTGGACGCACACACAAACTGATTTACTTCCAGCAGTCACTTCAGTGTCTTGCCGAAGAAACATGCCCCATCAGGGTTTTCCAAATGCTAACCTCTTCTTCCACATCACCACAGAGTTCCTCTTGTTTCCCTTATTTTGGGAGAAACACTCTAGCCAGCCATTTCCTTTTGTAAGGGCCACAAGTGTTTTCAACAAGCTGAACTCAGAACTCACAATGGGGCTTCAAAATGGGGGTTTCAACCAACTTGCCAGCTTGAAAGCATGGACTGTTTCATTTGCACCTGCTTTTGAAGTTCACTTGTTCAGTGAACTGGGATTCATTGGTAGTGTGTTGTGCTCCACCTCCTGATTCCACCCCATCTGCTCATATATAACCCTGGTGCCCTGCCTAAACCCAGAACCATAACCATTCTGAAGACTACTGTGAGACGATACACAAGCTAAGACAAGTGTTTATTCTCTCTCCAGTCATGCGAGCTTTTATTCACGCTACAATTTTATTAGCTTATTCGCTAAACGATGGATCCGCTGCTCAAACCAGGCATGCTGCTGATGGACCCTGTGTCCCCCAACGTGACTGAGGAGTTCACATACTGGCTAGACTGCTTTCAAGGCTACGTGAATGTGACCAGAGATGTCTTCCACACTGATGAATGCAGGAGGTCCACACATTTCGAGGGTAGGAATGAAAGGGTATACATTCATCAGGGACTGCACTACATATGAAGCTGCCATTGAGGCACTGGAGGCTTGGTTCCTGAAGTTGCAAAATGAGGTCCTAGCGAGGCACCGACTTGCTCTACGTTGCCAACAGCCAGGAGAGACCATCGATGACTATCTGCTGGATCTGTGGACTCTTGCCAAGAAGTGCAGGTACAAAGTGGGTATGGGCCACATTCATGAGGAAGAACAGATCCATTCGCGGGGGTCCACTCGAGGTCCATGAGGCAGCGACTACTTGAGTCAGGTAAGAAGGACCTGACAAGCCACATTGAACTGGCCAAATCATTGGAACAGGCCAAGCTCAAGAATGATGAGCTCGAAACCAGTGAGCTCGCTTACTCGGGTGACCCCTTCCAAGGACCAGGTGTTCCCTCTACCCCAGCTGTAATGGCTGCTGCTTCCTGTGCTATGGAGCACTCTTGTGCGAGGGAGGGCTTTTTCTGCAGCAAGAGCCAGCATCTCCAATCTCGTTGATCGACGAAAGACTTGATGTGTTCCAGCTGTGTCAACAAAGGGCATTGGGTGAGGGTTTGTTGTGCAAGGAGAAGCCCGTGGCCTGTACCATTCCCAGGTTTGATTCCAGCCCCAAACTGTCTGCCCCAAATTACCTGAACCCACTTGGTGCCCAAAAGCCGACAAAAGATGGTAGTGGCAGTGAGGAAATGGCGCAAAAAGGCTCATCTGCCATCTTGCTGCAACCCAAATTCAAACATGGCACCATCATCAGAGATGGAGGAAAGAGGTCGGCCATCTTGCCACACCACAAGGTCAACACCATCTTATCCACACAGGACAACCCAAGACAGTGGGGGCCACTCGAGTGAAGAGAATGAAGTCTCCAGGGTCCTAGCCTCAATGGTTCCAAATTAGGACAGACCTCACCAGTTCAACAACTCCACAGTGACTGTGAAGACCCTAAATTCTGCAGCAAGATATAAATGCAGTGAACTGGGATTTATTGGTAGGGCCCTAATGGCTGGCCCTGCCTCCCTGCCAATTGGCTCCGCCCCCATCAGCTCAAATATAAACCTGGTTTCCCACCTAAACCCAGAACCTTTCTGAAGACTACTATAAACTAATAAAAGTGTTTATCCTCCCTCCAGTTGTGAGAACTTTTATTCATGCTACACTTAGCAAAGCATTTCCAAAATAGTGTTTTATTGCCTCAATGTCTAACTTTCAGCAAAGCTCTTGCATCTGTTTCATTAAGTGTTTGTGTATTTGTGGTGACCTACACTAAAGCCCCCAACAATCTATCTCTTTAAAAAAATATATTTATACATATAATATACCTCACCACAAGTTCTTGAAAAAAAATTTGAGGTATTAAAATAGGTAGTTTGGAAAAGATATTGTATTCTTGGAATTATATTCCTCTTAATTCAACTACTCTTCTGACTAAAGATGGAGGAAAATTAATCAATTTTTAATATCTTTCTCATCATTTTTTAAATAATTGTAAGTAATTCAATTTATATAAATTTGTCAAATTATTATCTGCATGAATTGCAAAATTGGCAATTTATCTAAGTATCCCTTTGGCATTGAGTATAATCTCCTTCACTTAATGGCATAATTTCACTTTTATCTCAATTTATTTTATAATCCTGAAGTTTCAGATTAAGTCAAATAGATCAAAATGTCATCCATAAATAACCTAATCTTGAGCTCTTCTTGACCAATTCTAAATCTCTTAATTTCCAAATCACTATGAATTGCTTCTGCAAGTGGTCCAATTGCTCAACGAAACAATGTTGGAGATAATTGACATCCTTGACTTTTTGACCTTGCCAACTGAAACGGTGCAGATACTTGTCCATTAGTTATAACTTTAGCCATAGGATTATTATACAATGTCTAAATCCAATTTAAAAATGACAATCCAAATCCAAATTTATCCAACACCTTAAATAAAAGTCCCGGGAAGGTTTTTATGAACGGGCTTTCGCGTTGACAGTTCAACTGAATGGAACAAATCATTTAGGGCTTCTGTGTTATAAGTTATTATCGCATCTGTGTTGTGAATATTTTTTGCCCAGGAACCCAGGAAATGGCTGATGTAGTTCATTTAGATAGTTTTGCATAAGTAGATGATTGGTGTTAATTGTCTTGTCTGGAATGTGGGTTTTTTCTCCCTCTGGCAACCCTGTGTTTCTCTCTGGCCCCAATTCAGAGCTGGTGACTGGTGCTTCAATACAAATAAATCTCTAATGTTTTTTCTCATAATAACCATGACTACCAGCCCCCCCACATCTCCATCGGGCACACAAAACTCAAAACGGTCAACCAGTTTACCTATCTCGGCTGCACCATTTCATCAGATGCAAAGATTGACAATGAGATAGACAACAGACTCGCCAAGGCAAATAGCGCCTTTGGAAGACTGCACAAAAGAGTCTGGAAAAACAACCAACTGAAAAACCTCACAAAGATAAGCGTATACAGAGCCGTTGTCATACCCACACTCCTGTTCGGCTCCGAATCATGGGTCCTCTACCGGCATCACCTACGGCTCCTAGAACAGTTCCACCAGCATTGTCTCCGCTCCATCCTCAACATCCATTGGAGCCCTTTCATCCCTAACGTCGAAGTACTCGAGATGGCAGAGGTCGACAGCATTGAGTCCACGCTGCTGAAGATCCAGCTGCGCTGGGTGGGTCACGTCTCCAGAATGGAGGACCATCGCCTTCCCAAGATCGTGTTATATGGCGAGCTCTTCACTGGCCAACGTGACAGAGGTGCACCAAAGAAAAGGTACAAGGACTGCCTAAAGAAATCTCTTGGTGCCTGCCACATTGACCACCGCCAGTGGGCTGATATCGCCTCAAACCGTGCATCTTGGCACCTCACAGTTTGGCGGGCAGCAACCTCCTTTGAAGAAGACCGCAGAGCCCACCTCACTGACAAAAGGCAAAGGAGGAAAAACCCAACACCCAACCCCAACCAACCATTTTTCCCCTGCAGCCGCTGCAACCGTGTCTGCCTGTCCCGCATCGGACTTGTCAGCCACAAACGAGCCTGCAGCTGACGTGGACTTTTACTCCCTCCATAAATCTTCGTCCGCGAAGCCAAACCAAAGAAAGAA
The DNA here is from genome assembly GCF_036971445.1 of Narcine bancroftii. Taxonomy (NCBI): domain Eukaryota; kingdom Metazoa; phylum Chordata; class Chondrichthyes; order Torpediniformes; family Narcinidae; genus Narcine; species Narcine bancroftii. The sequence goes on along the minus strand of NC_091473.1, from coordinate 125,876,491 downwards.
GAAGAATGTCTGGACGTCATTAAAATGCAAACTTTAACACCTGCACTCATAATGGTGCCTCATATGCCAGGCTGTTCATTGACTTCAATTTGACATTGAATACAATCATATCCCAGAAGCCTGTGGAGAAGCTGTCTGCTCTAGGACTCAACACCCCTCACTGTAACTGGATCCCACAGTCTATCCAGGTTGGTAGCGGAATGTCGAGCAGCTGCTCTTGTTCATGCCACTGACCCACAACTGCAAAGCCAGATCCAGCTCCAACAGTGTCATCAACTTTCCAGATGACATGACAGTTGTTGGTTCATAAACAACAACGAAGAGTTGTATGACAGAGAAGAGGTGGAAAATCTTGTGAAAAAGTGCGAGAATAACAATGTGGATAAGACAAAGAAGGCTGTCCCCAGAATATGAATTCCCAACTCATGGACCACAGTACATAGGACTGATCTCACATAATATTAAATTCAAAGGTCCAATGTACTTTAAAGCACTTGAATCCCCCAAGGAATAGAAGACTATGGATTAGAATATCAAAGCAATCTGGGATTCATACCTATGAAGGACAGAACAAGTTTCTTCTATCTCCCCACTCTCAGTATTTGTTTATTTTTCTCATAATTCTTGCGTATGTTTTTATTTATGTCATTCATTTCAATTCTGTGTTGCTATGGTTATCCTATTAAGTGACTTTCGTATTTTTCAACTTGTGGAAAACATCGGCTAACGGATGTTTGTAAGAAAGCGATTGGTTCATTATCTGGAGACAGAATGTAATTATCAGGATTAACTTTCAACTGTCATTGTTCTACATAATATACCAGCTGTTCAACTTGTTCTGCATCCAATGACAATCTTCCTTATTATCAATAATATTGCTGATTTTCATCTGAAAATCTGCACACCCGCATTGATATTCAGATTGCTAATGCTTGACACGTAGTGGTGCTGAAAGAAAAAGTATTGTTTCTGAAAATTCTCTTGAACACTGTGTTTTATTCAGCAAACTGTTTGCACGTAATCAAATTTTACAAATAGCGGAATGATCATGGTCTGATAATAGCTGAGATCCTAAGGGGTCTTACCCTGGTCCTCTTCAAAGTGATGCCAAGGTACCTTTTCATATCGAGCTGAGAAAGCAAAACACCTCAGTTTAATGCCTCATCGAAAAGACAGTATCTCTGTTGTTACAGCATCAGCTGAGATACAGGAACCAGTCTTTACTCCATCAAGGACATCTATATTAGGCAGTGTCTTAAGAAAGCAGCGTCTATCCTCAAGGACCATCACTGCCCAGGCCATGCCCTCTTCATGCTGACTACCATCGGGAAAAAAGTACAGGAGCCTGAAGTCGAGCAATCAGTGGCACAGGGATGGTTTCTTCCCCTCTGTCGTCAATGAACCACAGACACTACCTCATTTTTCTCTTCATTTGCACTAATTTATTTATTTTTGTAAGGTGTTTTATATGAATATTTGCACTCTGATGCTACCACAAAATAACAAATTTTGTGACAAGCTCATGACAATCAATTTTGATTCAAATTTTCGAACGTAAGTCTCTGGAATGTGACATTGACAAACAATCTTCTGATTTGGACCTTGCGTCCCACTAACTGAATTCCAACTCTCTTAAGCTGCTGGGTATTCATCAGTTTCTGTCCAAACAAAAGATCCATTCTGATGCACAGAAAAGCTACGTTCATTGGTTTTACTTGAAATTTTGTTTTCACTGCCTAAATTGGGAAAAAAATATTTTCAAAGGGTGAACTTTTCACTGATGACGCTCCTTACTGGGATTTACATTCATTCCTTTTTCTCTAAGGATGCAGCGCCTGGTTTTATGATTGACAGCTTGATGCCTGAGCAATCCCATTTGTCTGTGGCACTTGTTGATCAATGGTGGCAGTGATAAGCACAGGCCAGTGATGGGGCAAGCAAAGGCTGATTCAATTAAATAAGAATTTTGTCAAAGAAATAATTGGTATAAATCCTGAACTACTCTCTAATTGTCTTTCTGACTGGTTTTGAGCTAATTGTGGTGCTTTGATACCAGAATTGGATGCTTCCTTTCATGGATTATTTTTTAAAATCAATAATATTATCTGATTTCTCTGAAGTGTGAAAGCTTTAAAAGAAACACACTGAACTCCACCAAAAATGGAAAAACAAAAAAACAATGATTTGAACTATGGTTCCAATAATCCAGAAAACATCCTCCAAATTAAAATGGAAAATAAAGAGCTGCACTCAGCAGGCCAGACAGTATCTGTGGAAAAAGAAACAGAGCTAACATGTTTGGGATGATATAATGGCGGTGGGGGTGGTGGTGGTGGGGTGGGGGGGGGTGTTATTATACTGACTGCTTGCTTTTGATTATGGCTGTAGAGTTACTCTACCCAACTGGTATAACAGATGGAGATGCTTTCCCACTGGCCAGTTTGTGGTGGTTATAGTCTGTCGATAAAAGCCCAATTTTAGTATAACACTTGTTTGGTCAATGACTATGGCATATCAATGTTGAAGACTTTTCCGCAGAACTCGGGGGGGGGGGTGGTGTTGGCAGGGGGGTGGAGGGAAAGGTTTCTTTTGAGTTGCAGAGAGGATTACAGATAGGTGAATAGAAGAGAAGGATTACTTTTGGTAGGGCAAGAATACTGTCCAGGGGATAAGTTGCAGAGGTTGTTGATTTATCAATTAATGGAAACAGTTAAAAAGAGTAATAAATCTAACAACCATGATGAGATGACACTAAGAGAATACAGCAAAATAATTTTCAAAATACAAAATAACACTGTTAATCTTTTTAACCGATGCTATTTGGTCTGCTGAGAGTCTCCAGCAGTTTGATTTTATTTCAGATTTTTAGCATCTGAAGCCTTTTTTGCCAAACTCCCTCCAAACCCTTGCAGTCTGCTGCATTGTTCAAATATATTGGGAGAATGCAACTCATTCACCAGGAATGAGTTGCTTTTGCAGGCAGACTTTGATGGTTACCAACAAGATTGTTTTAATTTTTTTTCCCTTTGAAAGAAATTTCAGGATTGAAGGGCAGTCATTTAAAACAGAGATATGGAGGAATTTCTTAGGCCAGAGAATGGTGAACCTCTGGAATTTACTACCACGGGCAGCTGTGGAGGCCAAGTCATTCGGTGTATTTAAGGCAGAGATTGATAGGTACCTGAAAAGTCAGGGTATCAAAAGTTACGACGAGAAGGCAGGAGAGTGAGGCTAAGCGATCAGAATTAACCATATAACCATATAACCATTTACGGAGCGGAAACAGGCCATGTTGGCCTTTCGAGTCCGCACCGGTTCACTGATTTTGTGCGCCCTCTTCAGGCATTGGTCCTGGTAGATCTTCATTCAATAACGATGCAGGTGGAATCTTATTGAAATTGAAAGCAAGATTGTTGTCCTGGCACCACACAACCAGATTCTTGATCTCCATCCTGCTTTCTGACTCATCGTCATTAACTTGGATCTCCGAATACCAGCACTGAGATCTAAGTTGATGTTTGTCCTCTAAAAGTCCTATTCTCAGCTTGTACATGAAGAATTAGACCTGCTCCTGCACCTACATCTTAACATTTTATAGATTAACCAACACATCCAGAGAATGACATACAATATTTGCCATTGTACACATTCATGACAGTAAGGCCTAGACCTTGACCTTCTCTATTAGAACCATTAATCTAATTTATCTTTTGGTAACTGATACATCACTTTGTATCCAGTACTTATGAAGGCTGCAGAATTTAGGGCAGCCACTGCTCTGAGTGTGACATCTTGTACTGATAACATCAAAGGTAGGTCAATGTATAAAACAATGCGTTTTCTCCCTTAATAGGACTTGCCTTCTAAATATTGTCATGTGCTTTCAGCAGTTGTTAAACTGCACTTCAGATCGCACAGTTAAACAAAAACATTGCTTCAACAGGTATTCATACTATTCCTGACCCTTTCAAATTCACACCGTACATGATTTTTAGAAAATATTTCTGATCTTGCATTTGGTGGAGTGCTCTCACATGTTTTCCTGTGCTTTCAGGATCGAGATCATAAATTTATCATAGCATTGATTCATAGCCATTTTACCTTGTGCCATTAAAATTTAGAACTCCAGTTTAGAATCTAATTTTCATTTACTTCCTATTTTATAACTTGTCCTATTAATAAATTATTCTAGAATAATTGCAGTTAGTTTAAATGATCAAACACCATTTAAAATGACTGGAGTTCCATTAAAATTGCACCATTGTTAAAGATAATTAATGGTCATGTGCTATTAATCGCAGCAGATGTGGACATGATAAATAAATGGCAAAATAATGATTTGGGGAGTAAAATTCACAAACTTTGTGCAGCCAAATGGAATACTTTTAAGTGAATTATTTCAATCGTTTCCTCCTTTAATAATTTAGTATTTTGATGGTGGGTCGTAACTGGTATATAAAATTTAAAATATATAACATGATGTGCAAGAATTAACCTGGATCTATAATTCAACGGCTTACTGTGTGATAAAACTGAACTCTATTAAACTGTGAAAAAATTGATTCTGAGTGAAACATGAAAGTATGAAGATGCTGTGATTGTTGTAAAAACACAACAAAATGTTGTCCATAAGAGGTAAGATATATTATCTATTCATGGAATAAGCAAAGAACAGCAAGGTATACGAATAAAGAACCTAGGCCCTTTCAAACTGCAACTTGCTTGGTTAGTGCCCCAGTTATGCAACAGTTTCAAAGGGTCCAACTAGGTCAATCCCATCAGAACCCAACCGGGTCCCTGACCTACTTCAGAGATAGTCATGGAACCCAGTTAAACCTAGCTAGGTCTCATCCTCGGCCGATTTGAAAATGGAAATGGCCGACCCACTTATTCTGGTGACATCAGCGTGTGTGTGTGTGTCACTGGGCAGCTAGCATCTGAACGAATATCTGTCAGTACTTCAGGTGAGTACGTGACACGTCACTGCAGGGGGGGGGGATCCCCCTTGAATCATCAAATTGGCAATTTAATGGGTCCATCCCCCTGTGATTTGAAAGGTTCTTCCAGCACCTTTGCCCCAGAAATTGCATCCTGATCCCAGGAGGGCTATCCAGGTGCAGCAATTTGAAAGGGGCTACTAAAGCCCGGCCAGGGGAGGAGTCCAGACCAATAAAAGGTGTTAATTGGATATGATAAGAGAAGAGGTGAGAATTGATTTTGGCTCTGAGAACGGAAACAGAGGGAAAAGGGAGACAGAGCTGAGTGAAGAAGAGGGGAAGCCAAAGAAGTGAATGTTAATGCCATCCAGTTGGAAGGTGCCCAGACGAAAGGTGGAGTGTCGTTCCTCCAGTTTGCAGGTAGTCTCAGTCTGGCAGTGCATGACTCTGTGGATAGATGTTAGTAAGGGAGTGGGATGGGCAATTGTAATGGTTGGCCATTGATTCTGGTCTGATTTCAGGTATATGACAAAGCCAAAATTAACTTCATTTACTTTACTGAGTGCCGATCATATATCTAGAGACATGTAGTCTCATTGGTAATGGGCCATAAAGTAGGTCTTGGAGTGACAGTAAAACAATGGAAGTATAAGTACAATGGAGATGTTCCACTTCACCCACACCTGCTTTATCCTTTTGACTCTGGTGTCCTTTATATACGAAAGGATCAGCATGCCCCTCTTAATTGGCTACAAAGCCATTGTCCTGAACCAATTGCCCAGTTGTCATTTCAGGACAAGACTTTAGTCACCAGAGTCATTTACAAGTTATGACCCTTGTAATCTCAGAAAAATTGAGCTCCAATTTCTACCTCCGCAACTCTGCTCAAATGTGAGCCTTTTTTCACCATTCTTGAAGGTGCCTCACAAATTGAAGATGGTGTTCCTCAGCATAGCACCAGGAATAAGTTTAAACTGGATCTTAGAAACCAGGCTTTAATACCAATATAGCCTGCATTTGTAAATGACATTTTGTAAATGGGAAATATACTTTTCTAAAGTTCTATGGCAGACATTAATATAATTTCTACCATTTTCAAATTTGTACCACATTAATAAACTGGATAACAATTTTTTTCAAAAGCCTTGCTTCCTGAAAAAAAGTGAAGATTATGATAGTCCATGAAGCTGGACACAAAGATAATTTCAGATATGTTGTAACATGTATTTAATTTAACATGTTTAATCCCATGATTGATGCTGAAAATTGCATTAATTTCACTGACCTAAAAGTATTTTGGCACTGATTTTCATTTGATGGCTCACCTGTGAGTGTCCATCAATAGTCAGCCAGCATCGATTCAGTTTTATCCTGGTTTAATGTCCTAGTGAAACCTGTCGCCACGTTTGTCACTGACTGCACCAAAATCAGCAGGGGAGAAGTCCACCAGGGAATGCAATTGTCGAGAGCACTTACTAGGCTATTGTCTGAAGAACAAGTGCATCAACGTGCATTCAATGTAACACATAGCATCTATATATGTGAGCTGTTTTTAGAGCCCCTTTGCATCTACCCGATTAAGCACGTCCATGGCTAAGACAATAGTTCCATAGCAGCTTCACTGAGTGCATGCCCATGCATGCTTAGACTGACCAAAACAGCTTGCTTTGTTGGCAATATACTAGTAAACTTCAAGTATAACAGGAAATCACAAAATAGGTTATAACCTAGAAAGAATGGTACGTGAAAGGAAAATTTAAAGTGATTTTCGTAATATGCAGGCCAAAGTCTATAAAATACACCCAAAAGTTTTCAGGAAGTAAAATATTATTTGTCCAATGTAAGTAATAAAAACAGAGCTCACTATTTCCTGTTCTTAAACTTTGAAAAACGTTCTGGGATTTTTTATTCTCTTTTGAGCGTCTAGATTAGAAGATTATCATAGCAAGTATTTAAACATCCTGAGAGGAGTCCCTCAATTCTAAACTATTCTGCCAATGGAGCACCTGCATAGCATCCTAATTTCTTGCCCCCTCAGAATCTTGGACGTCTTACTGATAGATCACTTCTTGTTCTTCTGAACCCCAGACATTAGAGGTTTCCTTTTTAATCTCTGCTCACAGGAACTTCCAGGCCAGAAACCAATCTGGAGAATCTTTTCAACGCTATCTCCAAAGCAAGTATTTCTGTGTTATGAAGACCAATTCAGTATATCCTTGATTTGTCTTCCTAACACAATGCACATTTATGACTAGGTTGTTATAACCCATTGTTCTACTAAACTTCTTTATGTTGTTTTGAACAAAGGAGATAGTGATTGGGGGGGGGGGGGGGCGGGATAACCATCATTATAAATCATTTGTTTTGGTATGCAAATTTTATGATTTGACTATTTTTCAAAAACTTCAACTTTAAAAATACAAAACTTTGAAAGAAAAATTATTTGTACACATGATTTTGTAGTCTGGTAATGTCAGTTGATGCATGTTAATATTTTCATGAAAAGTTTGGCTGTATCTTTGTAAGTATATTGGTTTTGTCTTTTCAAATGTAATTGCATACAAGATAGTTACAACAATATTTCCATTTCTTTGAGGAAATACTCAAGGTTGGGTTGGATTGGATTATATTTGATCTTTTGCAGCTGTGGGGTTTCCAGTGCCTTGAAGGCCTAACTGTGTGGTCATCACACAAGGTGGAATAGTCTGAAACTGGTGACTGGACTCCGGGTGTGGAAAATGAGCTCACACTTTGGGTTGTCCTTGGGATCTTCTGATGGTTTAGGCTGTCATTGATCTTTTCCATATCTATAAGTGTCTCTGATGAACACTACAGAACTGAAAGGCTCTTGGGCCCATCTAGTCCATGCTGAACTATTTATTCTTCCTAGACCTATTCCCCTGTACTGGACCATGCCCCTCACATACATGTTACTCTCCAATCTTCTCTTAGACATCAAAATTGAACCTGCATCCACCACCTTTGCTGGCAGCTCGTTTCACACTATCACCACCTTCTGAGTGAAGAATTTCCCTTTAAACATTTCACCTTTCACACTCAACCCATGTCATGTTTAGAAGCAGTTGAAATACATTTTCTTTTTCTTTTATTAGCCCAGAAGAGTTGATGGAATAATTTACAATTAGGAGGCATTTGGAGAGACTCTTCAATTTCCATTAAATTGGATGTCAATGTAATGCTGCCAAATTGAATTGGTGTAGATGGGAAAAAAGCTTCACACAGAGATGTCATTTTTGTGATTATGATTAGATTTCCCTTTGACTCTATTCTTGCTTTCATCAAATGACAAAACGAACCAACAAAGCTGAATATTTCTTCAAATGGGCGGCACAGTTAGCCTAGTGGTTAGTGCAACGTTGTTAACATAGGAACATCAGGAGTAGGAACAGGAGTAGGCCAAAAATGGCCCATCGAGTCTGCTCCGCCATTCAATATGATCATGACTGATCTAATTTATGACCTAACTCCACCTACCTGCCTTCTCCCCATATCCCCTAATTCCTCTATCATGTAAAAATTTATCTAACCGAATTTTAAATATGTTTAATGAAGCACTTCCCTGGATAGAGAATTCCAAACATTCACTACTCTCTGGGGAAAAACTATTTTTCCTCATCTCTGTCCTAAATCTACTCCCCCGAATCTTGAGACTGTGTCCTCTCATTTTAGTTTCCCCGGCCAGCTCAAAAAGCCTTCCTACATCTATCCTATCCATACCCTTCATAATCCTATATGTTTCTATAAGATCTTCTCTCATTCTTCTGAACTCGAGCGAATACAATCCTCGATGATTTAATCTTTCATCATAAGTCAACCCCTTCATACCAGGGATCAACCTAGTAAACCTCCTCTGGACCGTCTGCAAAGCCAGTATATCCTTCCTCAAATATGGAGACCAGAACTGGACACAGTACTCCAGGTGCGGTCTCACCAGTACCTTATACAGTTGCAACATTACCTCCCTACTCCTGAACTCAATTCCTCTAGCGATGAAGGCCAACATTCCATTTGCCTTCTTAATAACCTGCTGCACCTGCAACCTAACTTTTTGCGATTCATGCACAAGCACTCCCAAGTCCCTCTGCACAACAGCATGCTGTAGTTTTTCACCCTTTAAATAATATTCAGCTCTTTTATTTTTCTTGCCAAAGTGGATAACCTCAAGCACCATCAACTAGAGTTTGAATCTTGCACTGTTTATAAGGAGTTTGTAAATCCTCCCTGTGTTTGCATGGGCTTCTTCCAGGTGCTCTGGTTTCCTCCCACCATTCAAAACATACCAGGATTGTAGGTCATTTGGGTGTAATTGGATGGCATGGGCTCATGGGCTGGAAGGGCCTCTTACTGGGCTGTATATCTAAATCTAAAAATCTATAATCTACATGCCTGTCAGCAAATAGTTGCAAAATTTTTGATAGACTTCTTTTGCTGGTTTTATTCTCCTGCGACACTTGATTGTACATTTGCTATTTTGGGCATGTTTCAAGGATTTCTTTCAGACAGCGTTACTGCTTCTTACCAATGTTATTTGAATAGTCAAAATAGCAGCAGAAGTTATAGCAACTGTTAAAAATTGTATTAACATTAAATATTGCAGATGACCAGAGAAGGGAGTTCCTCCTCTCCACCAAAAGGAAAGAAATGGTTAAAGTCGTTCTCAATCATCTCCTCCGACAGAGCAACTTCCTGAATCACAGCTTAGATTCTCTCCATCTAGAAGCACAGCTTGATAATTCCAGATGAAATTGAGGAACCAGCACCAGCTACTATTACTTATCCTCTCTCAACCTCAATTAACATTTTGACTCTGAAGAACTTAGTTTCTTGTGTTGTCTTCATGATGGCATGATCTAAACTTATGGGTGTACAACACAGCCATTCTCAATGCAGACCCGTGCCAAGCAAGCCTTTGTCATTGCCCAATTCTCTTTTCTATTTTAATGTTGAATTTCGTTTTATCTATATTAGTTCTATTGCTGAATCAAGGTTGCTCCAACATTAATACTTGAAAACTGCTGCATGCATTTAGCAGCAGACCTTGCTCAATGAAGCATAAATGTGCCCTTCCTCAGAGTTTGGTTGAAGATCATTATTTTGCAATCTGCCCACATTGTACAACATAACTCTGACAAAAATGGGTCCTGAAGAATGATTCAAATTTCTCAGGAGTCACCTCTCAGTGACATTCATCATTATCCTCTTGTGCACCAGCATAACCTTTGGTCATTTATGGAACCTATTCTGCATGGGGGGGTCAGTGACTAGTGGAGTCTGCTAGGGATCTGTTCTGAGACCCCTGCTCTTTATGATTTCTATAAATGATCTAGACAAAGAAAGGTCAGTAAGTATGAAGGTGACACAAAGGTTGGTGGTGTTGTGGATAGTGTAGAAGGTTGTCATAGGTTACAACAGGATATAGACAGGATGGCTGGAAAAGTGACAGCTGGAATTCAATCCAGATAAGTGTGAAGTGCTGTATTTTGGAAGATTAAACTTGAAGGCAGAGTACATTGTTAATGGCAGGATTCTAACAATGTGGAAGAATAGAGGGTCCTTGGGGTCAAAATACATAGATCTCTCAAGGATGCTGGGTAGGTTGATGGGGTAGTTAAGAAGGCTTATGGCATGGTGGCCATCATTAGTCAGGGGATTGAGTTCAAGTTTGATGATGCACTTCAGTTCTTTTGTTTCTGAATTGACTGCAACTCAATAAAACTCGGGTTAGACCACATTTAGAATATTGTGTTCAGTTCCAATTGCCTCAATACTCAAAGGATGTGAAAGCTAGGGAGAGGGTGCAGAGGAGATTTACCATAGAGTGAAGAACCTGTCTTACAAGGCAACGTTAACAGAGCTTGGGCTTTTTGCTTTGGAGCAAAAATGGATGAGAGGTGACTTAATGTAATAGAGGTCTACCAGATTATGAGAGGCACAGATGGGATGGGCAGCCAACAACTTTTTCCTGGGGTAACAATAGCAAGGTGAGGGAAGGAAAGTTTAAGGGAGATGTTGGTGGCATGTTTTTTTTTTACACACAGTAGTGGGTGCATGGAATGTATTGCCAGGTGAGGTGGTGGATGATGGTACAATAGGGACATTTAAAAATCTCTTACATTCCATACCTGCTATGTTAAATCTATTATCAAACTTTAGTAATTTTTTTAAGTTACAAACTTAATCTGCACAAAAATGAACTTTTTTCCCTAGAATGGTTCTGTTCCTATCTATGATAGTATTCCATTAAAAATAGTGAGGGGGTCTTTCACCTATTTAGGGATGAAGTTTCTAAAATATTTAAAGATCTTTTCAAAGAAAACTTCAATCCTCTGTGAAAGAGACCTTATCTAAATGGTCTCCCCTTTCTATGTTGCTTGTTGGTAGAATTAACATCATCAAAATGAATGTTCTGCCTATATTTTTATATTTATTCCAGGCAATTACAATTTTTAAACCAAAGAATTTTTTGATTCAGTTGTATTTATTATCTCTTCGTATGTTTTGAATAACAAGAGTTCAAGGTTGAATAAATCTAGTTTACAAAAATCACAAATAGATGGGGGCTTTGCTTTGCCTAATCTGCGATTATTATTGGGCTGTTAATATTAAATATATTATTTTCTGGATTCATTACAAAGAGAAATCAAACTGCCCAGAATGGACATCCATGGAGCTGAAAGGTTTTAACAAATTTGCTCTGGCTACACTACTTTGGGTTTCCCTTCCATTTTCTTTGGTAATTATGAATAAATTAATAGGCAGTTTGGTAGTCAAAAATTCATTACGAATTTGTTTCGATTCAGGCGTTGTTTTGAACTGAAAATGTTCTCTTTATCTGCTCTGATTACTAATAATTTCATTTTCCCTCCATCTTGTCTTGATCATGTTTTTCATAAATGGAGAGTAAAGGGTATCATTTCATTTTTTGATTTATTTGTAGATGGCTGTTTCTCGGACCTTTGAGCATTTCTCACATAAATTTAATCTCCCCAATTTCCTTTAATTTAGATATTTACGAGTTAGAGATTTTCTGAGAAACCAAGTTACTACTTTTCCATCCTCCTGTGATAGTAATTGTATTGACTTTTTTTGGTTAAATCCTTGTCAAAAGGGTTCATTTATGGAATAATTTCTAAAATACATTGCATTTCTATGAATAAAATTAAAAGAGTGCTTGGGAGAGCAACTTACAAACTATTCTTTCTCAGGATATACGAACCAAGTGTTTAAAATTGGTCCTCTTCCATTTGTGCACATCATTCACTTATTCAATTCAAGATAGTACATAGAGCACATTTATCCAAAGATAAATTAGCTAAGATTTTTCCTGCTGTCAACCCTTTATGTGACAGATATAATGGGATTGCTTCCTTATTTCATATGTTTTGGTTCTGTTCAGCATTGGGTCACTATTGGAAGGAAATTTTTAATGCATTTTCCCATATTTTATCAGTTACTATTCAACCTCATCCCATTATCGCTTTATTTGGTGTGGTGATAGAGAATAGTTGATTATCAGTGATGGGTTGCCATGTGAGAGCTTTCGCCACTTTAATGGCAGGAAGATCTATTTGTGTTAAGATGGAAGGACTCCATCCCCCCAGTTATGCACAATGGATGACCCCAACCATATCATGCTTGAACTAAAATTAAGTTTAATAGAATGTAGCACACTTTTATGGAATATTTTAATGTTTAATGAGTAATACAGTAGTTTACTATTTTGTCTTCTTTGGCTTGGCTTCGCGGACGAAGATTTATGGAGGGGGTAAAAAGTCCACGTCACCTGCAGGCTCGTTTGTGGCTGACAAGTCCGATGCGGGACAGGCAGACACGGTTGCAGCGGTTGCAGGGGAAAATTGGTTGGTTGGGGTTGGGTGTTGGGTTTTTCCTCCTTTGCCTTTTGTCAGTGAGGTGGGCTCTGCGGTCGTCTTCAAAGGAGGTTGCTGCCCGCCGAACTGTGAGGCGCCAAGATGCACGGTTTTAGGCGATATCAGCCCACTGGCGGTGGTCAATGTGGCAGGCACCAAGAGATTTCTTTAGGCAGTCCTTGTACCTTTTCTTTGGTGCACCTCTGTCACGGTGGCCAGTGGAGAGCTCGCCATATAACACGATCTTGGGAAGGCGATGGTCCTCCATTCTGGAGACGTGACCCATCCAGCGCATATACTATATGTTATATACTATTTTGTATATAACATTCAAAACACTTCTAACCTCTTCCTGGACCTACTTATTTACATATAAGTCTATACACCAACCTATCGTTACTGTTACCCTTTTCGTGGTTGAAGGCTCCCACGGCTTTTTCTTCTTTTTAGTTTAGGGGCTATAGATTTAGGATAAATTAGTTACAGTCTTTTTTCTTCTGTTTTTTTTTTGCAGGAGCAAGAGATAAAATGTTGAATCCTGTCTGTTTGTTCATGTTGTGGTGTTCATTTTTATTCTAGGATACATTGTAATTACTCTGTAACTCGACAGTATATTTTGTTTCTTCCACCTTTTGTTGTGTCTATATAATTTGATTTTAAAAAATAAATAGAAACAGTCCCTTAGACAGGCACATGGATACAATAAAAAATTGAAGGTAATGGATGCGAGGTCGGGAAAGTTTAGATTCTTGATTAAGTTTGTATAGGTTGGCACAACATCGTGAGCTGAACGATCTGTACTGTGCTGTAATGTTCTATGCTAAAAAGATGTTTGAAGCTCATGGCCTCAAACCTGGCACAAAATTTCATGTTATCTTGGGTAGGAATGATCCCTGCCTTACTTAATGATTTGGAGGCCAAGGTGACATGGAGGTACTAGAAAAATATCATCAGTATTGCCTATGGAAAATCCTCCAAGTCTATTGGCAAGAGAAGTTAACCACTATCAGATTTCCCTCCAATGCCAACAATCTGGCATTAAGACCTTAGATACACTCTCTGTTAGGCAGGCCACATTTTTTGCAGATCCATTACCAAATTCCTCTGACAAACATTCCATTTCAAGCTCTGTTCTGGAAGGTGTTTACCAGAGGAAATGGTGTAATGTGTTCAAAGTCTCCGTGGCAGTGTTCAGCAGTCCCAAATTGTCCACCAGTCAATTCAGAACCCAGAGAACTGGAGTGCAATTAAGTCATCGTCAATCTTGATGTACTGCCTAAGACAAAAATTAGCATTTTAAACACAAATAGGTGGCATTAGTTTGGGAACATTTTGGACTGCATGGGCAAGTTGGGTCAAAAGGCCTGTTTTTAAATTCTGTATGATTCAATAACTAATGCAAAATTTCCATTAAAATAACTAAGTATACAGGGAGGCTGTTCCTTCATCTGACTTTAATTCTTCGAATTTGTAGGTAAGTCAGAACAGGTACATACTGTTCTTATTTAGCATCAGCTAGTCAAATTTTTGTCTTAGTACTATACAGTAAAAAAAAGAAACAGTTCTTAAAACAGTTTAGATAGGAAAAAAAGAAAAAAAGGATTAAGATTAAAATTTAACTCTTACATTGATGTCTTGCATTCCGGAAGGGGCATTCGTGACGTAATATTATGCTCAAATTGGGGGAACAGCTTGTTCGTAAGTACGAGCTATTTGTAAGTCGGATGTTTGTAACGCAGGGACTCCCAATAATGTGAATTTGATGGCCCTACAAGCTCTTAAGCAGATTTGTCACACACAAATCTAATCCTGTATTTGTCAAAATTCTATTGACTTGCCTTGATCTATCTGTAGTCCTCGTTTGTGATACACTCTCTCTCTCTCTCTCTCTCTCTCTCTCTCACACTCCTCCACATCTTTCTATCGGAGAGTAGCATGATTTGACTCACAAGAACAAAACGTCTCCATCTATGGCATCTAAGGTCCATGTACCTTTCTGACTCAAACATCTGTTTGTTTCAAGAATTAAATCTCAATTTCTCCTCCAATGTATTTCTGATCGTATAAACATGCTGCTCGCACAAATTCTGCGTCCATCTGCACATCATAAAATCATGAACCACGCGCAGGATCTGTGCTTGCGCTTGAAGAGTGGTATACATATTCATGGCTAATAGCACAGGCTTATGGGCTGAAAGGGTCTGTTACCATGTTGTAGTTCTATATTTATATACTGTATATTCAGGACAGTTAAAATGGAACCAAGTCATCTTCAATCCCAAGAGTCTGCAGAAGATCAAGGAAAATAAGAACAAAGAAGAGCATTTGTTCAATAAAATGATCATCATTATCGTTCATCTTGACTTCACTTCAGAATGAAGCACCTGAGAACCCCAAAGGAACATGGTCACCTTTGGCAGAACATGCAGTTGTACATCAGATATAATTGGATGTCTGCTGTAATAATTACATTCAAATGAACATGAAACATCTTAATTCATAGGTTCATAGGTTCCTTTTATTGTCCCATAATAGTACATTATAAATGTACATGATACACATTAAATTTTGTCTGCCGTAAGGTAGGCAAAGAGTCACAATGAGCATTGCCTGGCACCTCTAACAATAGGAGAAAGAGAAGAAAAAGAGAGTCCCTTCAGAGATATTGAGTGGCTCCCACAGCCACACTAGTTCGGCAACCCAAATTCCATATCCAAACCTCCAATATGATTGGGAAGCCTTCTGCATCTGAAGCCTTTTGGGAACCCTTCTTGCCCTCTCAAATCCCAGTTCTGACACTTGGTATCTAATCATTTACAGTACTGAAACAAGCCAGTTTGGCCCTATTAGTCTGTGCCAACCATCATCTCCCACCTAGTCCCACTGACCCTCATTTGGCCCATAACCCTCCACACCTCTTCCATTTATATACTATCCTTGAATATTATCACAGATCTTGCTTCTACCACCACAGTCGGAAGTTCATTCCATACCCCCACCACCCTCTGCGTGAAGAAACTTCCCTTAAACATTTCTCCTTTTACTCTCACTCCATGCCCTCTTGTTTGAATCTCCCCCACTCTCAATGGAAAAAGCCTATCCACATTGACTCTATCTGTCCCCCTTATAATTTTGAATATCTCTATCAAATCACCCCTCAACCTTTTACGCTCCAGAGAATAAAGTCCCAGCCTGTTCAACCATTCCTGTAACTCAAACGCTGAAACCCCGGCAATATTCTCATAAATCTCCTCTGCACTCTCTCTACACTGTTTATACCTTCCTGTAATTTGGCAACCAAAACTGCACACAATATTCCAAATTTGGCCTCGTCAAAGCCTTATACAATTTCAACATATATGAGCTAGTCTCAAGCATGCAGATTGGTGTGAGCCCTTCAACCATGAGTCACCAGTAACCCACTGCCTGCTTGGCTCCTTCAGCCACTGAGCCCCTTGCTGGTCCACTGCTGTTGGGTCATCTCCCATGCTTCAACTCAACAGTGAATGATCTCTCCATTTCTGGTGCCCTGCACTGGTCCACTGCTCCCCCGGTGTCAGCTACCTCTCATGGTATGCTGCCCGGAATAAGCACCACCATTGCGGGCACAGACTTTTGTGGTTGCAGGATTTTTTTAAAAAAATCATCGTCTCCTTTAATAGGCCATTTAAAGCCAGTGCGGAGTTGTCGGCATTAGGACTGTGGAGCAGCGCTATTTCTGCTCCCTGCTCTCTTGGGTCTGCGCCAATGGCAGGATTACCATTACAGCAGCAGAGCTGTCAATTTTTTTTCACCACAAGGATAAGAGAAAGGAAGAAGTGTGATAATTTATTCCTTAAAAGTAGCATTGCAACTTTTATTTCTTGCAAGATTTCATTTATACAGAACTTCATCCAAAACATCCAAGCTGTCAAAGCATGGTTTTATTCGCATTCTCCATTGCTTACTAAGAATGGGTTTCCCTTAAGTGGATTAAATTCCTCCAAGCAGAAGTACAAGTATTGCAATCCCATTCC
Source organism: Narcine bancroftii (assembly GCF_036971445.1). Lineage (NCBI taxonomy): Eukaryota > Metazoa > Chordata > Chondrichthyes > Torpediniformes > Narcinidae > Narcine > Narcine bancroftii. The sequence goes on along the minus strand of NC_091473.1, from coordinate 125,859,649 downwards.
ATAAATTTGATTTATGCACAAAAACCCAATTTGTTTTCTCCTATGTATCAGGAGAAAGTATTTAAACTCATGGCTTGTTAAAAAAAAGTTAACTTCAGTTGTAGGATGATAGCATATTTTCATTCATTCATCATTTTGTAGCGTTTTGAGCCAAAACCTTTTAAGATGGAGTGTCACTGGCGGGATGTCCTTTGAACATGAATTGCCAATAAACAGGACTTATAGTAAGGCTTCTTTAGTAAGGTGGCATTACAGAATTGGTTTGCACGGATGACTGCTGCAAAATCCGTCAAGGTGGAGTTTGATTCCGCTATGGTTCAGTACGTGGCATTTCCACACTGGCATCATGAGATTGTGGATTCAAAGTCCTCCTTTGGTCAATGCAGCGCAGAGCAGGAAGGAGGAAGTGGGAAGAGGGTAGAGGGTGAGCAGGAGTAGAGCGGTGGATACTAATTTTATAATGAATCAGTAAGACGAGGCATAAGTCCAAGGTTAACCTAAAAGATACTGAACATGATGGTTGCAAATTGGATCTTGTTTCCTACATTCCAACCATGTTCACACTGCAAAATATCATGAATATTAGTTCTGAGATACAAACTTTTTTCTTCATTAGTCTGTAGTCATTTAATTCACCTGTGTGTCTGAACTGGCTGGGGATTGAGGTGATAACTAAACCAAATTCAGCAAATTTGCTTATTTTACACCAGGGAAACAAGTTGGGCAAGGACTATTCTGTGCTTTGGTCATAGTTACAGTTGTCACGGGCCACTCTCTTTGCTTATTTGATTGGATCCATGTCCAAACAGTTCCTTCCACCATTGATGCATGGTGTGCCATCTGAAAAATGTACTGCTACCACCACCCAAACTCGTGAAATTTGCCTCCAAGAAAGGAAAGGCGTGCAAAAAACACTACCAAGTTAGGTTCAACTCCTAGTCCCACACTACCCTGATTTGGACATATTATCATTCGTCTTTCATTGTCAGTGGAGCTTTCTGCATTGAAATAATACCCTTTCTGAAAAGGGCTGTCTCTGTTCAAGAATCTCCAGCAATGGATAATAGATGGTATTCTTTGCCAACGGTGCCTCTGTCCTGAATATTGAACTCAAAATATAATTTTGAGAAGCCTAATACCTGCACTCAGCTGTTGTGCAGCAAGGTTAACGCAAGTTTGACATTGATCTCGCCTGTACCTTCAGCAGCACCAAGTAATGTTCTTTAGGCTGTGGTTCAACAGGATTCCAGAAGGCCATTGCTTATCCATGATTGATTCGATTTTGTTGGCCTCTGTATTTCCTTTACCAGGTCCAGAAGGAACTGAAGTCACTGTCCATGAAGGAAGAGATTCAAAACTGGAAAGATGCCAGAAACTCAGCTGCCTCCAGAGACATGACCCGTATTAGCAACTCATCCAAGTATCAAGCTCAAAGTCTCTTTGAAGGTGTCCCTTGAGGAATCTTCAGATTTGGCCCAATGTCCTCACACACATGCCTAAAAATGAACACCAGATTCATTTTAACACGTTATATTCCCTTTTAATTCCTCAATCTATCTGACACATTTTCATTGTGGGAATTTAAACAAAAACCTATTTAGTGCGATACATTGAAACCACTTCTGCTTTCATCATACAGTTCGCATCAATCAACCTCAAGATAAAAATACTAAAAGTTATTGACAGAGTTCAAATCCCATTTTTGTTATTGCATTAGATTCTTTCATTTTCATCTGTGATTTTCTGGATTGCATTCAGGAGTTCCAGTCATCTATAGTATGATACATTCCTTCCCGGGCTTGGATAGTAACATCTATTCTGGATGCAAAAGAATTCTGGACTTCATATCAGCGTACTGGGGACCCTATTCACTAGGACAGGGGTGGGCAACCTACAACCTATGATCCAAATTTATCCAGCCCGGTGTGAGTCCTTCCTTCTCTGTACCAGCTCCCCCCACCTCTGTGTATGCCTATCCGCTCTCGTGCATTGGAGACCCCTCTCACCCTCTTTTGTGGATACACCCCAAAGGCCTCTGCATGAGACTCCCCCCTCTGACTGTGCTGGAAACCCCCCCCCCCCGTGATGTTCTCCCCCCTCTCACGGTGTTGTTTCACCCCTCTCACGGTGACATTATCCTGCTGTCTATGAGAGCCTTCTCTGCGTGAGATTCATCTCTTCTGTGTCTGTGAGAAACCACCTCTCTCTCTCTCGTTCTCTCTATTCTCTCTCACATACTTCCTGTTTCTGTATATGAGACCCTTTCTGTGTATGACACCATCTCTCTGTGTGACTTTGCAATCATCTGCCTCTCTCTGTTGGACTCACTCTCGGAGTGTTGCACTCCCTCTCTCTCTGGGTGAATCTCTCTCATTGTGTGTGGCTCCCCCCTATATGTGACTAAATCCCTCTCTCTCTTTGTCACTTCCTCTCTCTGTGTGTGACTCATCCTCTCTCTGTGACACGCCCCTCTCTGCATGAGTGCCCCCTCTCTTTGAGTGAGGCTCAACCCTCTTTTTGTGTGATATTCTCCCTCTCTCACTGCTGTCTGTATTGGGGTTAGTTATTTTGTTTGCATTGTAACTAATTGTTATCCTTTTAGACTTCATGTTTTTTTTATTGTGTCATTTTAATGACTAACTTGTGATTTTTGAAAAAAAAACACACAAATGTAGGAGAAACTCAGCCGGTCAAACGGTGCCTTAATGTAGCCAAGTTGAAGATACATCACTTCAGCCCTTCATCAAGGTGTGGGGAACATGAGAGATATCTGAACAAAAGGGGGAAGGGGAGATGGGGTGGTGAGGGTGGGAGATGATAGATGGGGGGGGGGAACACTGCAGGAGTGGGGGGGGGAAGAGTCTAGGCTTGGTGGAGAGAGAAAGTAGGAACTGCAATAACTAGTTAAAGGGTGGGTGTTGGAAAGTAAGCTTGTTAGTGGAATGCACTGAACTCATTGTTCATACCCTAGGGTTGGAGGGTGCCCAGACGAAAAATGAGGTGTTGTTCCTCCAATCTGTGGGTGGTCAGAGTGGGGTAGTGTGAAAGGCCATGGACAGACATGTGAGCTTGAGAACATAACTCAGAATTGAAATGGTTGGCCACAGGGAGGTCGCTTTTGTTGCAGTGGGTGAGGAGGTGCTGGGCGAAGCAATCTCCTAATCTGCAACGGGTCTCTCCGATGTAGAGAAGTCCACAGAGGTTGCACTGGATGCAGTAAATGAGCTCTTTGGAGGTACAGGTGAAGAGTTGCTTCACCTGAAAGGTCTGTTTGGGACCTTGGACCCTGGTAAGGGAGGAGGTGTGGGTGCAGGTATTACACCTCCTACGAGGTAAAAAAAATCAGAAAGAGCAAGGAGGATGAAAAAAGCAAATCTGAAGGCTTTATATCTTAATACAAGAAGCATTCGGAAGAAGGTAGATGAATTAGCTGTGGAAATTGAGATAAACAAATATGATTTGATTGGGATTACAGAAACATGGCTGCAGGGTGGGCAAGCCTGGGAACTTAACATCCCGGGGTATACAATATTTAGGAGGGATCGGCAAGAAAGAAAAGGGGTTGGGGTAGTATTGATGGTGAGAGAAGGGACCAACACGATTGACAGAAGAGATATCAACTCGGAAGATGCAGAATCTATATGGGTAGAACTGAGGAATAGCAAGGGGCGGAAAATGTTAGTGGGGGTGGTATATAGGCCTCCAAATAGTAGTGTAGAGGTGAGGGAAGGCATTAAAAGAGAAATTAGAAAAGCGTGCAATAAGGGAACAGCTGCCATCATGGGAGACTTTAATTTGCATATAGATTGGACTAGCCAAATTAGTAAAAATACTGAGGAGGAGGAATTCCTTGAATGTTTACGGAACGGTTATCTAGACCAATATGTCGAGGAACCAACTAGGGAGCAGGCCATTTTAGATTGGGTATTATGCAATGATAAGGGGCTAATCAACAATATTATTGTATGAGGCCCTTTGGGTAGGAGCGATCACATTATGATCGAATTCTCACTCGACATGGAGAGTGATGAAATTAAAACCGAGACTAAGATCCTGAATTTAAATAAAGGGAATTATGATGGTATGAGACGGGAGTTGAGTAAGATTGATTGGGTGGTGTTTATGGGGGAGTTGACTGTGGATAGACAATGGAAAGCATTCACAGATCTAATGGAGAAATTGCAAAAAATGTTTATACCGGTTTGGCATAAAAATAAACCAAAAAAGGTGACTCAACCGTGGATAACAAGGAAAATTAGAGACAGCATTAAGTCCAAAGAGAGAGCATATCAATTGGCCAAAAAAAGTACCACAACCAAAGACTGGGAGCAGTTCAAGATGCAACAAAGGAGGACAAAGTGATTAATCAAGAGAGCAAAAATAAATTACGAAAGTAAGCTTGCGGCAAATATAAACACCGACTGCAAAAGCTTTTATAAATATGTCAAGAGGAAAAGATTGATGAAATCCAGAGTAAGTCCTTTGCAGTTGGAATCAGGGGAACATATAATGGGGAATAAGGAAATGGCAGAGCTATTAAATTCTTACTTTAGTTCTGTTTTTACAAGAGAGGATACAAATAACCTCCCAAGGATGTTGGGAAACATAGAGACTAATGCAAGGGAGGAACTGAAAGAAATCAGTATCTCTAAGGACATGGTCTTGGGGAAATTGATGGGATTGAAGGCAGATAAATCCCAAGAGCCTGATAATCTACATCTTAGGGTACTTAAGGAAGTGGCCATTCAGATAGCAGATGCTTTAAGAATTATTTTCCAGAACTCGATAGACTCAGGATCAGTACCCATGGATTGGAGGGTAGCTAATGTTACCCAACTATTTAAAAAGGGGGGTAGAGAAAAAGTGGGGAATTATAGGCCGGTGAGCCTTACATCAGTAGTGGGCAAAATGATGGAATCCATTATTAAGGATGTAATAGCGGAGCATATGACTAGCAGAGAAGGGATCGGATGGCGTCAACATGGATTTACAAAAGGTAAATCGTGCTTGACAAATCTATTGGAATCCTTTGAGATGGTGACAGGTAAAACAGATGGGGGAGAGCCAGTGGATATGGTGTACCTGGACTTCCAAAAGGCCTTCGATAAGGTCCCACATAAACGACTGACATGCAAAATCAAGGCTCATGGGATTGGGGGCAAGGTATTGATGTGGATTGAGAACTGGCTGGCAGGTAGAAGACAGAGAGTTTGGATAAATGGCTCATTTTTGAGTGGCAGGCGGTGACCAGTGGGGTGCCACAGGGATCTGTACTGGGACCCCAGCTGTTCACAATTTACATTAATGATCTGGATGAGGGGATTGGATGTAATATCTCCAAATTTTCAGATGACACTAAGCTAGGAGGGGTTGTGTGCACGGAAGAGGGGGTCAGGAAGCTCCAGTGTGATTTGGATAAATTGAGGGACTGGGCAGATACATGGCAAATGCACTACAATGTGGATAAATGCGAGGTTATCCACTTTGGTAATACAAACCGGAGGGCAGATTACTATTTGAATGGCAATAGATTAAGAGATGGGGAAGTCCAGAGAGACCTAGGGGTACTTGTACACCAGTCTCTGAAGGCAAGCATGCAGGTACAGCAGGTGGTTAAAAAGGCAAATGGTATGTTGGCCTTCATATCAAGAGGGTTTGAGTATAGGAACAAGGATACCTTACTGCAGCTGTACAGGGCCTTGGTGAGACCCCACCTGGAGTATTGTGTGCAGTTTTGGTCACCTTATCTAAGGAAGGATGTTCTTGCAATGGAGGGAGTGCAGAGGCAATTCACCAGGCTGATACCTGGAAAGGCAGGAATGACTTATGAGGAAAGATTGCGCAAATTGGGATTGTACTCGCTGGAGTTTAGAAGATTGAGAGGGGATCTCATAGAGACGTATAAAATTCTGGCAGGACTGGACAGAATTGATGCAGATGGGATGTTTCCAATGATGGGAAAATCCAGAACCCGGGGCCATGGTTTGAGGATAATAGGCAAACCATTTAGGACTGAGATGAGGAGGAATTTCTTGACCCAGAGGGTGGTGAATCTGTGGAATTCATTGCCACAGAGGGCAGTAGAGGCAGGTTCATTAAATATATTTAAGAGGGAATTAGATCTATTTCTTCAGTATAAGGGTATTAAAGGTTACGGAGGGAAGACGGGGACATGGTACTGAACTTTAAGATCAGCCATGATCTCATTGAATGGCGGAGCAGGCTTGAAGGGTCGAATGACCTACTCTTGCTCCCATCTTCTATGTTTCTATGACCACAGTGGAAGGTGCCGGGAGCCTTGGGGGGGGGGGGGGTGGGCGGAGACGGAGAAATTGAGAGAAGGGAACTACTCGTCCTCACACCCTGTCCACTGCAAAGAATTCATCCTCTTCTCTCAATTTCTCCATATCTGCTCCCAAGATGAGGTCTTCCAGTCCAGAGCCTCTGAAATGTCTGCCTTCTTCCACCACTATTAACTTGGCCCTCACCCACATCTCATGCATTCCCTGCTCATCTGACCTAGCCCCCACCCACCCCTAAAAACAATAAACACAGAATCCCCTCATCCTTATCTACCACCCCACCAGCCTCCACATCCAACACATTATCTGCCAGAATTTACGGTACTTTCTACAGGACCCCACTACCAGACACATTTTTCCTTCTCCTCCCCTCTTAGCCTTCCATAGGGACCACATCCTCCATGACTCCCTTGTGCACTCTTCCCTCCCCACCCATTTCCCCCTTGCACCTTCCACTGTAGTTGTAGGAGGTCTAATAACTGCACCCACACCTCCTCCCTCATCATAGTCTGAGATCCCAAACAGACCTTTCAGATGAAGCAACACTTTACCTGTACCTCCAAAGAACTTATTTACTGCATCCAGTATGCCCTACATCGGAGATACCCGTCACAGATTAGGAGATGACTTCACCCAACACCTCCTCTCCATCCACAACAAAAACGACCTCCCCGTAGCCAACTATTTCAGTTCTGAGTCACACTCTCAAGCTCACAAGCCTGTCCATGGAGGAACAACACCTCATTTTTCATCTGCGCACCCACCAACCCTAGGGTATGAACAATGAGTTCAATGCATTCCACAAACAAACTTGCTTTCCCCCACCCCCCCCACCCTTTAACTAGTTATTACAGTTCCTACTTTCTCTCTCTGCCTAGCCTAGACTCCTCCCCCCACTCCTGTGGTGTTCCCCCCCCAACCTATCATCTCCCACCCTCACCACCCCATCCCCCTTTCCCACTTTTGTTCAGACATCTCTCATGTCCCCCCACACCTTGATAAAGAGCTCCAGCCCAAAATGTTGGTGATGTATCTTCACCTTTGCTATATAAAGGCACTGTTTGACTTGCTGAGTTTCTGCAGCATTTGCATTTTTTTCCACTTAACCACAGTGTCAACAGAATCCTGAATTTTACAATTTGTGATTTTTGGTGCATTTCCTGATTTGAAGTTGCCTGAAATGCATCATCATATTTATTCCATTTATTTTTCTATCTATTTATTAACCACTGACACACAATCTGGTCCTCGCATGGTACAAGATTGCCTGCCCTTGCACTAGGTGAAGTCCTAATTAAAGCTCAATAAAGAATAATGTTCTGTTCAATAAACTTAAATTGCAAGTTCATTAGAACAATCCCAGCTGAATATTTCTAATCAGTGTTGCCCCCCATTTCTCAGTGATACTGAGTAAACAGTATATACAGTGTCGCTCATCATTGCTCTGAAGGTCTGATGCCTTGGTGTTAATATTCCTCAAAAGCTGGTAGAGTTGACCAATGCCCAGTGGTGATCTCTGGGATAATGATAGTGGTGTAATCAGTGATTGTAGTCACTATATTGTCATGAAGCTAAATGGAACTTGTTTAAAATATTGTGTTGACAAGGCAAGAAATAGGAAAGTTGCAGGTATGGTTAAAGAGCTGGTTCAAGAAATAGTAAGTGGATCATTGGGCTCACATCCAAGGTGGATGAGATCTCTACAAGAAGGACAGGTTGCACCTAAACTGGAGTGGGCTCCAATATCCTTGCAGGAAAATTAGCTTATGCAACTTGGGAATGGTTAAACTAGTGATTCCCCAAGTAGGCACTGTGGGCGGTGGAAAGATCCAAAGTAGTGGTGGGGAAAAAGGGACCAGTCAGAACCTTCCATCTTATTCAGTCTTCTGTAAAGTTTAATGAAGAAGCCAATGCAGTAATTTTCTGGCCAGACACAGGGTGGCAGTAGTGAGGAAAATAAACAGTGACGAGACGTTCTCGCGAGAGCTGAACTCAGTGGCTGCCATGTTGGACTGGCGTCACTATCCCCCTCTCAGTGCCGCCACCAACCCCCTTCTCAGTGCTGTCGCCAACCCCCACCCTGGGGAGTGGGGGGGGGGGTATTTGGGATGTGACCTGGAAGCCAAGGGGGTGGCAGTCTGAAGAAGTTTGGGAACCACTAGGTTAAACTAATGTGGCAGAGGTGATGTGATGTAGGAACCAGAGCATCAGATCAGCATGTGGAGAGACTGAGAGGAAGAGAGGTGTTATACAAGAAGGACAGGCAGGGCCAGGTTAATGAACTTAATGGGGTTGATGGATTTATTTCAATATAGCGACTGTTATGGATAAGCCAGATTAATTTAGAGCCTGGTTTAGTGCATAGACATATGACCTTTGATTAAGAAAAGGACAGGACTGACAGCTCAAAGCATGGAGGATTGTAAAAGAGGTGGGGAAGTTACACTACTGATAAGAGAAAATGCCACAGTGGGACTTCAAGAGAATATAATGGAGGACTCATCAGTGAGACGATGTGGAAGAATTACTTTGATGGGGTTATGTTATAAGCCTATAAATAGTTGGAGATAGGGGAATACATATACCGGCAGATTATGGAAACGTATAAAAAAATCAGCTGGGTTGTCAAAGTGTGTGTCTGATTTCTCTATATTGACTTGGACTTCCTTAGTTCAAGAGACATAGATAGAGCAGTGTTTGTTGGGGGAATCCAGCAAGGTAGTCCAACCAGGAAAGGCAGCCATACTTGGCCTTGTATTGGGAAATGAACCAGGCCAGGTGATTGGTGTATTAGTGGGAGAATATTTTGGGAACTGTGAACCCAGCTCAAGTTTTAAGATAGTTATGGATAAGGATATGGACCTTGGGGAAAGCAAATGACAGCACTATCAGATAAGAGCTGAGGAGAGTAGGTTGGGAGTAGCTATTACTGGGCCAGTCCCCATCTGTTATGTGGGAGTATTAAAATTCAGGATGGGTATGTTCCAGTGAACAAGAAAGCCAAGGGTTTGGGAACCTTGGATGATGAGAGATGTTGTCAATTTAGTTGAGAAATGAAAAGAAAGCATATGTAAGGTTTAGAAAGCTGAAATTGGACAGGATCTTAAAGGAATAGAAGCAGGAAAGAACTCAAACAGGGAATCGGGGGGCAAAAATAGCGTCAGGCAATGTCCTTGACAATTCCAAGGATATATACATTAAAAACAAAAGGATAAGCAGTCGTGCTACCCAAAGACCAAGGAGGACATTTATGCTTGGAGCCTGAGGAAATGTGTGAGGTACCAAATGGGTATCTTGCATCAGAATTCACCAAGGAGAAGGGCATGAATGGTAGTGAAGGTACTTAGAGAAGCAAGCGAGGTGATTGCTGGAACTTTGGCCGAGAGCTTTGCATCCACTGTTACCACAAACACGGTCCCAGAGGATTACAAAGTAGACAATATTGCTCCTTTGTTGTCGAAGTGGCTATAGGGGTAATACTGCAATTTATAGGCTGGTAAGAAATTTTCCTGGATTAGATTATTAGCTGTGAGGAAAGATTGGATTCTTTTCTCTGGAGCATTGGACACCGAGTGAAGAACTGATGGCAGTTTATATAATTATGAGAGGCATAGATATGGTAGATGAACAGAGTCTTTTTTCCTGGGGCAGAAATGTCAAAGACTAGGTGCCATCATTTAAATGGAATGTGCGAAGCACAGAATCTGGTAGGTGTCTGGAATGCGCTGCCAAGGGGTTGGTAGAAGCAGTTATGATGCTAATATTTAAGAGGAATCTAGATGGGCACATGAACCTACATGGAATGGAGGGATACAGATTGTGCAGGCAGATGGGATCAGTTTAATTTGCCATCATGGTCATAGGACTGAGGTCCTCCTCTGCTGTGCTGTTCCATGTTCTCAATAACTTACCTCCATTGATGCTCTTTCAAACATACCCATCTTGCTGATTATTTTATTTATGAATTGTTAACTCTTTGTTCGCCCTTATATTAAACAATAGTGAAGAATATTTATGCAGATTTTTAAATTTAGACATGCAGCAAGGATGCCCATGCCATCCAATTACATCTAATTGACTGACAATCCCAGTACATTTTAAAGGATGGGAGGAAACCAGAGCTCCCAGAGGAAACCCACAAAGACTCAGGGAATACATACAAACTTCTTACAGACAGCAACGGATTCGAACACCGTTCACCGGTGCTGCAACAGAGTTGTGCTAACCGTGACGCCCCAATATGAGTAAATATCGTGTGTAAATATTCTCTGCAGTATTTTTTTTTAAAACAGTCTCTATCTCAGTATTTCCATCTGTTAGAGGAAGATTTTCATTTGACTTCACAGTTACTCAATGTTCTTTGCCTTGAAAATATATAAAAAATCTTCACGTGACATTTGTGAGTCAGCTGTAATGGAGTTGGAACAGCTATTGAAACAGTAATGCTTTAGTAATTGAATCCTTGAACCTTCAGAGAGCTGATTTCATTGGGTTTCCTGGGCATTACTGGGCCCCTGAGACAGAAGGATTTAAAAAATGATCTACCTTAGGAATCAAATGTGCAAGTGCTGCTGTCACACAATGGCAGGACCTTCTCCTCCTTCCTCATTATCTTCTTCTTCTTTTCTTTCTTCTTTGGCTTGGCTTCGCGGACGAAGATTTATGGAGGGGTAAATGTCCAAGTCAGCTGCAGGCTCGTTGGTGGCAGAGAAGTCCGATGCGGGACAGGCAGACACGGTTGCAGCTGTTGCAGGGGAAAATTGGTTGGTTGGGGTTGGGTGTTGGGTTTTTCCTCCTTTGTCTTTTGTCAGTGAGGTGGGCTCTGTGGTCTTCTTCAAAGGAGGTTGCTGCCCGCCGAACTGTGAGGCGCCAAGATGTACGATTTGAGGCGATATCAGCCCACTGGCGGTGGTCAATGTGGCAGGCACCGAGATTTCTTTAGGCAGTCCTTGTACCTCTTCTTTGGTGCACCTCTGTCACGGTGGCCAGTGGAGAGCTCACCATATAACACAATCTTGGGAATGCGATGAAAAGCACAAAGATGATTTCAATCTCTTTACAATATTGGGCATGTTTACGCAGCCATACCAGTATGGTCTGGAAGGCTGGCGGCAAAACTCTGCGTGCCAAACTGCATGAGTTTTTCAAGCTTTGTTGGGACCAAGGAAAACTGCCTCAGGACCTTCGTGATGCCACCATCATCACCCTGTACAAAAACAAAGGCGAGAAATCAGACTGCTCAAACTACAGGGGAATCACGCTGCTCTCCATTGCAGGCAAAATCTTCGCTAGGATTCTACTAAATAGAATAATACCTAGTGTCGCCGAGAATATTCTCCCAGAATCACAGTGCGGCTTCCGCGCAAACAGAGGAACTACTGACATGGTCTTTGCCCTCAGACAGCTCCAAGAAAAGTGCAGAGAACAAAACAAAGGACTCTACATCACCTTTGTTGACCTCACCAAAGCCTTCGACACCGTGAGCAGGAAAGGGCTTTGGCAAATACTAGAGCGCATCGGATGTCCCCCAAAGTTCCTCAACATGATTATCCAACTGCACGAAAACCAACAATGTCGGGTCAGATACAGCAATGAGCTCTCTGAACCCTTCTCCATTAACAATGGCGTGAAACAAGGCTGTGTTCTCACACCAACCCTCTTTTCAATCTTCTTCAGCATGATGCTGAACCAAGCCATGAAAGACCCCAACAATGAAGACGCTGTTTACATCCGGTACCGTACGGATGGCAGTCTCTTCAATCTGAGGCGCCTGCAAGCTCACACCAAGACACAAGAGAAACTTGTCCGTGAACTACTCTTTGCAGACGATGCCGCTTTAGTTGCCCATTCAGAGCCAGCTCTTCAGCGCTTGACGTCCTGCTTTGCGGAAACTGCCAAAATGTTTGGCGTGGAAGTCAGCCTGAAGAAAACTGAGGTCCTCCATCAGCCAGCTCCCCACCATGACTACCAGCCCCCCCACATCTCCATCGGGCACACAAAACTCAAAACGGTCAACCAGTTTACCTATCTCGGCTGCACCATTTCATCAGATGCAAGGATCGACAATGAGATAGACAACAGACTCGCCAAGGCAAATAGCGCCTTTGGAAGACTACACAAAAGAGTCTGGAAAAACAACCAAGTGAAAAACCTCACAAAGATAAGCGTATACAGAGCCGTTGTCATACCCACACTCCTGTTTGGCTCCGAATCATGGGTCCTCTACCGGCATCACCTACGGCTCCTAGAACGCTTCCACCAGCGTTGTCTCCGCTCCATCCTCAACATCTATTGGAGCGCTTTCATCCCTAATGTCGAAGTACTCGAGATGGCAGAGGTCGACAGCATCGAGTCCACACTGCTGAAGATCCAGCTGCGCTGGGTGGGTCACGTCTCCAGAATGGAGGACCATCGCCTTCCCAAGATCGTGTTATATGGCGAGCTCTCCACTGGCCACCGTGACAGAGGTGCACCAAAGAAAAGGTACAAGGACTGCCTAAAGAAATCTCTTGGTGCCTGCCACATTGACCACCGCCAGTGGGCTGATATCGCCTCAAACCATGCATCTTGGCGCCTCACAGTTTGGCGGGCAGCAACCTCCTTTGAAGAAGACCGCAGAGCCCACCTCACTGACAAAAGGCAAAGGAGGAAAAACCCAACACCCAACCCCAACCAACCAATTTTCCCCTGCAGCCACTGCAACCGTGTCTGCCTGTCCCGCATCGGACTTGTCAGCCACAAATCAGCCTGCAGCTGACGTGGACTTTTACCCCCTCCATAAATCTTCGTCCGCGAAGCCAAGCCAAAGAAAGAACCAGTACCACCACCAAAGACCGTGCACAACTGAATACGAGCCTGGATTCTGCTTCTCTGCAGTTCTCTATACAATTCTAAACAGCAGTCAATTTAAGAATCTGAGAGCCATCACATCTTGGTGGTACATTTTAACAGGAACTGGAAGGAACTGACCTTTGTCACATCCCATCTGCCTGGAAACATGCAATTGTGTTGAATATCTGTTTCAAGACTATATCTTAGCCACATAGATGGGTGAAAGGCCAGGATGTTCAATCAAATTTTAAGAACCTTGAATTCAAACTTTAAGACCTCAAGAGTAAAATTTTAGTCTAAGATGATGTTAGAAGTGTGCCTCAGAAGCGGAATAATCAAGAAAAGTCTTGATTTATGATTAAGCTCCACTATTTTCGCAGTCACTGATTTGTTAGTCTTCGTGTTGGTTTCAAAACTGACAGCGTTGGGGATTTTTAAGACAGAATTATAAATGATAGCACATTTTTTTGCAAATTGAATTTGTTGCATCTTTTCCAATGGCTTTCCCCAGCTTTGGTAAATGATTGTAGCATAAATTATTAAAACGTTGGTCATTGTAATTTCAGCGTGGCTGCTGAATGGATTTATTTGTCTGATTTATTCTATTCAGAATGATGAGGTCACTCTTGACTCAGATTTACTTTAATCTCTGTGTCAGAAGATTATGGGTTTAGGTCTGACGCAAAAGGCAAATACAAGGTTCGTGTGTGTTAAATGGGGAACTGGAGAGGTCTTTTGGATGAGACTTAACTTGAGGCACATCACAAAACTATTCAAAACTATGTCACTGGTGTCCTGGCTGAGACTTATCCTGTCATCAAAGTCAATAATGCCACATTGTCTGGTTTGTTTGTGGGAACTTGCCCTCTGTAAATTATCTGCTGCCATACAATACAAACATCTACAAAAAAAAAATCTCCATCTGGCATTTTAACACAGAAGTAAAGCAGAAATAATGAAAAAAAATAGCTTACTTACCTCCGGGGCATGGCTGTTTACACAGGCAGGGCATTTACACACAGTTGCAATGATTTCAGAGTTGCGGTGTTTTCAGAGGCTGGACATTTGTGGTGGGTGTAGGTTGAGGTAGGAGTAGATCTACCCCCACTGTCGCCCCCATCCTCCATGGCCCCCATTCTCCATCGCCGTTATCCACTGTCCCCTGTCGTCCACATGGGCACCCTTTCTTACCTTCGGTGGAAAGGTGACTCAGCCCCAAGCACCTGATGGGAGAGCAGCAGGCAATGGCTGGCTCGATGTGGGAGCAATGGCGGTCTTCCTTACCCTCAGGGGCTCTGCGTGTCCCTGAGTCTGGCGGAACAGTTCCAGCTGCCTGTGGGGGGATCATGGGTAAGGAAGATGGCCATTGTGCCTGCATTGAGCCATTGCCGCCTGCTTCTCGCCGCGAAGCGGTGCGGCGCGCAGGTGAACTTTTGGTTTGGCAGCACGTCACCCCTGCTGCTGTGTCTGGAGTTGGATGGCCTGGGGCAGGGGTGGGGACGGATGGCCGGGGCTAGGGAAAAGGTGGTCAAGGGTAGGAGCCCATTTTTGTGGTGTGCCTGTGGTCAGTTTAGACTGCAGCCGCTCCGTAAGAATGTATAGGAGTCCTGGTGGAAAAATTATGGGATGGAATTTACATAATAAATTCCATCTCAGCATTTTTACACTGCCAAGTGGAGCAAAAATTTCTGCTTCCCAGTGGTTGTGTATAAATGCCTATTGATTGGAATACCCTGAAGGTTATAAGAGAAGCTTACTGCTTAAAACACTAGAACACTACCACACAGAAAGAATATTCTTCACCAATAGATCTTTTCTTATTTATTCACAAATACAACCATTGCATAAACATGCACGTGAGAATATGACCAGCATTTGCTTGAGCGAAACCCTCAATTTACATTGTTTCTCATTCAGATGCACAAGATTTAAAAACTGGAATTATAAGAATTCTCTGCACAAATTTAGAAAGCTGGGTTTTTTTGACAGTTTGTTGATGTGAGTGGAATTGTTGGACCTATGTATTAGCTCCCCTATTTCCATAGTCCCCTTCAGTCACTTACCCTGTCCTTCAAATGGTTCTCGATCTGAAACTGGTATCAATGACTAACCTGCAGATATCAACATTGAAAAAAATTAAAGAACGATTCAGCCGCTTGAAACTGAAGACAGAAAGTCCAACAGCAGCTCTGGGGACTTAGACTAAGGCCTGTTCTGTAGAAACAGATTTAATTTGCGTCACTATTTTAAATATTTTCAATATTCAGTGCTGATTGCAATGTTGTAACTCTGAGTTGGTTCATGGCCTGTGATGTGTCCCAAATTTAAAAGGTTGCATTTTTTGCTATTTTTGGAAAAGTTGTCACAAAATCACAAGACAGCAGAAGTACGCCCATTGGCCCATTGAGTCTGCTCTGCCATTTTAATCATGAGCTGAGCCATCCTCCCACTCAGGCCCACTCCCCGGCTTTCTCCCCGTAACTCTTGATGCCCTGACTAACCAAATACCTGTCAATCTCTGCCTTAAATTTAATCTTAAATTTAAACCTGATTGTTGACTTCAGGAAGGCAAAACCAGAGGTGTATGATCCAGCAATCATTGGGGGAATCAGGGTGAGTCCTTGGGCGTCACTATCTCGGAGGATCTTTCTTGGATCCAACACACAAATGGCATCATGAAGAAAATGCGTCTGCACCTCTGCTTCCTCAGGAATTTGGGGATGTTTGGCATGACATCAGAAACCCTGGCAAATTTCTACAGATATTTGCTGACCGGCTGCATCATGGCCTGGTATGGGGAAACCAATACCACTGAGCAAAAGGTATTGGATACAGCCCAGGACATCATGGGTAAAACCTTCCCCACTGGCGAGAACATCTATAGAGAACAGGTGGAGAGCAGCAGCAATCATCGAGCATCCACTCCATCCAGCCCATTCTCTGTTCTCACTGCAACCATCAGGAAAGAGGCAAATGTGCCACAGGACTTGCACCACCAGGTTTAGGGGCAGCTGCTATGACTCCACCATCAGACTCCTCAACAACAAACTCAGAGACTCATTTAAGGACTCGTACATGTGCACTTTATTGATTTTCTCTCTCTCTCTCTCTCTCTCTCTCTCTCTCTCTCTTTCTGCATTGCACAGTCAGTTCATTTACATTTCCTTATTTACATTTGTATGTTGAGTCAGTTTGTTTTTTGCACTGCCAGTAAATGGTAATTCTGCCTCGCCCACAGGAAAATGAATCTCAAGGTTGTATAGGATGTCATTTATGTACTCCGACAATAAATCTGAAATTTGCAAATCTGAAATGTGCAATGCACCCAATGACCTTGCTTCCACTCCCACCTGCAGCAGCAAGTTCCACAGACTCACGATCCTCTGACTAAAGACATTTTTGTGCATCTTTTGACTAACTGCTCCTATTATGTACCTAACTAGAGTAATTAGTACAATGAATGAGTGTGCTTTACATTTCATAGGAATTAAGGTGCAATAAATATAAAGAAATGGAATAAATTAAAACCACCGGTATGAAGCACCTCTGGGGATTGGTAGATGCCAGAAAAGTGAATTTTCCAGTTGCTTGAGATTGTGTAATTGGCGAACTGACCGCTAGGGGCACCATTTTTACCTATTTATTTTCCACAATTTTTTTTCACTGGTTGCTTCAATTCCGGGTAACGGATTTCACTGTAGTTTGTAATTGTATAGTTATTTTAGAGACAAGGATGTCTAAAACCATAGATTACAAGAAGAAAATATTTCATTTTGCAGCATACTACAGAAGAAAACCCTCAAACCAAACTCCGCACTACAAAGGATAAGAGTGGGATGGGAATACTGGTTATTTGTGTCACAAATCATACTGAGGCTATGATGCCCTGTTGCAGATGCTGATATACCCAAGATATCCTTGGTGAGCAAGAAAGAAATGGCAGATATTTGAGTACATTGCTGCCAGATTTAGAATATATTTACGTCAATTATGAATATAGGCAGTTTATGGGATGGAAAAAAGAAGTGAATAACTAAAATGTAGGATAGGTGAGGTGAACTATTGTACACTTGGTTACCTGGCTTTGCTTCGTTCTGTGACTGTACCTGTGGCTCCTCCCTCTTGACCCTGTATGAAGATTCCAACAACCCTTGACCCTGTATAAAGATTCCAACAACCCCTGCCTCAGAAAGCCTGGGTCACAGCACAGGATAAGGTCCAAGATTATTGTGAATAAAAGCCCTTTGATCATTGACTCAGTCTCAGTCTTTTGGGTTATTAACAGTGTGTCAATTTTATTCACAATATATTTTTTCTTCTCCAACAATGGACCAGCTCTTGAAGCTGGAAATCGACCCACATTCGCCAGAAGCCTCAGACAACTTTGAACTCTAGCTATGATGCTTCGAGGTCTTCCTCCAAACCTCCTCTGGGGTTGTGGCAACTGAGGCAAACAGACTGCACCTATTCTCCTAAGTCAGTGCTCAAGAGTACCTCATGATCAGGGACACCTCTACATGCGTGGAGGTAATGGACATACTCAAGGAATAGTACAGGGAGAAAGTTAACGAGGAATACACCAAGCACATGCTGGCCTCGAGCAATGAGTTCCTCTGGGCCATGTGGGGACTCGCATGGACGTACAACTTCCAAGCAGTGTCAGCTGCCAAAAACATGGAGAACATAATTCGGAAGCCCTATGTTGCAGACATCGGGTTAGACAATGTGCACCAGAGGTTACTCAAGCAGAGTAAGTTAGACTTAAAAGGGGTGATCAATCTTGCAAAATTGCTCGCAATCGCCATCTGTAACATGGAAGCGTACTCAGCAAACGGCACAGGCCCACACTGGGGTCACCATACTGAGATGTGGGTCTGCAGGTCAGTGGTCCGCTACTGTGGCCGATTAATGAGTTCACTCCGGCCGCGGTCTCCCAGGAACGCCTGAAGTGCTACTTTTGCAGCCAAACAAAACATCCCTCAAAGTGCTGCTCAGCGAAAGACGCGATGTGCTCAAAGAGCAGAAAGAAGGGACACTACTCGAGGGTATGCCGATCACAGCCATCCTCCAGCCCCAGTGCCAGCACGTGCACGGTATGGCAGCTGTCATCTTCTGGGGACGACCATGCCGCATCATGAGGCCTGCCATCTTGGACGCCACCAACTTCTGGGGATAGCCACACCATCGTGTGGGCGCCGCCATTATGCTCCCAGACTATAAGTTAGTACAGATCAGACCACAGACCTTGGCCTCCATGATGCTGGACCAAAACAGCCCACATCAACTCTACTGCTCCATGATAGATAGCTCAATCAATGACCAGGTGATTAAATACATTTTCATTAGCGGGAGCACTGAGAGCTTTATTCACTCTGACACGGTGCAGTGTTACTCCCTTGATGCGAGGCTGGTCAACTATAAAGTTGCCCTAACCTCAAAGTCCCACTCAGCCAAGGTCCACAGATACACCACAGTGACACTGACCATATAGGGCATGAGTTACAGAGACTTTAAGCTCTTTATTATGCCGCAGCTTTGCACGCCAGTGCTGTTAGGGCTGGATTTTCAGTGCCACCTAAAGAGGATCACATCACTATGCAATATAACAGTCCTTCCCCACCCCCCCACCATGGTTGCTACCCACAGTTCATCAACTGTCCGCCCTGCTCCTCCCCACTCCCCACCCCACCCCCCCGGCTAAACTGACACGCAGTCTCTCTACCCTCCATTTTGATCCCCCACTGCTGTTCCCGAACCTCACCCCCAACTGTAAGCCAAATGCCACAAAAAGCAAGTGATACAGTGAAGAGGACAGGGTGTTTATTAAAGAGTGACAACTTTTGAATGAGGCCAGCACTAACCCATAGAGAGCACAGGTAGTGGTGGTCAAGGGTGGGGGTAAACACAGAATTGTGATTGATTATAACCAGACCATTAACTGCTACATGCATCTGGATGCCTATCCCCTCCTCCACATCAAATCAGCCAATATCGTGTGTTCGCCACAATAAATCTGAATTCTGCCTACCGCCGGCTCCCATCTGCTCAGAGGACTGCCAGTACACAGCTTTCGAGGCAGATGGTCTCCTCTACCATTTCCTCAGCATTCCCTTCGGTGTCACCAACGGTATCTCCATCTTCCAAAACAATGTGCGCTCCACCTTCCTCTACCTGGATAACATTGCGATCTGTGGCCGTGACCTGCAAGATCATGATGGAAATATCTATAAATTCGTTGCAACCGTCCAATGCCTGAATCTGACCTATGACAAGGATAAATGTGGTTTCCGCACTACCCACCTGGCGATTCTTCACTGTATCATTGGGAATGGGGTTATTGGCCCCAACCAACTGCATACACCCACTGTTTGAATTCTCCCTCCCCCACAGCCTCAAGGTCCTGAAAAGGTGCCTATGCTCAGTGGGTTCCGAACTATGTAGACAAAGCTCATCTCCTTATCAATTCCACATATTTCCCCTTGACAAGTGAGGCCTGGGCAGCCTTCTGTTGCATAAAGTCGCTACGTATGTGGTGGATGAATCTGCCCCATTTCAGGTGGAGAGTGAGTGATGAATCCAGTTTCGCCATGACCGCCACCCTTAATCAGGCAGGTCAGCCTGTGATCTTCTTCTCCCATACCCTCCAGGGCCCTGAAGTTCAACACTCCTCTATTAAGAAGGAAACTTAGGCAATAGTTGAGGCAGTATGGCACCAGGCTGGCAGATGTTTCACCCTGCTCATGGACCAATGGGCATTCATGTTTAACAACAAGCAGCAGGGTCAGATAAAGAATTATAACATTTTGTGGTGGAGATCGAGCTCTCCACCTATAACTATGATATCCTGTACTGGACGGTGAAACTCAACAAGATGGCCTTTCCTGAGGAACATGCGCCAATACACAGATAGACTGCCTCAACACCCTCCACAATGACCTTTGTCATGCTGGTGAAACAAGACTTTTCTATTTTATCAAATCTTGGAATCTGCCATATTCCATTGGGGATGTCAGAGACATGACCAGGGACTGCAGGGCCTGCGCAAAGTGCAAGCTGCACTTCTACCAACCAGATAGGGTGCACCTGATAAAAGCCACACAGCCTTTCAAACACCTGAGCATGAACTTCACCGTGACATGTATTTCGTCATGGTCATCGATGAGTATTCACATTTCCCCTTTGCCATCCCCTGTCCGGACATGACCTCCACCAAGGTCATCAGGACACTGTGTGACTTGTTCACCCTGTTTGGGTACCCGTCGTATGTCCACAGTGACTGGGGGTCCTCGTTCACAAGCTGCACCAATACCTGCTGGTCACCACCAGCAGGACCATGAGTTATAACCGCCAAGGGAATGTGCAGGTGGAGTGGGAGAATGGCATAGTGTGGAATTCCATCTTCCTTGCTCTTAAGTCCAGAAGGCTACCAGTCTCTGACTGGGAGGAGGTCCTTTCTGAGGCACTCCACGCAATCAGGTCGCTGATATGTACTGCCACCAGTGGCACCTCTCATGAACGAATTTTCTCCTTCCCCAGGAAGCCCACATCAGAGACCACCCTGCCTTCCTGGCTGATGTCCCCAGGGCCAGTCCTGCTAGGGAAGCACGTGAGGTGCCATAAAACTGACCCACTGGTCGAAAGGGGTCCTCCAATACGTGTACGTGGACTACCCGGATGGACGTGAGGAAGCCATCTCCATCCGGGACCTCGCACAAATGGAGATCCCCACCAAGCAACACCTCCTCCTCTCATGGAGACACACTATGTACCGTTGCACCACTCCACCACACCCCCCAGCAGGTCGACACACTGTTGGAGGTCCAGGATGAAACAATGGTCCCAACTACAGCAGAGCAACCTACTCTCCACCGGTCACTATAGAAGACCAAGCCACCAGACAGGCTTAATCTGTAAAACTTTGTGCCCCACGTCACTCTGCTGAACAAAATAAAAAAAAAACAAGGGGTGAATATTGACGCGCTGCAAATAGCGCAAAAGACTGAGGCCAAGTCACTGATCAACAGGCTTTTATTCACAATAAACTTGAACCTCATCCTGTGCTGTGACCCAGGCTTTCTGGGAGAGGGGTTATGGTGTTGGAATCTCTATATCCAGTCAAAAGGGAGGATCCTTGGATACAGTCACAGAACCAAGTGGAGCCAGGTAATCAAGTGCATAGCAGTTCACCACAATAGGATTGCATTATTACGAGAAGGAGTGATTTTCACACAAATAGTGATGTAATATTGAGAAGCATGCCTGTGAAAATAGGAATGAGACATCACTGGGAGAGAATGATATTCAAACGGTGGTGTGTCTCAGGAATCATTAAAACAAAACCCATGTTGCATCTACAGAAACATATAAATTCACAGTCACACACCATGTCTTTCCAAAAGGTGAACAGAGGAGTGCTCAAGTAAGACAACCAAGTATGTTTCAATGTAAAATATGTGAAGCAGAAACCAGCTACATGGTGAAACAAGATTACATTGCAGCTTTATAATTAAAAAAAAACTTTGGGTGCTTCATGGGAATGACCAATCATTACTGTGAAAGTCAGCCCACGCTGTAATAAAACAAACAGTCGAACATAGCAGAACCATTTAAGCATACAACAATTTCTTGATTTCTTTTATGTGAATAAAAGCCTGTTGATAATGTTAGCGGGAGTGAGGGGTACAAAGAAAGAATTCAGTAACTCGTCCTCTATATTGAGCCCCACTCAAAGCATGCAGAATATCCATCCCATTTTTATACACCTTTGGGCAGGGGTCAGTGTGAGACCCTATAAGTTTCACACGAGTTTTACTCAGCTGGCAATTCTTGTTTTTACAACTATGGTGTCTGCAGACAAGCTGGCAAAAGTAGGATGATCTCACTTCCCTATCTATTTGTTCCTACTACATTCTTTGTGGTGTTAGATATTATCTCACTATAGCACAAGCAACTATATTCACGCTCAACTCATTAACCCTTTGTTAAGCATTTTCGTTAAACTTATTTTTTCACATAACTGCATGCAGAGTCAAAGAAATGTGAAGGTAAAGGTTCCATGATTGTCACATAATACAACATTTAGAATGTAACACACATGAAATTCTTTAACTTTGGTCTACTGTAAGGCTGACAGAGACTCGCCACTTTGTCCAGTGCCCCTCACAGAAAGCTACAGCAACTGATGTTCCTAGGTGGTCTCCCCTCCAAGTACTGACCAGGCCTGAGCCCGTTTAGCTTCTGAGATCAGAAAATCTCAGGCATATTCAGACTATTAGGGACTGCATGTGCATTTAAGTGGGAAAGCAAGAATGGGAACAGTGCTTGAAAAGAAAGTGGGCACACAAGAGACCATCATGGAAAGAAAGAGTTCTTGGGGAATAATAGGACCAGAAGGCATTTAAACAGAAGGATGAAAATTTTAAATTGGTCAACAAAGAACTGGGTGATGAGTGTAGGAAAGCAGCAGAGTAGATGCAATGAAGTTAAGAAATCTGGAGAACAAAGGTTGTCCGTGTGAACTCTAGATTAATGCAATGCTGGAGGTGACAAAGTTCAGCAAATAAGGTCAAGTTATAAGGATGAAGTTCAGGGAGAATGCATGGCTGAGATTAATAGCTCTTGTCCTACAACTGTTAATTCGAGGAAATTGTGGCAATTTAGACTAATATCTAAAAATTGAAGATGGAGGAGATTATAGATGCAGTAATCTGGGTCAAAGCATTATCTGCTGGAAGAACTCAGCCAGAACCCTTCATGAAGGCTTGATTTCAGGCCACAATCCTTCACTAGGGATGAAGAAGTTTGAAGTCTGACGAAGGGGTTTGGCCTGAACTGTTTACAATTTTTATCTCCCAATTACACTGCTCGACTTGCCGAGTTCCTCCAGCAGATTGTGTTTTGCTTCTAGTGTCAAAGAAGCTACTTCGGAATGTTCCTCGTGCCATGTAAAATGTTAACTTAGGGAGGGAGGAGGGAAGGAGTGGGGGGGGGTGTGGGAGGGAGGAAGGGAGAGATTTTCTGTAATGCTATGAAAGCACGAGACATTTTAACAGGTTTCTAGGTTTCTGTTCAAATTTATCAATGAAGCTCACCTTTGTTATGGGTATCTAGGTCGTTGAATGTCTTTCAGAGGTCAGTGAAACCACAATGTGAATTCAATCTGCTCACTGGTAGAAGAATATTGATTATTAATAACAGGTCTGCTAATGGCATGACCATTTTAACTAATTGACTCCCAGGATCTTTACTCTGGTCTTAATTGCTTTTTGTGCAGTTCATTAAACACCTGAAATTAACCTCTCCAACCAAAGTTAATGGAAAAGCAACATCATTCAGTTGTAATAATACTGATCAGCTCCAAACTACCCAAAGTAATACATTGTATTGCAAAATGCACATTTAGTTTATTTGGCAGATTTAAAAGAGAAGTTAATTAACAGAAGAGAGGCTTGAAAATCTTTTTGACTTGCATTTCTTGAGATGCATCACCTAGTCAATCATTTTATCTTCCCCTGTTTATAATTTTCCATTTTCCATAGTATTGTTTCTTTTGAAACAGATAAATGTCTCATTTAATGTATTTCAAACTTTTTAAAAAAGTTGCAGTAAGTGTTTCAGAATCTGTTGCTGTATCAGTAGCATACCACCACCATTTAATCTGCCTGATTCACTATTTTCAGGCTATATCTTCTGTTCAACCATTGGCTAGAATTTTACAACTGAGAAATATTTACACAATTGAGACCCATCTAGTGTGATAAGCAGGAAGCTGCCAGAGGATCACAGCTTCTGTCAAGAGGAAGGGATAGTCAACATTTTGGGTCAACACCATGCATTATATCTAAGAATGTAGAGGGGAGATGGCTAGTAAAAAGAGGGGAGAAAGAGGGTTGAAGTACTGGTAGGTGACGTGTGGAATGAGCTGAGGAATGAGATGATGGGAAGATGAAGCCAGATGGAAGACAGGGAGGAGTGAAGCATGGCTGGTGGGTGACAGGTGGAGACAGATTGGACAAATGGAATCTGAGGGTGGAAGGGAATGACGAGGCCTTGAAGAAATACAACATTCACACACATAGATGCTCCTCAACATACAATTGGGTTACAACCCAGCAAACCCATCGTAAGTTGAAAAAAATACAGGTGTGCGCCACGTAACTCCCCAGAGAGTTCAGAAATCCCAATAATTACAATGAAACCCTCCCTTTCAGATTGTCCATCAAGAGTTATAAAAATGTGTTTTAAACACTTTTAGGTTCCCATAATGCCAAAAGGTTAATAAAATAATTATGATATTTTTTGTTTATTTCATGAATACATCATAACTAAACTATTGTATTTCTTAGTGGGAGCAGTGACTGTCAGAGGAGAGCAGGGCAGTGGGATAAGCGTGGGGACAGATACAGTGTAGATGGAAGAGAGCAGGGTAGTGGGATCAGTGTAGGGACTGATACAGCACTGTCAAGAGAGAGCATGGCAGTGCTGTTGGGCAAGAGCAGGGTAGTGGGATCAGTGTGGGGACCAACTCGGGGGTGTTGGGAGAATGCGGGGCAGTGGGATCAGAGTGGGAACGGACACGGGGCTGCGGAGAAAGAGCAGGGCAGTTGGATCATTTTGGGGATGGATATAGTGCTGTGGGGAGACACAACATCATAGCTTAGCCAAAATTCAAAATACAGTACAGATTCTACCATTATAACTTTGAAAAATTGTAAGTTGAACCATCGTAAATTGGATCACATTGGGATCCTCAAGGTCATGCATCAAGAGCACACAATGCATCAGAAGGTGATGATATTAATTCTTATGCAGACAGATGTAATGCCCGATCTTTAAAATTGAACTATATAAATTTGCATCCAAAATACAAATCAGAAACACACGAAACTTACTTGGGGACACAGCACCTAAACACACAGGATTTCACTGAGAATTTTGTTTGAATTTCTTAGCAAAAATATTGGAATCTTGCCAATAATACATTGGCCCAACAGCATGAGTAGAAGCAGAAGGTGAAGATTGGAAGGGCATGAGTTGGGAGGAACATAACCCAAGAGGTATTGATAACCAATGGTCTTTAAACAATCCATCAGGAAGCAGTGATGGGAGTTTTATCTAGGCCCCCAGTGGCAAAGGTGACAGAGGACCTGGTGAGAATCCAGATCACATGGGTGAGTAAGCAATGAGGTAGCAGGTTATTTTAGATCTTGCTGCAATGAGAAACATTAGTTCATAATTTTGTATTTATGGTGCCTTTAAGAAGGTGTGTTTATAATGTTATCAATTATAATTATAATGAATTTATTCTGAAGCAAAGGTCTAAGTTTAAACAACCCAAATAATGAAGGTATGAGGTTCAATAAGAGGCATGGGTTGTCTGTGGTAGATTGGAAATGACATTAATTGTCAGCAGGCAATGGCTGTCATGAAAGAATGAGTAAATGGACAAACTATACTGAAAAATAAGGAAATTGCACAGCAACTAAATCAATGTTTTATGTCTTTGTGATAGTACAGATTCTATCACCAATGTGTATATGTACATATGTACAGATTGTAGTGTAGGATGACTGTGATTGGCTGAGAGTGTAGCCACACCTACTGGCAGGTCTTAAAGGATTGCTCCTAGCCAGACCAGGTCATGCTGGACTGGTCGACCAACTTGTGATATGCTCCAGTCTTTTAGTTAATAAAAGCCTTGGTTTGGATCAACAAGTCTTTGGTTCTTTCGACGCGCTCTACAATTTTCACAAAAGAACATTCAGAAAACATCTTGGAAGTAATTGAGAACAACATGTCTTGGGTGAATGAAGCATTGCAAGAAACCAGCAGTAGGAAAAAAATTAAATGCTAGCAAAATTAAAAATGTTGAAAGCTGATTAATTCTCAGGACATGATGACCTGCTTCATATGAACAGACTGCAGAATCAGAATTTATGTGGTTTATTTTGCCAAAGATAAAAGGGAAGTGTGAAACTAAATCTGTTGAATTGAATTCTCAAGCACGAAGGATCTCTCTCTCTAAATCTGTTCCTTTGTTGCGAATTCTGCCAATACTGCTTTCCAACTTCTGCACTGAAAACTCCTAAGACTTTGGAATGATTTCTATCAGTGGCTATGGAATGTTGGCACCTTTACTCAAGTAGGTAAAAACATGACTTCACGGTGTGCCAGTTACAATTATTTGCTGCTGCAGACTTGAAACGTTATATAAATACACGAATGAGCAAAACATTATGATGGGCCATGTTACGCAGAATTCAAACAGCAACCTCAAGCATACGGCAAAAAAAAAGGAAAATAAATAAGTAAATGGAATGATTAAGAATAAATACAAATTTAAATAAAACTTTAAAATTGTAAAATAAATGTTCTATGAAGCAACAAATAAAAAAAAATGGTGAAGATGGGTGCAAATATTCAGCCAGTGCTGTGCCTTGGTCATTCTTTGCTCTCAGCAGCTGTTTGAATAAAGTTGTGTTTGAATAAAATGGATGAAGAGCTGGTTGATGCTGCTTGTCATTGCGATAACTTTCTTAGAGTCTCCTTTTCCCTGCTTAGTAAGAGTCTTTATCTTTATTATTATATTATAAAGTATATGAGTAAGGCATTATTTATAAACTAGGGGGGGGAGTTAATTATGACAGCAGCATGGTTAACGTGGCATTTAGCTCAACACTGTTACAGCACCAGTGACTGGGGTTCGAATTTAAATTTAAATATTTAAGTTATGGGAATTACTTGATTAAAGTGAACTTCACATAATTAAGGACTACAATGTTGATTGTTTTCAAATTAATTTATATTTTGCATTGTCTCTTGTCTTTTAAACTGTTTATTCTTAATGCTAGCATATTAGTTAGGCATTGTAGGAGTGAGTCTTAAACCCCTTTCACACTCGTCAGTGAACCCAGGAATCGAACGCCAATTGGCCTTAAAAGTGACAAATGTCAAAGCAAAATCTGCTCAACACCGGCGTCAGATGACGTCATGCCACGCCAGGGATTGCTGGCCTCGACCCCTAATACAATCCCCGCATCTGCAGATGCCAGCGTTGAGATCAGGCAAGGGTGAAACTGGCAATTGCATTGCAGGTACTTTCTATTAAAGGTAAAACAGACCAAATGCCGGGGATAAACCCTTGTAAGTGTGAAAGTGTGCAGTGTCCCAGTTAGGAGTGGTCTAGTGTGAAGGGCCAAACCCCCTTTCCTATCCTGGGACACTGAATGGCTGATTTACTGGGATGCAAGTGTGAAAGGGGGTTGAAGCAACTAGAAAATTTGCATATCTGGCATCTACTAATCCCCTTAAGTGTTGGATACAGGGGTTTTACTTTATGTAGTAATTGTAACATAGGTGAATATTCACATTGTAGACTGGCAATGAGGATGGGGTGATGAAGAATCACAGCCACAGCCATCGGAACTAATGCAGTCATTGAGGTCATTGAGTGATTACTGATATTGGTGGAATAAATCAGAGCAATGATTCATAGTCATTTTGAGGAGCAGATTCAAGCACAAAAGAATGAAAAGGCAGCATCTGCCTCGTTCACTGTGAATAACAGGTCCCGAAATGCTTATAGTGGAAAATCTCAGTCATTACTACAAAACAAGGGAGTCCTTCCATTCTTATGTCACAAGAGAGTAGGTGTTTGCTTGGATGAATAGATTGCACTGCGCTGGGTGGGTCACATCTCCAGAATGGAGGACCATCGCCTTCCCAATATCGTGTTCTGTGGCGAGCTTTCCACTGGCCATCGAGACAGAGGTGGACCAAAGAAGAGGTACAAGGACTGCTTAAAGAAATCTCTTGGTGCCTGCCACATTGACCACCACCAGTGGGCTGATATCACCTCCAACCGTACATCTTGGCGCCTCATAGTTTGGCGGGCAGCAACCTCCTTTGAAGAAAACCGCAGAGCCCACCTCACTGACAAAAGACAAAGGAGTAAAAACCCAACACCCAACCCCAACCCACCAAATTTCCCTTGCAACCGCTGCAACCGTGCCAGCCTGTCCCGCATCAGACTTGTCAGCCACAAACGAGCCTGCAGCTGACGTGGACATTACCCCTCTATAAATCGTCGTCCGCGAAGCCAAGCCAAAGAAAGAAAGAAAGAAGAAAGAGTGCAAGGCAAATATGCTCTGAATGAGGCCAAACACAATTCTGTTGGCAGATATGGGGCATGATACTTATGTTGCATGTTGAACAAAGAAGGAAATGCTGGAAAAATTCACCAGGGTAGACAGGATGACAGATACTCTTTGTAATAAAGTAACAGGAAAGCTGAAACATTATTTCTAGCTAGTGCATTTGAAGATTGTGTGAAGGTAAAAGTTTAGAACCCACAATATAGATCAGGAGGGAAGATTAGCGACCATGACATTTTTTTTTTGCATTTTTGCATGTGCTCTCTGAGAAAACTTGCTGGTGAAGTTATTAATGTACCATTGCATCTATGGTATTATGAGCTTGGGGAGAGAGCCCATAAAGTCCTGTCTTGGCAATTGAAGGTGGAAGAAACCTCGAGAACAATTTGTTTTATACAACATTTTATATCTCTTCCACAATTGGAGATGATATTCAGTTTATAAAGGTTGCATTGGCTGTGGGCAGGAAATGTATAGCGGTTACCTGGAAGTCTGACTCCCAGCTGAGCACCACACATTGGAGCATGGAGATCCAGAGCTGTGTTCCCCTGGAGAAAATCATCTACACTCTGAGGAGGAGGAATGGCACATACCCTGAAGTGTGGCAACTGTACTTGTGGTATATGATTACACCCCCCACTCCCACTTCCTTTCTTTAAAAAAAGGATTGGTGAATGGGAAGTTCACGCTAGTCTTGGAATGACTGTGAGACATGGTCGACATATCCCCAAGATTTTTTTTTCTGTCTACTTTAGGTTGCTCGGATATCTTCTTGGTTTATGTTATTTTGGGATTATTTCTGTGACCTGTTTGTAACTATTGTTATTTTGATGTGCTTTAATTTCTTTTGTAATTGGTATGCATTTGTTGATTTATCGTTTTGAGGTGGGGGGGGGGGTGAGGAAAGGGGGAAGGGGAAGAAAAGGACTTGCTATATTATACTCTGTAAAAGGAGATGATTGTTCCCCTGTGTTGTTTGAAATGCATGAGTCTGTAAAATCAAAAATTAAATATTAAAAGAAATCAAATGTATGTTGCAAAACATGTTAATTGAACCTTCAAATGGACGTACAAGATAATTGTGTCAATGGTGAAGATATAGGTGCAAAATGCTAATAGAGTAAAATCCCTCTTGTCTAGAATTCAAGTAACTGGCAGACTCAAGCAACCAGCAAAAAAAAAAGCGGAAAATACAGTAAGTGGGTAAAAAATATGGAAGCTTAAAATTGGTGCAACTCGCCATTGGTTCTGCATTTATGCCACGTGCAGTCTCAAGCAAACAGGAAATTCACTTATCCGACATCTACCAATCCCCGCAGATGCCGGATATCAGGGATTTTACTGTATAAATATGGTGTATAAATCAGAGGCACTAAAAGTGCTGAGAAGAGCAGGAGCGAAATGAAAGGAAGGCCTGACAGAAAGTCCTACACCTGTTCCAAAGTGAATCATTCAGAAACTGCTTCAGTTTACGGCACTTAAATTGTAGAAAGCTAAAAACCTCTATATGCAAGGCTAACAGAGGGTAGCAAGCCAAACAGTGGCAGTTAAGAAGTGTCCCAAGGGAAAGGAAATAATTGGAGTGGAAAACCATGGAAAAGAGATTTACATAACATTGAGGTGCACATATTTTAAAGTAGAGTATTTGTCACTAGTGATACAAAAGGAAAAAGAAGCAATTTCAAAATTAGAGTCAAGGATTAAAACTAAAACATTAACATGAATGTTGATGCAGCCACTGACTCTTCTTTCATACGAAGGGAAATGTTGGACCAAATGTTTTGTATGTAGCATAAGCAAGTTGGGCTAATATTTCTGGTGGAAGCTGGAGAAGGTGAAGAGTAGAGTGGTAAGAAAATCTCCTCCACAATCTCCATAATACCAGAGGGCTCCCTGCTCTACTCACTTTACCCCAACGACTGTGTGGCTTGGTATGACAGTAACACCATCTACAAATTTGTTGACAGTACCACAGTGGTGGGTTGTATAATGGAAGGGGATGAGTCAGAATTGTGGTGATATGCCATACACTACTAGGTCACCAAAGACCACCACATGACAAACCTGTATATAAAGCAGATTGGAGCTCATGCTCCTCCTTTTGACCTGGGCTTGCACAGAGGCAAGACCTAGCTGTATGTTCTTCTTTCTTTAGCTTGCCTTCGTGGATGAAGATTTATGGAGGGGTAATGTCCACGTCAGCTACAGGCTCGTTTGTGGCTGACAAGTCCGATGCGGGACAGGCAGACATGGTTGCAGCAGTTGCAAGGGAAAATTGGTTGGTTGGGGTTGGGTGTTGGGTTTTTCCTCCTTTGTCTTTTGTCAGTGAGGTGGGCTCTGCGGTCTTCTTCAAAGGAGGTTGCTGCCCACCGAACTGTGAGGCGCCAAGATGCACGGTTTGAGGCAATATCAGCCCACTGGCGATGGTCAATGTGGCAAGCTTTCTTTAGGCAGTCCTTGTACCTCTTCTTTGGTGCACCTCTGCCTTAGTGGACAGTGGAGATCTCGCCATATAACACAATCTTGGGAAGGCGATGGTCCTCCATTCTGGAGACATGACCTACCCAGCGCAGTTTGATCTTCAGAAAAGCCTACATTTAACCTTCACTCTGCTTTGTGTGGTTGATGTCGGTCACAATTTAATATGGTGATTTATATCCGGGATGGAAGCTACTCTTGACCTCGCCCAAGCTCCCGACTCCACTGACACCAGATCTAAGGATCTGAAAATGGAGATGTCCCCCATGCATGTGCAGCCCCTCCCGGGACCGAAGCTGCGGTGGAAAGAGGGACTCGCTCAGTGACTGAGGACTGTGAGAGGGACAGAAGCACCCTAGGAGCAGGTAAAGTATGGCCCAGAGCCCTGCCTGGACTCTCCGGGACTGGGTCCAGCCACATAGTCCACTGGGCTCCTGCTCAATAGCCAAGGGTTGTGACAATGCGGGCAGAAGGTGTACGCCAAGTATCCCTCCCAATCTCGATCTACCGCCAGGACCGCGAGGACAACCTGCTCCCCCAGAGACAACCCCAGCTAACCCCGACTCCCCAGAGGGTGCCCATGCTTCCCCAGGATCGAGTGGCTGCATGGGGAAGGGATCAAGCTCAGTATATGCCCCCAGTGCCACAGAATCAGAGACTCAAGTTCAGCCAGATGTTGAGAACAGACAGGCTTGAACTGGACTCCAGGACTCCCGGGACAAGCACTCACTTCAACTGGTGGCAGAGGTGTTTTCTAAACTACGTGGAGGTTGATGGGACGTCAGAGGAAGAAATGCTAGCGCAACTGGGGGATCGTCCGTACTCCCTTATGCAGGATGCTGAGTCCTATCAAAAGGCTATGAGCACCTTGTAGAGACACTATAATAAAGGGCACAGCGAGCTCCACTCCAGACACAGGCTCGTGACCAGGTCACAGCAAGCCGGGGAGCCGGGGAGTCTGTTAGCTAAAGGACTTAGCTAGGAAGTGTACTTTTAAAACTGTATCTGCTCTAGAGAATGCAAATGAGCTCATATTAGACAGGATTGTAGCAGGCAGAGGCTGCGAGAAAAGGGGACATTCAGGCTGGAGGAGGCAGAAATTATCGCAGAAGCTCTAGAAGATACTAGAAAGGAACTGGAAGAGTAAACTTTGCTGGACTCATTAGTCCTGCACAGGGAGAGGAACACTAGTGCTCAAAGGCAACATATAGCAGCAGGATCCCCACTGGAACCCTCCAAGTGCTCCTTCTGTGGTCAGAACAAGCACCGCAGAGCTCTCTGCCCAGCTTGAGAAGCTGTTCAAACTGCAAAGAAAGAGCATTATGCAAATGTCTGCAGAAGCTCTAAGGCTCCCACCAAAGCCTCTTCTCATGCAAATGAGAGGCGGGAAATCTCTTCTTCCTCCTCAGGTAGACAGAAACAGAGTGCCATGTGCAGTCGGCCATGTGGGACATAGGATGGCAGACAGAGGACACTACCACCGTGGGAGGAATATGGCCCAGAGTTCTACTGTGATCAGGGCGCTGAATACCAGAACGGTGGGCATGCCATGCTGGCTTCTTTATGTCTGAACCAGGTGAGTCCTCACGAATTATCAGATGCGACTGTTAGTATTAAAATTAATTGGTCGAAAGTAAATTGCCTGATGGACAGCGGAAGTACTGAAAGTTTCATAGACCGGGGGCTAGTAGAGCACCTTGCCCTGAGCATGTAATCTAGTGACCACCAGATTTTGTTCGTGTCCAACAGCCACACAGCTAAAGTGATACATTTCTGCAAGGTCATGTTGGAAGTACAAGGCACAGAGTACAAGAAATTTAAATTGTTAGTTCTCCCCCGTCTCTGTGCTCCTGTCCTTCTCAGGCTGGTCTTTCAATGTCGATTGGAGAGAATCACAATGATACACAATGGGCCCCTTCCCGCACTGCTCCTTTAGAACAAACAACACTGTAACTTGACAGCCCTGAATGTAGAACCTCCCTCGCTATTCACTCACTTCACCCTGGACTGCACGCCAATAGTCACCAAGAGCAGGAGGTACAGCCCGAGGGATAGAGAGTTCATTAGAGCAGAGGTTGGCAGACTCCTACAAGAAGGCATTATAGAGAAGAGCTCCAGCCACTGGAGAGCCCAAGTAATTGTAGTAAGCTCGGGGAAGAAGCAGCGGATGGTGATCGACTACAGTCAGACCATCAACAAGTTTACGCAGCTAGATGCCTACCCATTACCACGCATACCGGACATGGTGAACAGCACTATAGACCTCAAGGCAGAGTATCACCAGTTGCCCATCAGAGAGAGCGACCGCATATACATGGCGATTGAGACAGATGGCAGACGGTACGTTTCTCTGTCTCCCCTTTGGCATTACTAATGGGGTGTCAATGTTCCAGTGGGAGATGGACCACATAGTAGATCAGTATCAACTCCAGGTGGTGTTCCCTTACCTCGGGAATATTACCATTTGCGGCCACTCTCAAGCCAACCATGATATGAACCTCAAGTGCTTCTTCCAGGCAACTAAGCAATGTAACCTAACATACAATAAGGACAAATGCGTCTTTCGCGCTAAGAAACTGACCATCTTGGGATACATAGTACAAAATGAGGAAATGAGCCCGGACCCTGCCCACATGCACCCACTCCTAGACCTCCCAGTCCCACACACAGAAAACATTAAAGAGATGTTTGGGACTCTTCGCGTACTATGCACAGTGGGTTCCCACTGTCTCCCCAGGAGTTTGGTATGACACCAGAAACCCTAACAAACCTCTACATAGATGTCGTGGAAAGTGAGCTGACCAACCTCATCGCAGTCTGGTATGGAAACACCAATACCCCTGAGCATAAAGGCCTTCAAAATGTAGAGGACACAGACAAGGACATCACAGGCAAAATCCTTCTCATCATCGAGAACATCTACAGGGAACGCTGCCATCGGAGAGCAGCAGCAGCGATCATCAAGGATCCACACCATGCAGCACATGCTCTGTTCTCGGTGCTGCTATCAGGAAAGAGGTATAGGTACCCACAAGACTCGCTCCACCAGGTTGAGGAACACTGCCACCCCTCCACCATCAGACTCCTCAATGACAAATTCAATCAGAGACTCATTTAAGGACTCTTACCTGTGCAATTTATTGATTTTCTTTTTGTTCTCTCCACATGCACAGTTTGTTTACATTAATTATCTGTTTACAGTTCTTTTTTTCATGTTTACGCTGTGTACAGTTTATTTTTTGCACTACCAATTTGTTGTAATTCTGTTGCGCCCACAGGAAAATGGAATCTCAGGGATGAATGAGATGCCATGTATTTCCTCTGCCAATAAATCTGAAATCAGAATTTGAGTAACATAACGAGTATTAAATGGAACATATGCCAATATAATCAATTGCAAAGGGAGTTCTCTTGCACTGAAAATTAGAGTCACAGAGTGTTGCAGAGTGGATGATATCATCATACAGGTAGCTAAGGCTGATAAAACCATCTCACCCTACAGCGATTATAAAATGTCCATTTCTATAGTGGGGGACGATGAACAAAACTTTCTGCCCACCTCACAAGATTTATTTACTAAACCAGAAGTACTTCAGTTACAACTGACTGGCTCCTGGCTATGGACAGTTGATCTATATACAAATAAATACTCCTTGAGAATTAGTTCCCACAGGCGTTGAACTCGTTGAGCAAGCTATCCTGAAACAATCTACCAAAATATTCTGGGTGACAATGGATCAGATACTGAAAGAAGCCTAATTTTTTTTCTTGTGCAGTATGGATGACTTTCTACTTCTAGCTCCCAAGGAAGAGGAAACCTTTAGTGACTTGAAAAGGTGCATATAATGGTTCATAAAAATACGGGCAGGCATCTTTGTGCAAAAGGAAGAGATTTATTCAGATGAAATTGTGCCTCAACCATTCAAAGCAAAAGGTGAAGCCACCATCAGGAACCAGAAAGCCGGAAATTTTTACTGAGCTCTCATCATCTCTAGGCATGTTCCAAATACTAAATTTAATTTAGATTTATTTATTATTGCCATGTGTCGCAAGATGAAGTGAAAGGCTTTCCTTTGCACCAGCATAAACTCACCACATTCTGGCACCGTTATATGTGGATTGACTTGGAACATGTTGTCTCCCTCACTGTTGAGAACATTATGGATTACAGATGTTCACGTGACCTCCCTGTATGAAACTTATTTGGAAGTCGCCTCACCTGCCAATCAATGTTGGACTCCACCCACTCATTAGTGCACACCTTACCTTTGGATCATTTAAATGACTCAGGGTCATGATTGGCTGACACGCAGCTCAGAATTGTATAAAGATTGATACATGCCACATTTCTCTTTCTCTGCCTCTTGGTCCAAGTCCCAGACATTGCTCCATGCCAGGTCACTACTGTGGACATCGCTGGAGGAGTCGTGGGAAAGGTGTGAACTGACACTTAAGTTGAGCTGAAGTCCTGTAATAGATCAGTGTTTTCAGAGAGCCATATCCCTGTTGGTGCAGGGAATCTGGAGTGTGTTTGAAAGTCCCTATCTGTGAAGTGTGTACACATGAAGAAGCTTATAGGAGATAAGTGGCTACTGGCATTGGCTAACCTGGGTCCAATGTGAATGTCTATATAGTTGTTTAGTAGTAATTAAGTCTTGTTTGATGTCTTCCTCTGTTTGTGTATTCAATAAAATCACCTTTGATTGTAACTCTTGTGTCCAGATCCATCTCTGTGAACACACTGAATCTGATACTTTCAAACACAACAAGCATCATCTTGCAAAAAGAATGGAAAGAATGAATGGCTTCTTTCATTCTTTTTTCATAATTTTTTTATTTTTCACACTATGAACCATACTGACCAAAATACATACAGACATTTTTTTCTTGAATATACACAGTGTCATTTTCTCCCCTTTTTCCCCCCTCCCTTCCCTCCCTCCCTCCCCCTCCCTCCCTCCCTCACCCCTCCCTCCCCATTCATTCAACGTACAATCTATATGATACATTAAACCCATTAAACAACATCGTCACATAATAAAAATAAACAAGAAATTTGTGTCTTCTACTTTTACATACTGGGTCAGTTCATTTCGTTGTCTTCTCCTTCTGTCATTTTAGGTGGTGAAGGTCCGTGGTAGGATTTCTCTATTGTGTTCCATGTATGGTCCTATTTTTGTTCGAATACTGTGATGCTATTTCTTAAATTATATGTTATTTTTTCCAATGGAATACATTTATTCATTTCTATGTACCATGGCTGTATTCTCAGGTTATCTTCTAATTTCCATGTTGACATAATACATTTTTTTGCTACAGCTAGGGCTATCATAATAAATCTTTCTTGTGCTCCATCCAAATTGAGTCCAAGTTCTTTATTTCTTATATTACTTAGAAGAAAGATGTCTGGGTTTTTGGCATGTTGCTTTTTGTGATTTTATTTAATACCTGATTTAGATCTTCCCAAAATTTTCCCACTTTCTCACATGCCCAAATTGCATGTACTGTTGTTCCCGTTTCCTTCTTACAGCGAAAACATCTGTCTGATACTGTTGGGTTCCATTTATTTAACTTTTGCGGTGTGATGTATAGCCTGTGTAACCAATTATATTGTATCATGCGTAACCTTGTGTTTATTGTATTTTCCATAGTTCCGGAGCATAGCTTTTCCCATGTTTCATTCTTTATCTTTATGTTTAGATCTTGTTCCCATTTTTGTTTAGGTTTACAGCTTGTTTCCTCATTCTCCTTTTCTTGCAGTTAACATGTTTGTTAGAAATTTTTAAATTATCATTGCGTCTGAATCACATATTCAAAATTGCTTCCTTCTGGTAACCTCAGACTGTTTCCCAATTTGTCCTTCAAGTAGGTTTTCAGCTGGTGGTATGCAAATATTGTATCATAAGTTATACTATATTTGTCCTTCATTTGTTCAAAAGATAATAATTTATTTCCCGAAAAACAATTTTTTATTCTTTTGATCCCTTTTCACTCCCATTCTCTAAAGGAAAGGTTATCTATTGTGAAAGGGATTAGTTGATTTTGTGTCAAGATTAATTTTGGTAGTTGATCATTTATTTTATTCCTTTCTACGTGAATCTTCTTCCAAGTGTTGAGCAGATGGTGCAATACTGGTGAATTCCTACGTTGCACCAAATTTTCATCCCACTTATATAGTATACGTTCAGGTACCTTCTCCCCTATTTTATCTGGCTCTAATCTGGTCCAATCTGGTTTTCCCCTTGTTTGATAAAAATCTGATAGGTATCTTAATTGTACTGCTCTATAATAATTCTTAAAGTTTGGTAGCTGTAAGCCCCCTTGTTTGTACCATTCTGTTAATTTATCTAGTGCTATCCTCAGTTTCCTTCCTTTCCATAAGAATTTCCTTCTTATTTTCTTTAGCTCCTTGAAGAAAGATGTTCATTTTAATACAGTTTACTCTTCCTATCAGTGTTAGTGGTAAGTCTTTCCATTGCTCTAAGTCGTCTTGTAATTTTTTCATTAATGGCTAATAATTTAGTTTGTGTAGATGGCAGAGATTATTATCTAGTTGCATACCTAGGTATCGAATTGCTTGTGTTTGCCATCTAAATGGTGATTCTTTCTTAAACTATGTGAAATCCGCATTATTCATTGGCATTGCTTCATTTTTATTTGCGATGATCTTGTACCCCGATACTTCTCCATATTCCTTCAGTTTCTTATGTTTTATTGATAATTTTGATTCTGTTAAGTATACTATGACATCATCTGCAAATAGACTGATTTTATATTCCTTCTCTTTTATTTTTATCCCTCTTATTTTATTTTCTGTTCTTATCAGTTCTGCCAGTGGTTCTATAGCTAACGCGAACAGTGAGGGAGATAGTGGACGTCCCTGCCTTGTTGATCTGCTTAATTTAAATTGGTTTGGTATATATCCATTTACTGTCACCTTCGCCAATGGTCCCTTATATAATGCTTTAATCCAATTAATATATTTCTCTGGTAGGTTGAATTTCTGTAGTACTTTAAATAAATAATTCCATTCTACTCTGTCAAAGGCTTTCTCTGCGTCTAAAGCAACCACCACTGTTTGTGTCTTGTTTCCTTGTACTGCATGGATTAAGTTAATGAACTTACAGATATTGTTCGTTGTTTCTCTTTTTTTAATAAATCCAGTTTGATCTAGTTTTATTATTTTTGGTACACAGTCGGCCAATCTGTTTGCTAATAGTTTAGGTATTATTTTAAGTAGAGATATTGGTCTATACGATGCTGGTGTTAGTGGATCTTTCCCCGTCTTTGGTATTACTGTAATTATTGCTGTTTTGCATGAATCTGGCATGTTTTGTGTTTTTTCAATCTGGTTCATTACTTCCAGGAGTGGAGGAATTAATAAGTCTTTAAATGTTTTATAGAATTCTGTTGGGAGTCCATCCTCTCCCGATATTTTATTGTTCAGTAGTTTTTTTTAAATATCTCCTGTATTTCTTCTATTTCAAATGGTTTTATTAATTTCGGTAGTTCAATTTTAGTTAGAAATTCATCTATTTTGTCTTCTTTCCCTTCGTTTTCAGTTTGATATAGTTGCTCGTAGAATTCCCTAAAGTTTTCGTTGATCTCCGTTGGGTTATATGCAATTTGTTTGTCTTTTTTCCTTGATGCCAATACTGTTCTTTTAGTTTGTTCTGTCTTAAGCTGCCACACTAGTATTTTGTGCGTTTTTTCTCCTAGCTCATAATATTTCTGTTTTGTCTTTATTATATTCTTCTCCATCTTATATGTTTGTAGTGTTTCATATTTTATTTTTTGTCTGCCAATTCTCTTCTTTCAGTTGTATCTCCCTTTATTTCTAATTCTTTTTCTGTACTTGCTATTTCCCTTTTCAACTGTTCTATTTCCCGATTGTGGTCCTTCTTCATCTTAGTTACATAACTTATTATCTGCCCTCTGATGAACGCTTTCATTGCATCCCATAGTATAAA
Organism: Narcine bancroftii; assembly: GCF_036971445.1. Classification (NCBI taxonomy): domain Eukaryota; kingdom Metazoa; phylum Chordata; class Chondrichthyes; order Torpediniformes; family Narcinidae; genus Narcine; species Narcine bancroftii. The sequence goes on along the minus strand of NC_091473.1, from coordinate 125,820,916 downwards.
CTTATCTTTCACTGATTCTGTATTTATTTCAAAGTACATTTTAATTTGTTGCTCAATGAATTCTCTAAAATCCTCTCTTTTAAGTAGCATGGAGTTTAATCTCCATCTATACATTCTCGATGGGATGTCTTCCAGCTCTATTGCCAATAACAGGGGTGAGTGATCTGATAACAATCTAGCTTTATATTCCGCTTTCCTAACTCTCTCTTGAATCTGGGCTGATAACAGGAACAGGTCTATCCTTGAGTATATTTTATGTCTACCCGAATAATATGAATATTCCTTTTCCTTTGGGTGTTGTTTCCTCCATATATCCAAAAGTTGCATTTCCTGCATCGATTTAATCATAAATTTGGTTACTTTGTTCTTTCTGTTAGTCTTTTTTCCAGTTTATCCATGTTTGAGTCCAAATTAAGGTTAAAATCCCCTCCTATTAGTATATTCCCCTGCATATCTGCGATCTTCAAAAAGATATCTTGCATAAATTTTTGATCTTCTTCATTAGGTGTATATACATTGAGCAAATTCCAAAATTCTGAAAATATATGACATTTTAACATTATGTACCTCCCTACTGGATCTATTATTTCCTCTTCTATTTTGATTGGTACATTTTTATTGATTAATATAGCTACTCCTCTGGCTTTGAATTATATGATGCTGTAATTATGTGCCCTATCCAATCCCTCTTTAATTTCTTGTGTTCCACTTCAGTTAGATGTGTTTCTTATATGAATGCTATGTCAATTTTTTCTTTCTTCAGTAAATTTAACAGCTTCTTCCTTTTGATTTGGTTATGTATTCCGTTAATATTTAAAGTCAACATGGCCATTTCATACTTTGTTTACCTTTCCTTTCCATTTCTTCATCACCACCTTCCCTTCTTATCAATTTCTGTTTTCTTTTTGAACACATTGTAAGACAACACTTCTAAAACATAAAATATTTCCATTATTCCCACATCTAAAATTCCCTTAACTCCAATAGTTCTTTCCCTCTCTCAGTTGCCTTTTGTCCCTTGTCAGGCAACCACATCTCCCCTCTCCTTTTGGATTGTGAAGCCGCTCGCAAGCATCAACTGATTTCGCAGTGACTGTTATTCTTTCCCACCCAGCCCTCCCAGAAAAGATTTTAATCTTCACATATAACAAAGCTCACTCACTTAATTCCCCCCTTACTTCCTTTCTTCTCTTTCTTTCCCTTCTTAGTTCTTACTTATTCTTTATTCTTCTTTATATATAGTTTGTCGTTATTCTTGTTCTTGTTACATCTCTTCATCTCTCTATCTGTTTTGTAGGCGTTCTGCAAATTCTCGTGCTTTCTCCGGGTCCGAGAACAGTTTGCTTTGCTGCCCCGGGATAACTATTTTAAGCACTGCTGGATATTTAAACATAAATTTATAACCTTTTTTCCATAGTGTCGATTTTGCTGCATTAAACTCCTTCCTCTTCTTCAGGAGTTCAAAATTTATGTCTGATGTCTGGGTAGAAAAAAAAAATTTGTCCTTTGTGTTCCAGTGGTTTTTTGTCTTCTCTTATTTTTTTTCATTGCCTTCTCCAATATATTTTCTCTTGTCGTATCTCAGGAATTTTACTAGAACGGATCTTGGTTTTTGTTGTGGCTGTGGTTCTGTGTGCCCTTTCTATTTCCATTCCTTCCTGTAATTCTGGCATTCCTAGGACCATGGGGATCCATTCTTTTCTAAATTCTTTCATATATTTGCATTCTTCATCTTCCTTAAGGCCCACTATCTTTATATTGTTCCTCCTATTATAGTTTTCCATTATTCCATCTTCTGAACTAACAGCTCCTGTGTTTCTTTAACTTTTTTATCAGATTCTTCCAATTTCTTTTTTAGGTCATCTACCTCCATTTCTATGGCTGTTTCTCGTTCTTCCACCTTGTCTACTCTTTTCCCTATTTCTGTCATGACCATCTCTAATCTATTCACTTTTTCTTCTGTACCTTTTATTCTTTTTATTTCACTAAATTCTTGTGTCAGCCATTCTTTTAATGTTTCCATATATTCTTGAATTTTTTTTATCCACGTACTGTCCCTTCCCTTCATCTTCCATTTCTCTGTGTAGAGTTTGATGTTCTCCCTCCTCTTCTTCTGAGTCCACTCCAGGATCTGTGTCTTTTACCTCTGTCTCTTCTAATTTTCTTGTTGGGTGGTTTATCTCAGTTTGCTGGGTATTTTTGTTTTTATTAAAGGTGTCTTGGTGTTGGTCTTCTTCCTCTGGGCTGGTCATCTGCTGTTTCTCCGATTTCCTTTTTTCACTCTCTTCCTTCTTGTTTCCGTTATTTTCTGTGTTTTCCTGTTGGGAGCCTTGCTGTCAGGTCAGCCTTGTCTGTTCAAGCTGTGGAGGTCCACTCCTCAGCTCGTCCCCCCATCCATCGGTGTTGTTTTTGTCGTGTGCATCGCGCATGTGCGAATCCTCGCACATGCGCTGTTGCGCACTTCTTTTTGGTCCCGTGAGCCATCTTTGTAGTCCTGCGCTCAGGGTTTCCACTGACCTCAGGGAGCGGGTTTCTCTCTCCACGGCAGGCCTCTTCGTACAGGTAAGGCCTTCACCTTTCTATTCCGACGTCTTTCCTTCTTGGTTTTTCTTTCTTTGGTGCCATTTTCTCCACACCTTTATTTTTAATTTGTTGTGGTTTGTGTGTCTGTGGCTTTGCTTTTTTTTTTCTTTTCTGGAGAGGGCTGGTATTTTCTTACCGGTCACTACTCCATCACGTGACTCCCTTCTTCTTCATTCTTGATACCTCGAAGAAGGGTACAGGCCCAAAATGTTGGTTATATACCTTTACCTCTAATGGACACTACGAGTCCTGCTGAGATCCTCTTACATTTCTATGTCTTTAATACAACTCTCTTCGACAAGTACTTGAGGATCATCTTACTTCCTCTGATGTTGCCTGTGTAATGGTAAGTTTCTGCCACATCTCGCCAGTGTGTTTTCATCTTCGTCAATAATTAAAAAGACAACATTTGTTCGTGAGAAGGTCAGCAAAAGACACGCTATCTTTGTGAGAAAAAAAATCCTTAGAAAATGATCATTATTTACCACAACGATTGCAAAACTGCCCACTATGGAGTCACGGAGAAGCCAAGTGGATATTGTGATGGGCCCAGTGGACTCCAAAACCCAACAGCAATAGAAATTCTGCAAGACAAATGATTACTTAAACAAAAGTTACTCTTAATTATCTTTAAGCATGGAAACAGGATCAAACTTTAACATATTACTATTAACTTAACCTAACTTAACCCCTTTCTAATTCAAAGTGCACGTGTATGTAATGTGTGTGTGTGTGTAAGTTCAGAAAAGTTCTTTGATTCATAGTCCAATCTCATTTCTCACCCCTCCAAGTTCACTGGTTGCAGGCAATTCTTATACTGTCACAAAATTTAAAATTTATGAATTTTACCAGGCTTTAGTGCTTGGAAAGTAAATGGTTACCACTCAGGAAGGTTCTTGTTGGTTTTCAGAGAGACATTTGTTGCTCGTTGGACACAAATTGATTCCATCTGATCAGCAACTTCAGTGTCTTGTCAAAGAAACTTGCCCCATCAGGTTACCACAGAGTTCCTTTTTATTTCTCTTATTTCAAGTGAAACATTATGCAGCCAGCCATCTCCTCTTGTATGGACCACAAGGGCTTTGACCAGGCTGAACTAAGAACTCACTACCCATCTTCAAAATTGGGTTTTTCCACAAGCTGCCAGCTAGTCCCAGCTGCTGCAGCTGAACTGTAGAACTGTATTCTCTCTCACTCTCTCTTTCTCTCACCCAGTGAAGACTACATAACCCTCTTAGAACAGCCAATTGCACTCAGACAGACTGCAGCACTGGACCTAATCTTTGAGTCCATTCATCTGTTGCTTTCCTAAACAATAATCCATTAACACCTACTTGTGAATTCCTTATAGGCATTCTTCACAGTTTTTCCATAGGCACTGTGTGTGTCTCTCTGAACTGTTTGGCTTCAGCAGAGCTCTGAGATGTGTTTTGAGGTGTTTGTATGTGACCTACACCAGAAGAAACCTGACACAATTTATCTCCTTTAAAACGTAACTATATACAATAAAAGATATAACATCATCTGTCACAATATGCAAATGACCAAAAGTGAAAAAGAACCAGTTTCAGATATAAAAACAGTGATAGTGACAACAGTAATTATATTTGGAAACTTTTGCTGGGAAAACTACTCAAACAAGTTATTGACCACAACTCTTTCCTGGTCCATGAAAGATCTGCCTGAACTTCTGACAGAAGATGCGTTGGGCATCACTGGCCAACTGTCAATATTTATTATTGCTTTTACGTTTGCTTCCTTTAATATTTATTTTTCACATTTTAATTATACTGAATTGGTTGTTAGAGTGTTTTATATAATTGGGACACTGCAGCAATTAAGACTTTCACTGCATTTGTACATTTTACTTAATATCATACTCTAATTAATGCCAATTAAAGCAGAGCATGTAACAAGAAGCAGTTCAGTTTCCATCCTTGAGTTTATGGCAGGTGAGAGATTGGAAGGTGGGTTGTCAAGGAACTTATGTAGGTTCATAGCCTTGGAGACTGTAGATCTTCAAGAGGTATACAGTTCTAAGGTTTATTTTGTAAGGGCTGAGAAATTCAGCAAAGTTTACAAAGACCAGTTGATCCTGGCACAATGTACCCAAGTGAATGGAAAAAAATCTGGGAAATTGACGATGTTCCTGAAATAAGTGCCACAGTTATTCAAGAAATAGCAATGAATGATATTCTTGATGAGTTTCAAAGTGTGTCAGCATCACGATGTCTGGAGCTGGATGATATTCCAACTTGATTGGTGTCGCTACAAGTTCAAACCGTCAGTGTTGCTACAGAGTGCATGTGATTTTGTGAAATTTGTGAATGTATATCTTATTTCCTTTATAAAAGGAAAGCAGTATGTATAATGTAACTGTGTGTGCCATTATTACAGTCCACCCGAGCAATCTAGGTAAATCTTCAAATGGTCGTACCTTCTTCAAGCTCCTAATGTCTCAAGTGTGATAGTCTATGCGCACTGAATTAACTTAGTTGGAGGATAAGGATTCAATGAGTACATGTAATGTACAATCCTGGTGATTCAATAATTCAATTTTATATTCCATAATAGTTTATATTGCCTGTCAGAATAAATACAGAGGAGAAACTTTGTGCAATTCAACTGCAAGCATGTTAGGAAGTTTCTCTGATGCTATGAATGATTTAGGTGAAACAAGTCAGGGCAAATGTACAGTACTTGGTTCTTTTATACATCATATTACTAGCAAGCTCACCCACTGAGTCAGTGACAATTTCTTTGGATTCCCAGCCACCTGCTAGCATTCTCCTTTAAATAAAAGTAGAACCTAGCAGAAATTGACAGCAACCTCTGATGCTGGAGGTCTGACATAAAAATATCTGTAAAATGGGAAAGTTATAATGAATGAATCTACATGTTAGAAGCATTTGTTAGCTCTGTCTTGAAGTGTGCCTTTGCTCTGCACGCTCCCTGGACAGTCCGTCGTCTTTACCCTTCCCCTTTACAACAACCATGAAATTGATGTGTTAACAGGTCTGATAGTTATGATCCAGTTTGCTTCGGTTGCTCCATGTGAACAACCAAGAAGAAGAAGCTTCTAATGCTCAGGGAAATGCAGAGACGAGAGCAGAAATTCCACCCCAAAAGCAGGCGGAAATCAATCCCAGTTCTCTTTGAACATGGTCTGTCCTGCAGATTCAACAACTTTTACATAGGAGCTGATCCCTGTGATGGGTCAGATGACCTTTACATTGCTGGGAAAGGCTGAAAATACGTATTTAATTCAACCCTTTGAGAAATGAAAGTCCCGCACAGGAAACCTACGTTTTGCTCAAATTGTTTCTATCAGGTTGAGTGATTTGTTACCACCGTAGAAAATAATGGCTGTGCCCTTCAACATTCTTCACTTCTCAAGGAGAATGAGGGGAGTGATGTAATCAAATGGTGGGGAGAATGTTATGGTCAAGTGTAGAATGCTATAGAGTGAAGTCAGAAAGTCTGCGGAGGCTTTGATCGTAGTTAATACACAGAAGTGCTGGAGAAACTCAGTGCTGCAACCAGAGGGGGCAAAGATATATAATCAATGTTTCAGGCCTGAGTCATTGGTCAAGGTATGAAGAAAGAGTAGGCAGACACTATATATACAAAATATGTTGTAGTCAAAAGTAATAATGTTCAAAGTGAGTTTATTATCAAATGCATAAATGCAATGTTCAGATGCCCTGAAATACTGCAACCAAACAATTCAGAGTACAGCTCCAAGAGAATCACCAGAAACGTTCTAAGAATGTTGGTCACCCTAATGAGACATCCTTGCCTGAATGAAAAGGGAATATTTTGATGTCTCTTGAAGGTTCAGCAAGTTAATCAGGAGTAAATGGGAAACAATCAAAGGGAGGTCCATCCTTACCACTTTCTCAGGACAATGAGGTTTGGTGGGTTTATTGAGGTCCTTCCAAAGTAGTTGCCATTCATCTCAAGGACCAAGATCAAAAAATTCCAGTTAGTAACTATAGAGAGGTAGGCACACTAGGCCGACTGCTAGGAGCGGGAGCGAAATCCTTCAGCTGGATAAAACCATTTGAAACTTGTGGGTGCAGCCAAAAATGAAACATTTTCAAGATTTAGTGTGAAGCAGCTGAAGTCCCAATGTTTACCTTTGATGAAGGGGCTCAAGCTCAAAAATGTTTTTTTATAAAGATTTTAAATTTGGACAAACAGTACAGAGATAGGCCATTATGGCCCATGAGCACATGCCACCCAATTGTACACAATTAACTTTCAACCGCCAGTACATTTTGAATGGTGGGAGGAAAGCAGATGGAGCATGGGGAGAGCGTGCAAACTTCTTACTAGACACCATGGGATTGGAACCCCAGTCTCAGTTGCTGGTGCTGTTACAGTGTAGGGCTAAACACTATGGGAACCGTGCCACCTATTTATCTTCGGTTATGTATCTTTGAAACAATTCACACTGCCACTTGAAAACAGGTCTTTAAACACTAATTTAGTGGTTCACCGACCAGTGTGAATGCCCCCAAACTGGTCTGGGGACTCAATTTCAACCTGGTGTCCAGTGAGAGGACTCCCAATGAGTTGCTGGTGGCATCGTCCAGCACAGAGAGGGGGAATGTTAACATCACTGAGGAGACCAATGCCCCCAGTGCTTCACCAACAGCCAGGTAAAAACTGCTTTGCACGTCAGTCTAATGTGCTTTGTGAGTGCTTGCCCATGAAGTGCCATCTTGCTGATTTCCCATGTGTTCCAATGCTCTCCATGATCTGAGGGGAGGAGGAAGTTGAACTGGATATAAGAGGTCATCAGCGAGATCACGGGGCTGCTCCATGAGATCGATAGAGACAACCTGAAGTGCGTCCGCCTGCGTCAGGAGAGGGAAGCGGAGTGGGAGGAGAGGTTGCTGTGTGTGCAGCAGGAGGCAGAGAGGTAGGGACACTAGGTCGACTGCTAGGAGCTGGAGCGAAATATGAGCACCTTCAGCAGGATGGCCTCCAATCTGTAGCCGGAAAGGCAAATGCAGTCATGTGAGAAAGCCTTTGCTACATAAAGTGCACTGTTGGATCAGCTTATTTTCTCCAGCCTAGTGTTTTTATTTCAACCACGGTGTCTGCAGACTTTTGTATTTTACAGAAGTCCCAATGATTCAGCTATATAGCTCTCCAGGTCCTGATTCCTATGCTCCCTTTAGCACAGAGGGCCCCAATTCTATTCTCCTTTGAAATTCACCCAAAACCCTATTTCCATACTTTGAAACTCAGCAGGTTCTACTCCTGTGTTTCCTTTCAATGTACCTCATGGGTGCTGGAAGATTTATTTTTAGCACTCTCTAGCATCTAAAAAAATGAATTAGAAGGGGGTTGGAACACTAATTGATGTAAAATATCTTCCTGTGCAGAATGATCTGCCAATCCGCCATTGGCAAAGAGTCAGCCATGCTGAATTAATAGAGTTTCATTGCAGTGAGAGGATATCAAAAACTATTCTGAATTCAATTATTTGCCTTGGTTGTGCAAACCTGAACAGTGCAACCAGCGAGTGGTAGCAACATTGGGATTTCTGTGTGAAACCACATTGCATGAAAATCCCACTGTTGTTTTCTGAATCATTGTTATAACAATGGAAAACTTATATTGTTTTGTAATCAATAAAATCACTAGAATCCAAACTTTATTTTTTATTTAGCAGTGAGCCTCATTGCTACTAAAGTCACTAACAAGAAGGGAAGGATATCTAAGAACATGAGATTGCTCTAAGAAGATTGCTTAATATATCTACTGCAGTGTAGTTATCAATATTCCCTTCATTCCTGGACTTGATGCAATGTTTCCAACGCAGACACATTGACAGTTGATCACAATCAGTAGTCTGCAAATGAATTTCAGTCAGCGACGTCTCTTCATATCAGCAGTATATTTTCTGCCAAACAAATCATACTATTCCTTTACTTAGCTGCAGATGGATTGCATGGAAAACAGCTGCGACCTTGTTCAGTGTGGGTGGTGCCTTAGCAAGCAAACGTGAGTGGGGTGAAGGGGAAGCAATTTAGCTAATCAGTGCTTTTACACAAGTGTGTTTTGTTTTGGTTTTCTGAATTTTTAATGAGGCAATCTGAAAGATGATGTATAAATACAGCAAGCAGAATCAGCAGGTCTACTCTAATGCAGCTGCAGTCATATTAGAATGTTGGAAAACCTAACGCAGGGAGGGAGCCATCTTAAATCTTCAGCTGACCTCTCACAGTATAATTTCAAGTAGTGTATTCATTATTTGCTAAACAGGATAATTGTCAGTAAATGCTTGGCATTCAATATTTGAAATATTTAGAACGTGAAACCTCTCTCTCTTTGTAGCCAATGCCAAAACTGTGATATTGCAGCTGTCTGTGTTTTTGAAATTCCAATCTATAGCTGTCTGCCTGAAGATCAACATTTTACATATCCAAAGTTATATATTAGAAGCAACAAGCACAACTCTTTGGGAATTGAGAATCTCATTGAGAAAGGTCACTGGAGCATGTTTGATTAATGAAGCAGACAGCGCCCAAGGCTCGAAGATGCAAATATATGAAAATCAAAAGATTAAAAGTAAGTCAAAGTATTTTAAAGTATTAGGTACAGATTCATCTTCTTTCATAATTTAGATAGACAAAGCAGCTTTTATATGAGTATCACAGAATCGTTGGACTAAAATTAAAGCTTTGAATTGAAAATGGTTTCAATACAAATAAATGTATAATAAAAAATGATTGTACTGTGGCTAATTTTAGTTCGTGGTTGCTCACTGATGTAAACAAATCCTGTATTTTGTGATGGCTGAAAGCACCTTCACTGTTGCATAAGCAAAATCTTTACATTAACTCTTTCAGGAGAGCATGGAACATGAAGTTTTAATATTGATTTTCCACAAGACTACAACAGGGAGTGACAAAATGATTGCCACCAGAATGCTTCTGTATCGCATAAAGATTATTTCCTTCACACCACTAGAACACTAATGTTTCTACAGATTCCACAGTTTCTTAAATTACAAAAGCAACTAATTGATTGCTATGTGCATTGTAGAGTAGAGGGCACCATATAACTACAAGTCTCTCACAGGAATTATGTAGGTTTTACATACAAATGACACATGAGTTTGTATGAGGGTTGCATATGTATAATTTGCTTAACATGTTGAAAGTTAGTGCTCTTTCCTTATATTGGCCCTTGTTGTTATATTTCAATTTCTGGTACAATAATTGAAGCAACATTTTTTTTATCACCAAAAATAATAGACTTTACTCACAATAGATTATTTACAGAAAGAAAAACGCTCAAAGTTTCTTTGATCCCTTAATGCCTTCATTATTTTAAATACTCCGTGAGGATTTTGAGGATATTTGGTATGTCACCAAGGCACTTGAAAATGTCTACAGGTGTACCGTGGCAATGCACAGGATAGGAAAGGCCTATAAAGAGTCGTGAACACGCGTTCATTTGCAGTTCATTAAGGATATCTACAAGAAGTGGCATCTCAAGAAACCACCCTCTATCACCAAGGACCCTCACTACCCAAGCTATGCCCGCTTCTTACTGCTATCGTCAGGAAGGAGGTACAGGAGCCTGAAGACCTATCAGCTTCTACCCCTCCACCATCAGATTTCTGAATGGTCAATGAACCACAGGCACCACCTCACTATTTTTCTCTTTTTTTGCACTATTTAATTTTTTGTTAAATACAGTACTTGGTCATTTTTGCACATGTAATGCCTAATTTGATGCTGCAAAACAAAATATTTCATGGCAATAAATTCTGATTCTGATTATGTATCCATTCATTTCCATCAATGTACATTGTTAAATTAATTTTCTATTTAGAAGCACAAGTCACCTCTGTGGCCCCTTGTCATTAATTCCCGCTCTTTTGCTTGTGATCTTCTGCTCAGTCTCAGCCTCTCAATCCCTGGTAATGGAAGGACCATAAACTGTGGTCCTTCCCCACAGCATCCTTGTGTTGGCTGCGCCAATTATCAGTGTGTCCCTCAGCATATAGTCCTGCAGCCTGGAATGTGTCAGTTGGCAGCATTCCCTCAATGGCGTCTCTGAGTGATGAAAAACCAAAGGTTTCGGGCAGACCAAAGGGCAACTTTCACTGAGTTGATGATCTTCCAGCATTTCCAGATGTCTGTCTCTGTGTTTGACCCCAGGAACAACCCATAATCAGAAAGTTCTCCATCATGCTGCTGCTGGGCATGAACCATGACAAGGACCCTTGTGTCCTTCTCCACACACTCTTAGCGAATCTACATTCTGGAAGGATGTGGGCGAATGTCTCCTCTCCACTGCAGTCATCTTAGGGATAACGTGGGTTGTGGGTGATGTTCTGATTGTCCAGGAAGGATTGGACTAGGTGGGCTCCTCTCATCACCAGCCAGGCCAAGTGCTGGTGATTGTTTGTGGGCACTGGCAATGAGGTATTCTGCTAGATGGTCAACTCAGTGAACCACCTCAGCATGTCCATCGAGTCCTTGTCTCTCAGTGTCTGCAGGATGCTAGGGGCTGAAAACTGCCTGGTGGTCCAAGGCCAACACCAGAATGTATGATAGAAGGGGACATTAGCATGTTAGAGGGGGGCTCACTCGACGGGGGGTGGGGTACAGCCAGGACCTACCTATTGTTAACACTATCTGCCCGCCCCTCCAACGTGGTACATGGGGATGATCCTTTTATTGATTCAAGTGTCACTAGATGTCACTGATGCTTGATGCACGCTAGTGATGTGGCTGGGGGATGGGTGGAGAGTCACTAGTATGCATCAACCTAGACGCTAGTGACGCAGAAGGGAGTGGGGGGAGGGTCGGGTTTGATGGCCCAGGATGTACCCAACCATATGGGGAACACAGCATCTCATTTGTGGGGGGGAGGGGTGGGCGCAATGTCCGAGAATGCCCTCTCTTGGTACCAATGCTATTGTGGTCAAAGATGTTTGTCTGGAAAAACTTTTCTGCAAAGCATAGGTAGTGTTGCAAAGTCCAGCTGGCCAGGACATGGCACAGCAAAGGTGCCAGGCCCATCCTTTGCAACCCCTTGGACAGGTAGAACCTCAGCACATAGTGGCACTTTGTGCCCTTGTACTTTAGTTCTATGCACACACAGCCTGATAGAGCCACAGGTGAAGGTGGCCATCAGGATGAGGGCCATGTTGAGTATGCCCCGATTGTCTGGTGACCCTTTGGGGCCTTTTCCTCTGGGATCCTTATATAAATCAGAAGAATGCTCTGGAGACCAATAAGGTGGATGTGTGTAGGATGGGTCACGACCTATGTACATGTACATCAACACCGAGATCACTTCTCACCTGATGGTCAGGGTCTTCCCTGTTATTGAGAGGGAGCGCTGTGACCACAGACACAATTTTTGAGATCCGCTTGCGACCAATCTTTTGTTGCATGCCTCGGCCCCACCAAACCACATCTCATACTGCTTCAGGTAGTCAGATCTGACTGTGAAAGGGGTTGTGGACTAATCAGGCCAGTTACCAAAGAACATTGCATCACTCTTCTTCCGGTTTACCCTGGTGCTCGATGCAGACTCAAAACGACTGCAGGTGCTGACCAACAGTGTGTTCGAACAGAAAATTTCAATATTATCTATGTGTAGGGGTGCTTTGGCCTGAGTGCCTCCACTGCCTGGCAATATAACTCCTCAAGCTCCTGTCCTTCCAGATGGATTCAGCAAAGAGGTCTATGCAGTACATAAATAAGACTGGAGAGAATGAGCAACCCTACCTGACTCCAGAGTTGATGGGGAAGCTATCAACTTCCCAGCCATTGAATTGGACTATGCTACAGATGCTTGTGTTGAGCAGTTTAATCCAATTTTGGATTCCCTCCTCAAATACCCTTTTGGAGAGCATTTAAATCATGTATATGTGCGGTACTTGGTGGAAAGCCTTCTCCTGGCCTAAGTTTACAAGGTGGGTGTCTCCTCCCCCCCCTCCCCCACCCCATCCTGCATGTAGACGATAGCATCTCTGAGCAGCATGAGGCTGTCAGAGATTTTGCTGCCTGGAATCGTGCAGGTAACCTGGCTCAGGACATGCTTGACTCAATTGGCGATGGCTTATAATGGTTTATAGTCATTGTTTAACAATGATATGGTCTCCAATTTCTGATATCCTCCTTCTCCCCTTCTGTTTGAAGATGCAGATGATGAGGGCCTTCTTTGTGGATTCTGACATGTTACCTGTCTTGAGCATAGTGTTGTATGCACCCAATCCCACAGAGCCATGTCAACTCAGCCAGTAAGCCATGGCTTCAGTGTATTTTACTCGACCCAAAGGAACAGATGGAGTCTGTTAGCTCCCCCAGGGTAATTGGCTAGTCCAGACTCTCCCATTTACTCTCGTCTAAGACCTCTGAATGCTCGTCTGCGAGAATGTATCTGAGCCATCCTCTTTCCTAAAGCTGTGGATCACAGAGGTCCTTGTGTGAACATTTTGAAAGAAGAAGCACAAGAACACCTCGACTTGCTGTACTGTGCAGACTCTACATCGGAAGATGATCTTAATCTTAAATTAAAACTTGCTATTTTCTGAATAAGTTTATGGTGAAGAAGTTACAGAAACATTCTATGAAATTATTTTGCATTTGCCCTTTGACTGAGTTGTTTGCATATTTGATAGCACAGAACCAGGCATGATTTCACAGAATAATGTCCTACAAACTCAGGGGTTCTTATGGAATCATGTGAGAATTGCATCCTTTCTGAATCAATATTTTTAAAATGGGAGGCTTCTGCTTTGTAATGGACAATAAAAATCTGAATGAGAACATTGAATTGGTTTCTATTGTGCGTGGGTTCCATTTTCAGCTGACTAGAGGGCAAGACAATCTCTTTACGTCAAAACATTGAATCAATCTGTTTCCAGAATTTTTCAATTTTCCAACCATTTATTTCTATTATACATCAAGCTTTACTTGTGAGTTTGCATGATGCAATTGAACATTAAACAATGGTGAATTTTAAAGTGGACTGTTATATTTTATAATGTATTCCAAGTGATCACTGCATCTACTTTAACGCTATTTGTGCGACAACATAGTCATTATTTACAGCAATATGCTGTAGACTTGAAAAGGATATTTGAGGATGATCCTAAGAAAGCCTGAGTGTGAATCATTTTATTCATTTCATAAATGGGAAAAGAAAATGGTGCTACCTATTGCTTGTTGCTCACTTGTAAATGTCAACAATCAACAATCAGCTTCTTAGTTTTGGTGATATTGAGTGCAAGGTTGTTATTGGTGCACCATTCAGCCAAGTTTTCATTCTCATCCTGTGTGATCCTGTCATCACCTTCCTATATACAACCCACTACCGTGCTAACGTCAGCGAATTTGTAGATGGTGTTATTGTTGTACTGAGCCACACAGGCATACATGTAAAAACATCCTTTGGTGAGATTTTGCAGATTATTGGTAGAATCTTGGTTAACAACGAATATTCATCATTTGATCGGGGAAAAGAAGGAATTGTTATCCAATAAATCAGGTTTATGGTGATAAAAGGCAACAACATAATCTGGCAGTGTCTGTATAGAATTTGTATGTTCTCTTCATGTCTGCATGGGTTTCCTCTGGGTGCTCCAGTTTCTTCCCACCCTTCAAAACACACGGGGTTGAAGGTCACTTGGCTTGTGGGCCAGTAGGGCCTGTTAATGTGCTGTGGATTTGCTGTAACAGCAGCAGTGGACCTGGTGTGGATCTGGGGAGAGCAGTGAACGAAGTCACAATGCTCCCAGTGGGGTCCAGCCACCCAGACTGACTGCCATCTCCTCCATACTGGTTTTAAATGGCCTGTTAAATGAGACAACGGTAGTTTATTTTTAAATACCATTACCGCGGGGTCTAGGTCCAAGATGGGCAGTGCCTATGATCAGCAGTGGCCATGAGGGTTTGCTGTGGAGGACTGGTGCAAGACACCAGAAAGGGGGGAAGATCACCCCCTTCCCCATTTGAGAAAAGAGATTCAGTGGCAATGACAGTGGCCACAGATCAGCGTGAGCTCTGCAGCTAGCGATTACAAAGACTTCGGGCTGCTGGTGACCTGAGGTGATGAACCCATGTCGGTCATAGAAACATAAAAAATAGGTTTAGGAGTAGGCCATTTGGCCCTTCAAGCCTACACTACCATTCATTATGATCATGGCTGATCAGTACCCGGTTCCTGCCTTCTCCCCATACCCCCTAATCCCCTTAGTCACAAGGGCCAAATCTAACCTACACTTAAATATTGACAGGGAACCGGCCTCAACTACTTCCTGTGGCAAAGAATTCCACACAGTTTCCACTCTCTGAGTGAAGAAATTTTTCCTCATCTCAGTCCTAAAAGACTCCCCCTTATCTTTAAACTATGACCCCTGGTTCTGGTTTTTCCCAGCATTGGCTGCTGGTGACTGCAGTCACAGGACTCAAGTAGTTATAACTGTGGTCAAAGGACTCAACTAGTTACCCGGGGAAGCAGAGGACTGGTGCAGGGCACCATAAAACAGGGAGGCCATCCTCCCATCTGAGAAGGAGAAGCAAAGGAGACGACCCATGGAACAGTGACCACACCAGCAGACATAGGGTTTTTCCGGCTGAAGGAACCACACAGACAGTGGGCTGTTAGTGACTTGAGGCGAAGAACCCATGCAGGCTGTGGGCGGCTGGAGACTGCAATCAAGGGAGTCGCACTGGGATGCAGACTGCTGGAGACTGGCTTGAAACTGGCTGAAGGGGTACCAGGTATCCGAACTGGGATGCAAGAGTGGGACAAGGGCGGTTAAGTGTTCCTAATCCTATGGAGGTTTGGATCTGCAGTTCAGGTTGCTGATGGTCTGGACTGGACTCTGTGGGGCTGCAGAGGCTGTGGGAGCTCTGGAAACTTGGTGACTCTGGGAGGAACTCTCATTTGCTTCTCTTTCTCTGACTATAAGGGGCACTTCAGGCAAGTTCTGCTGATGATGAATCCGTTTGCCTTACAGCAAACAAAAGGCAATTTTGTGTAATATGAGTCTGTTTGTTTTTATTACATGGCAATCAATTGAAATTGTATCTTGTATCTTGAAGGGGCACCTACCAATTATTGGATGTGAGAGGGTACCAAAGTTACTTGGGGTTTCCTGATCCTGCCAGGAGTATGCATCAGGAGCTCGGGTTGCTGATGGTTGGGACTGAAGGCGGCTACAGAGGCTGCAGGAGTGCTGGAGGCGAAGCCGTGGACACTCAGAGCGGGGACTCTCTTTTGCTCCTCTTTCTCTGGGTGTGAGGGGGCACCAGGCACTATCTACTGATAGTAAATTTTTGTCCGCCTTTCGGAAGAGGGAGAGGGAGAGGGAGACTACCTCAGCATTTGTAACTGTCAACAAAAAGGAGGAAGAACACAGAGACTGTTTTATTTCATGGCCATAAAATAATCTTGAATCCTTCCCAGGATGCTAAGGAAAGCAAATGAGGAGACTGTTGTGGCTCTGACAGAGATTTTTGCATCTTTGTTTGTCATAGGTTATGTAACAGAAGACTGTACAAAGTGTCTAGGTTTAGTTGACGACATGGCATTCTATCAATCCCACATTGTGGCTATTCTATTTCATGTCCTAAGGCCCTTGGGACAGGGCTGCAACCAGCAACCTTACTATTCAGGACCAAGACAGTGATTGCTGAGCCATTCCTATGGGGTTTTTTTTTGTAAGATTTCCCCACCATAGACAAAGCTTGGTGAGCTCAGACCAAAGCCAAAGTGTTATGGGCAACAATATTGAAGAAAGATCACGACTGGTCAGCTTTTGTCACCCACAATGATTAATCATGTTTTAGCTTTCGGTCCAAATTGGTTATCAGAGGTAATCTGCTTAGCTAAAGGTAAATGGGTCAATTTTATTACCAGATGAATGAGATCTGGAAAGCAGGAGATTTCAAAGCCAACCATGGTACCATATTCTTCTTCAGGGCCTGAGTTCTAATCCCATTTAGAAATTGATTGTGAGGCTTTAGCTTCCCTGATGCCATTGAAGTGAGTGAGGCGCTTACCCTTTCTGCTTGAGACATGTGGTTTAATTCAATTCAGGCAGTGGGAGAGAGGAGATTTCCTTTTTCAGATGAGAGGACAGTGAGTTAAGTACTGCTTATTTTCCTCCAAGGCTTCATTTAGGGATTTAGTTAAGATAGAAGCAGTGATATTTCCATTTCTCAGAATATAAGGAGTGAAAATAAGTGTTTCTTTTGAGATTCCATTGAGAATAATTTCTAAGCACAAACCATGCTCAGATATGGTATATCGGGGCTCCAGCATGTGATTGAATAAGATTTGTACTTAATAGGGGAATGTGAAAGCCAATTCAGCCAGTATTAAGTCCCCTATGCCAGAAATGAGGCTAACCTACTCAAAAGTGCTCTGCAGCTATTAGTAGCAGTTCATTTGAAGTGACCTTTACAATAATTTACAGCAATCATTCGTGTTCTATCTCCTTTCTGTTGACAGTTATAAATGCTGAGGTAGTTTTAAAGATGCATTTTTTCTTTATCTTTATACTATATATCAGTGCTGGTATCTTTATCATTAAGAAACTGTCCAATTGTAACTGAGGAGGAGCTATGTGGGAAACTGATTGACTAATTGGATAAGTAATTTGTCTCTGTTGCCAGGTGATGGATCAGCGGGGATTAAATGATTAATCTGATAACCACTCTAGGCTCTGGCCCAATTTCATTGCACTAATACTCTGTTTGCAGGCCCACAAAGGGCTTATTCCCAATAAACCACCATTACTTTTGTCAGGGTGTTTTCGTCAGAAGAGGATTGACTTGGTGTTTGGTTGAAATATGACCAGGCTTCATTTCAATATTCAAGTGATCTTTTGAAGTTTGTGACAGTAAATACAATTATTGTCAGCAAAGTCTGATAAATTTTTCATGGTCTGAAACCTTCTAGCCTTGGACCCTTAAAAGACCACCAGAGGAAGAAACTGACAGGTAGATTTTCTCCCCAGAAAATAGGTGCAAATGGGAAGAACTAGGTAGGAGGTGTATGGTTAAATTGATTTATCCACTTTAATTTTTATGATCATATTTTTGGGATGATCTTTGAGCCTTTAGCTCTGGAATTCTTGTGCCAGTCATTTTGAGTTTGCAATTTAATGTAATAATTGTAATTTAAGATTGTGGACTTCAGGAGGATCGAGAATGACCACCTTCTACTAAACATCAATAACTCTGTAGTGAAAAGAGTAGAGAGCACCTAATTCTTAGGAGTTCACTTAATTAGTAACCTATCATGGATGCACCACATCTCCTCACTTGTCTGGAAGGTACAACAACAACTGCACTTCCTGAGAAGAGTGAAGCAAGCAAGGCTACCATCCACCATCATGCCAACCTTCTTCAGTAGCTCTATTGAGAGATCTGTTGGTATAGGTGCTCTGTGGTTAATAAGAGATTACTTAAAGTGGCATGTGAGTGGAAAAATAAGGTTGAGAACCACTGCTGTAGGGAATTGGATCAGAGATCAATCCACAGGACCATGAGTGGCAGAGAGGATCACTGGGTCTCCCTTCCAGCAACCTTTTCCCATTGACGTGATATACTGGGATCATTGACTGAAGAGAATGAACAGAACCATTGAGGACCCCCTACCACACCATTCACAGCATCTTTCAGCTACTCCCATCAGGAAAGAGGTACAGGAGTATCAGAGCCAGCACCTCCAGGCTGAGGAACAGCCTTTTGCAACAGTGAGAATATTGAACGACCAAAGGAACTACGACACAAACCATCCGCGAAAAAATAAATCAATTTTAAAGATGTATTTATTTGTTTTTATATATGTATATTTGTCCTGCATAATTATTTTATGTCTGGTTGTGTCTTCATGTTTTGCACTGAGGACTGGAGAGTGGTGATTTGTCTGGCTGAACTTGTGCAAACGTAAACTTGAACAATCAGATGGAGATGTGGGCAATTATCTGCTAGTTGAGATTGGTCACTGCTAATTTATGCGCTTATTTTTTAGGATCATAACTTTGGGATGATCCTTGAGCCTTTAGGTCTGTAATTGTTATACCCGTAGCGGCCCGTGCAGGGAGATGCTGACCGGCCTACAAAATGGCCGACAAACGCGGAGACCACATGGACCTGGGGTGGTCACCGGCTGTCATCCCAGGTGACCTCCCGCACAGCGAGAAGACCGTGAGTCTGGTGGGAATGCTGACAAATCCCAGGCTGACGGTCCAATGAGGGAGAGCCCTGACATCAGCACCTGGGGCCGATATAAATGCAATGGCAGTGCAATAAACCAAGGCTTTGTGTGTCATTCTTCTCCATGCCCGTGTAGTGTGACAGGACCAACCAGCAGTTGAATCCAAAGATGAGAGACCAGGCGGATCCAGTGATCATCCACGCGGTCTCACTCAGGCTCCCAATGTTTTGGGTGTCGCAGCCACACCTGGTTTGAGCAGGCCGAGGCTCAGTTCCAGCTTCGACATTTTGTCGCTGACAACACCTGGTACTTCTATGTCATGTGCGCACTTGATCAGCAAAGTCTGATAAATTTTTCATGGTCTGAAACCTTCTAGCCTTGAACCCTTAAAAGACCACCAGAGGAAGAAACTGACAGGTAGATTTTCTCCACAGAAAATAGGTGCAAATGAGAAGAACTAGGTAGGAGGTGTATGGTTAAATTGATTTATCCACTTTAATTTTTATGATCATAATTTTGGGACTATCTTTGAGCCTTTAGCTCTGGAATTCTTGTGCCAGTCATTTTGAGTTTGCAATTTAATGTAATAATTGTAATTTAAGATTGTGGACTTCAGGAGGATCGAGAATGACCACCTTCTACTACATATCAATAACTCTGTAGTGAAAAGAGTAGAGAGCAGCAAAGGCGGTAGCTTTCCTACAGCAGCCTCCAGATCAAGGCGAATACATGGTTCTCAAAGAACTGTTAACCTGCAATTTTGGGGTCTCCCGGTGTGAGCACGCTGCCCAATTGCTGCATATGGATGGATTAGGGGACAGTGCCCTGTCTGCCCTAATGAGAGAGATGCTCGCTTTGACCGAGGGCCACAAGCCTTACTTGCTCTTCGAGCAGATCTTTCTGGAGCAACTGTCCGAAGATATCTGATTCTTACTCATGGATGAAGACTTCAGTGACCCTGGAGGTTTGAGGCCTGGGCGAAATTGCTCTGGTCAGTTCAGCAAGTGCCATGCACAGCTGACTGCTAAGACCAATATCCCAGGCCAATTCCGCTATTTTCATTGGCAATGAGGTGCGGAGGTCCATTGATGGCGTCCACCCTGTGGGTTTCTAGGAAGCACCCTGGCCAACTGTCATTATGTATTTGTGCAAGGGGCACCCACTTGCTGCCCTAACAACGACCCTATGAGGGACACTACACAGTCATCAGGGACAATGGCTCCACAACGTCGGTGGGAAGGAGGAGACCTTTATTGTCAACTGCCTGAGGCCACAATATCTGGACTGTAAGCAGCCAGTCTCCACTCCTCCCCCCTGATGCAGGGGCAGACCGCACAAGTCATTGGGGCTGACACCAGCTATCGTCCTAGATGGCCTCCGCATGTCGAGAAGATAGCGAGCTGTGGCAGGAACACTGGCCAAACCCAGGCAGGTGCTTCGATGACGCGGGGCCCTGATGATGGCACCTGGGGCCCATATAAACACGATGGCCAGAGCAATAAACCAGTCTCGACTTCAAGACTTTGTGTGTGAGTGCCGTTCTTCTCCACACCCGTGAAGTGCAAAAGCTACATAACAATCATTTTGTGCTAGTAATTTAAGATAAGGTATTGATGCCGATTCAACTATTGATTTTTAATCATCATTTACAGATTTTGCTGCTAGGTATTCTACTTCAATAGCCTTGCAGCAGCTCTGAGGAAAAATGTGTGATGTTAATGCTGAGATTTGAAACGTCTGTTTGAATCTTTATTAAATTATTATAATAGCTCCAAAGGCATGCTTCCCTTTTGCTGAGTCTGTGACCTACAGATTAATTGTCTCAATAATGATGTTTGATCCATTCTGACAGCATGTCCCCTGAGTTAATGTCCACAGAAGTTGCATAATAAGCCCTGGAGAAGTCTTTGTAAAGTATTGTTGAAAGAATGCTGTCAAAAACTCTGAAGCTTGATATGGATTGTAGACCTGCATTGTTAAAATGGTGCATGAAATTCTCTTTTGCATTGAAGTTTGTGTAATAGAAGGGCCGAAATGACCTGTTTCCGTGTTGTTGTATGATTTAATCCATGGCTTTGGGAATTTTTCAGTTGTCCTTGGGCGGCAGTAGGTGCCAACATGACCCTTCCAGAATCGATGCAGTGTGCATACAACCCGACATCCTGTTGGAATGCAAGTGCTCCAACTGACATATGTGGATTCATGGATAAACCAACTAGACCATCAAATCAGTTCCATTACTCTATGATCCCATTGTGTTGTCCATCCTAACACCCAAAAATTCTTTTTCCAAACACTTTTCAATGGCCTCATTGGTCCATTGACAATAATAATAATGAAAGCAAGTAGACTACTTGCACACAAAATAGACCGTGACCATTTGACTTATGGAGTTCTGTGCAGAGGGTTAACAAAAATGAATGTTTAGTTGAGCAAGCCATAATTATAGTAACTTTTAAGACAAGATAGACAAAATTTCTTCCAAATGTAACACTTAAGTAG
Source organism: Narcine bancroftii (assembly GCF_036971445.1). Taxonomy (NCBI): domain Eukaryota; kingdom Metazoa; phylum Chordata; class Chondrichthyes; order Torpediniformes; family Narcinidae; genus Narcine; species Narcine bancroftii. The sequence continues at coordinate 125,799,616 of NC_091473.1, read as the reverse complement.
AGAATAGTATTGAAATTACAAGGAGAGCTGTGTAAACAAACCACTCAGCCTGAGAAGAGACCAAGCTTTTGGCCTAGAGCGTAAGGCTATTTAAGAGATGTGTTTGGAAACAGACAAGGTGATACTTAATTTCACAACAGATACTTGCATAAAGATACCTATTAAATATGAGATAAAGCAAATAGAGTATGACTATGAGATTCTCATATGCATTGGCCAAATGTACAGAACACAATGGTATGTTGACAGAACCTCATTAAAACCCCAGCCACTATGATATCCATTGCTAGTTAGAAACTATAGATGAAGGCTCAGGTAGAGAGACCAGGTATTTGATATCTTGATAACCAAGATATTGATGTACCATTGAGATATAGGTCAAGACAATAACACCATCTACAAATTTGTCAACGATAACACGATAGTGGGTTGTATAGAGGAAGGTGGTGAGTCAGTATACAGGAGGGAGATTGAAAACTAGGCCGAATGGGCACCAACAACAACTTTGCACTCAATGCCACCAAAACTAAGGAGCTGATTGGCAATTTCAGGAAGGGAAAGTATACAATCCAGTGATCTTTGGGGGTAATAGAGGTGGAGAGGGTGAGCAAATTTAAGTTCTTGGGAGTCGCTATCTTGGAGAATCTTTCCTGGACCCAACCAATGAATGGTGTCATGTAAAAAAAAACGCCAGTGCCTCTACTTCCTCAGGAGTTTGTGGAGGTTTGGCATGACATCAGAAACCCTGGCAAATTTCTACAGATGTGTTGTGGAAAGTGTGCTGACCAGCTGCATTACATTCTGCTATGGGGACACCAATACCCCTGAGAGTAAAGCTCTCCAAAAGAGAATGTACATCGTCCAGTACATCACAGGCAAAACCCTCTCCACTATCGAGAACATTGACAGAGAATGCTGCTGTCGGAGAGCAGCAGCAATCAAGGATTCATACCACCCAGCATACTCTCTGTTCTCACTGATGCCATCAGGAAAGAGGTCTAGGTGGCACAAGACTCATAGCATCAGGTTCAGGAACAGTTGCTCTCCCTGCACTATCAAACTCCTCAATAACAAACTCAATCAACGACTCATTTAAGGACTCTTACCTGTGCACCTTATTGATTTTTTAAATTCTTTCTGTATTGCACAGTTTGTTATCTGTTTACAGTTCTTTATTTGTTTACATGTATATGTGATGTACAGTTTTTTTTGCATTACCATTAAATGGTAATTCTGTCTCACCCCTAGAAAAACGAATCTCAAGGTTGTATGCCATGTCATGTATGTACTCAGACAATAAATCTGAAATCTGAAGTCTAAAGTCTGATATCTGAGAGCCCTGTGTCTCCAACCCCAGAATAAGAAGCCCTGTGTCTCCCGCCCCAGATACACTATTTTGTTACTTGGTGTTAGGGTTAAAATGTGTTTTATGCTTGCATTTGTCTGTATGTAGTTTTGTTTAACATATTTCATGCTGTCTCTTGGCATTCTGAAGCTCATAGAATGCTTGCTAGTTTCTGTTCTGAAAAATTGAGAATATACAAAGATGGTCCAATAATTACTATTGACCATTGAACTATAATTTAACCATGTCTAACAATGTATTAGCAACTTATAATAGCATTAACAATGCTTAATATTGTTTAATAAACCTTTAAAAACTCAGCTTAACTCTTATATGAATTTGTTTGAACAAGTCAAAGATAAGAACAAAGTCTCTATCTTTCAAGCGAGAGAAAAGGAAAATAGTCGCTACACTTGGTCCATCAAAAATGATGGCAGTCATACTTTTTTTTTGTCGAGTAAAGCTTTGGGTTTTATCCTCAGAAGCTTTCAGAATATTGATGTGAACTACCTCATCCCAACAAAATCATCTGGATGCTCTGGTTTCCTCCCATGTTCCATGTCAAGTATTGTTGAAAGAATGCTCTGGATTGTAGACCTACATTGTAAAAGAAGTGCATAAAATTTTCTTTTCCAATGATGTTTGCCGAACAGGCATGTTTCTGTGCTGTAATTGTTATTTGGTTTGTATGGTTATGTGGTTCGTAGAATAATTGATCACATGGGTATATTTTGGTAGTGTGGGCTTGTGTTACTGTGCTATATCTCCAAATTGCTTGTTGCTGTTGTTACTTAAGATATGTTCCCAGTGTAAATAAATAACCAAATGAAACAATTTCCCAACTCTCAAAATATTGAGTTCTCTCTGTGTCTGCGTGAGTTTTCCCTGGGGGCTCTGGTTTCCTCCCACTGTTCGAAATGAACCGGGGGTGTTGATTAATGGGTGTAAGTTGGACTGCATGGACTCTTGAGCTAAAGTGGCCTATTACTGAGCGGTAAATCTAAATTTAAATTTAAATATTGTAACAAGTTGAAATTGTACTTCATCACCTGTTGTTATTTTTTTTCCCCTTTCCTCTATTGATGGCATTGCTTAAATATAGCTCAAAGAACTATTGAAGACCCTTTCCATCCCGCACACAGTATCTTTCGCCCACTACCATCAAGAAGGAGGGACAGGAACATCAAAATCAGGACTAACAAGCTGGGAAATAGTTTCTTTCCGCAAGCTGTGAAATTGATGAACAGTGTCCTGTGTATCATTCCAAAATATTCATATATATTTATTTAAAATTTTATCTGTGTGATATATTATGTGCGGTGCACTTACTGTATGTGCATGCGTGTCCAGAGAAGCACAATTTCATCTCATTGTGTATGTACAATCAGATGATAATAAACTTGAACTTGAAAACATCGAAAACCTCAATGAATTTTGAGATTTAGAGATTCTCCCCAGCGTGTTCTGTGTGCTCTGAAAGGTCTATTACATCTGTGGCCTTAGTCAGCAAGAGGCTTTTGATCCTCAACAGTTTCACTCACCTCAGTAGTCCCTTAACAATAATGGTAATTGATTCAGGGTAGTTGATCACACCATAGTTTCAACTGACTTATGGAATCTCTGTGTTAATGAGTGCCAGGGGTCTGTGATATCATTACTGAAGAATTCATGATACTATATCTGATGACTTTGTGTTCCAGTGACAGTTTAACATGCTAAATATTGTATATTATAACAGGTGTTTAATTTTGCCTGCTGCACATTGCTTGATTCAACACTCTCCATATGCACAGCATTCACAGCTGCAAGTGAGAGGCCCACTGACACCAACAATCTGTGTGTCCTCAGTGCTGTTAATAAAGTACAACATCCTCAGACACTTCCCGAGAGTCCAATCAAACAAAGTGTGCCATCAAGTTGCACCAGAAGAAATTAAGGCATGTGCCTAAAAGCTGAGTTAAAGCAGTGAGGTTTTAAATAACGGCTTAAAAACAAGAAATCTTGAAAATTGGAGATGGCGAAACAGAAGCTAAGGAAGGATCCATATTTTGGATGTGTATGGATTGCTGACTTGGATCCTTATCTCCCAACATCAAAGTCATATTTTTTGAGAATTTGTGATTGTAACTGAATCTCCCATTTTCCAAATACAGCACACCTGCCAGACGTTAATGCAATACACAAAAAAATGCTGGAGTAACTTAGCAGGTCACACAGCATTTATAGGATTTTTTAAAAAAAATCCGGCATCTACCTGCTTTTCCAAATTCCTGGCGAAGGGCTCAGGCCGTAATGTCTTTTGGTTCCTTTGGATGGTCTGTGTCCTTTTGGGTATCTCCAACACTTCTATATATTGCACTTGACCCCAGCATCTGCAAATTTTCATTTTTATCTCCATCATGTTCAATGTTACTTTCCTTTGGCTAGAAATACGAACAGAAGTATTTTATTTCAGTAAAAAGCAAGGATGGGTTTGGAGTGTCATTCCTGCATCTTCCGACCAATGAGCTGCTTTGTAAAGCCATCCACCTTTTTCCAGAAGCTCCTGATGCTTCGCTTTAGCCACCCAGGTTTGATGGGAAATTCGACAGGTCGTAATTAAACCAGTCAAGTTTCCAATATACCAGTCATGGCAGTGATTTACACAGGTTCTCCACATCCTTCTTGACAGTCCAGCTGTTTCCCTGCTGGGTTTGGAACCTACGGTGTTGAGGGGTTGGTGAACAGTCTAAATGCAATTTTGCCCTGTAGAGAGGTCATCAAATTTAAACTATAACTCTCTTTTTGTCTTTCCCTCATGATCCCTGGCCTGTTGAGTATTTCTTGTATTCTTTTTTTAGTGTCTTAACTCATTCATCTCTTCCTTGTCAGTCTAAACTGCTATCCGCATTCCTGGTCCAGCAACATCTCAATTTTAAAATCAATACAACTGTGTTTCTTTTGGTTCATCTTCCTGCTTCATCAAGTGCCTGTATCCATGTCCTCTAATGCTACGACTGAAATCAATGCTGTCAACATCAATTGATCCTCACCGCGTGTCAATTTTAACCTTTGATGACAAGACATGAGAATTTGGGTGAAAGTCATACTTGAATCGTTGAGACTGCCTCAACATTCAATTCCCCTGAGTGACATGTCTCACTGATAGGTGGAGGAACAAGAGTTGGAACAGTAATCTTTCACAGTGGTTTTTCATCTCTTAACCTTGACAGCGGGCGAAGTGAATTCATTTTTCTATCAGCTGATAGGCCGGTCTTTCAATTCAATTTAAAATTCAATTTATAATTAATAAGGAACGCACGATTTTCCTCTACTTTTTGCTCTTTATTTGGCATTTGGGAAAATGGCCCTCCTTTATTCTGACTTACACATTCTTTAATCGCAAGAATTCTCTTACTTATCCCAATGCTTCAACTCAGTCCTTCACTGGAATTAATATCAGTTTATAGACCTCTGACTTTAAAACCAACTCTTTTGACACTTGAAGATCAATATCTCAAACCTAGCACAAACTCATGACTTTGGACAGCAGTGAGTCTCGCTCTTCTGCAATGTGGACTATTTGTAGCAGGCACCTGAAATCGTCGGAAAAAAGCACCTCCAGCACATTCCACGGGCATCCTTCAAATTCCTTGGAAGAACCAATGACAAAATGACCTCTCCCAGCTAACTTTCTCAGCATAACACTTAACCATCTACATTGGGCAGACCACACTGTGTGCATGTTCAAAGCTTGGCTCTTGAAATTCCATTTTGAGATCTGTTGTGGGACGAGATCAGTTTGAGCGATGGACAGAGTATGGTAAATAGAATTTAATGCTGATTAGTGAACTTTAGGAGAATCAATACAGGCAGGAACAGAGGAATTTTAAATGTACATTTAAATTTAAAATTTAGCCCTTCTGACCCATGAGCCCGTGCAGCCCAACAACACCCAACTGACCTACACCCCTGGTACATTTTGAATGGTGGGAGGAAACTGAAGCACCTGGAGGAAACCCACGCAGACCCATGAAGAATGTACAAACTCCTTACAGACAGTGAGAATGGGCTGTGGACACTGTGATTGTAGAAAAAACACCAAATTTGCAGGAGGAACTCAGGCGGTTTATTCATCATCTAGGATCTTTCTTGACAAAAATATATTGCTGACATTTCAGGCCTGAGCCCTTGGAGGAATCTAGACCATCAAAAGGTGTCAATTGGATGTGATAAAGGACTAGGTAAAATTTATCATGGCTGTGTGAAAGATAACAGGGAATGGAGAGACAACAGGGGAAGCAAGGGATGAGTGGGGGGGGGGGGAATTTTAATGAAAACCATCAAAGTCAATATTAATACCATCCATTTAGAGGGTGCCCTAGGATTGGTGACAGGGTCATTGGAATGTTAAAGATGGATTCGGTGGGGTGGGGGGTGCTGTTGATTAAAAATGTGCCAATGGGGAAATATGGGCGGAGTGCTATCGACTAAAAATGTGCCAATGGAGGGGGGGAACACAGGTGCGTGAGACCTACCTGTGCCAATGGACGCGGTCGGGGTCTGATGGAGAGTCGCTAGAATACTTTAATCTAGACACTAGTGATGCTTGATGCAGGCTAATAATGGGGCCGGGGTAGGGATGATAGCGTCCAATAGCCACCAGTGGGGGGGTCCATGTGCGTGAATTACCCCCCCCCCCCCGGCACTGACCTTGGTGTTCCCATTCGGAAGATGACGTGTTGTTCCTCCAATTTATGGGTGGCCTCAGTCTGGCAGTACATGAGACCACGGACAGACATGTTGTCAAAAGAGTGGGATGGAGAATTGAACTGGGAGATCCATGCTATTGCGTTGGACAGAGTGGAGGTGCTCAACAAAGCGATCTCTCAGTCTGCGTCTAGTTTCTCCAATTTAGAGGAGACCACAAAAGGAGCACTGGATTCAGTAGATGACTCCTGCAGATTCACAAGTCCTTCTTGGAAGGACTTTTTGGAGCTGTGAATGATGCTGAGGAAGGAGCATCTTTTGTGGTCACAGGGGTAGGTCCCAAGGGATGATTATTGGGGAGGGAGGAGTTGTCAAGGGGATCCTGGAGGGAGCAGTCCCTATCAAAGACGGAGAGGGGAGGAGATGGATATATGTCTAATGGAGGGATCAAGTAGTAGGTGGTGGAAATGGCAGAGGAGAATGTGTTGGATGTGGAGGCTGGTGGCGTGGTAGGTGAGGACAGGAGGAATCCTGTCCTTGCTGAGCGTAGCAGTGGAGGGGACCAGGGCAGATGTGTGGGTAAAGGAAGATATGCGGGTGGGCACTGAGTTGATGGTGGTAGAGGGAAAAGCCATGTTGTTTGAAGAAGGAGGGCATCTCTGATGATCTGACATGGAAGTCCTCATCCTGGGTGCAGATGCGATAGAGGAATTGAGAGAATGGAATTGAATCCTGACAGGGGACAGGCTGGAAAGGTATGTACTTGAGGTAGCTGTGGGAGTTTGTGGGTTTTTAGAAGATACCTGTCAAGAGTTTATCTCCTAAAATGGAGAAAGAGAGATTGAGGAAAGGGAGAGTGTTGCTAGTGTTATGAGCCCAGAGGACTCATAATCCCAGCAGCAATTGATTTTCACCAAGACAAATGATTACTTAAACAAAAGTTGTTTTTAATTATCTTTAAACATGAAAACAGAATCACACTTTAACTTAAATAACCTAACTTAACCCCTTTCTAATTCGAAGTGCACGTGCGTGTAATATGTGTGTAAGTTCTGAAAAGTTCTTTGGTTCACAGTACAATCTCACTTCTCATTCCTCCAAGTTCACTGGTTGCAGGCAATTCTCATACTGTGCACAGAATGTAACATTTATAAAGTTCACCAGACTTTGGTGCTTGAAAGGAAGGTACTTGTCAGTTTTCAGAGAGAAATTTGTTGTTCCAGGACAACTGATTTATTTTCATCAGCCACTTCTGTATCTTGCTAATACAGTTGCTCCTTTAGGGTTCTCCAGATGATAACCTCTTTCTTTCAGGTCACCACAGAGTTTCTTTTTGTTTCTCTTATTGCGAGTGAAATATTAGACAGCCAGTCCTCTCCTCTTGCATAAACCACAAGGCCGTCTTCCAAATGGGGCTTTCCACAAACTTTTCAGCTTGTCCTGTTCCAATCCCAGCTACTGTTGCTAGCTGTAACACTGAAGAAATGATCTGTGTGTGTGTGTGTGTGTATGTGTGTATGTCTCTCTCTGAGAGAAAGCCTGTTTGACTCTGCTTGCAAAACCACATGACCCTCTTAGAACAACAAGTTCTCTTCCAGATAATCTGGGGCTCTAACAAGATTTTTCATCTGTTGCCTTTTGTAAACAACAATCCATTAGTGAAGTCTCTTGAGCATTCTCCAAAGATTTTGCAAAAGCTCTGAGGCCCTGATATGCCTAGCGTTGGGCAGAGCTCCAGTATTTTAAATAAGATCTGTTTTAAAGTGTTTGTATGTAACCTACTCTAACAAATCTTTCCCAATTTATCTCACAGAAACATATCTATATACTCTGTCACACTAGAGGTTGTCTAAGTGAATTTGAGGTTGGGGTGGAATTTGGCAGCAACGTGGATGAAGTCATTGATGCACCACCAAAGTAGACATCAATGTAGCAGAGGATTCAATCCTGGGTCACTGGTGCAGTTGCTATGCTAGCTGTGCTGCCCAACGCTAACAGTGCCACCCTTTACACAACTCAAAGGTTTTCTGAAAGTATAACAAAGACAAATTAGGTGTTGAAGAAGCCAGTCATGAGCGAAGGCATAGACTATTAGCGCAGAGAGGCACTTTTATAAAACATTGTTTGGAGTAGACCACCCCTGGAATACTGTTTGGTCATCCTTTGTGTGTTGCTCCAGTCTTCCAGCATCTGCAGACTTTGTGTGAACCTCTGAAAATGTCTCCAGTACAAGCATATGAAAGAAAGGGTTCAAGCTGCACAGTGGGCGAGATGTAGTCTCACCAATATCCTGTGTACTTGCCTTCTTCATACTCCATTGTCTGCTATAACGACTAACACCCCATTATCCTTCCTCATTACTTGCTGTACTACATTCATTCTTTGTGTTACATATACAAGCACAGGAGTTAAGAATGGCAGTGCTGCCAGAGCTGCTGTGTTGGCAGGGTTGAGACTGGTGCAGACTCAGGAGCACTGCTCCAAAGGGTTCAACTGCCCTGTCCTAATCCTGACAGAAGACACGCGCAGGGCACCAGAAATGGAGAGAACACCTCCCATTGACAAGGAGAGGCAGAGGAGATGACCCTATAGGATGGTGACCATGGCGGTGGACCAGCGAGGGGCCGTTGAGCCAAGCTGTGAGCAACCTACGGTCAAGGGACCAGAATGGGCTGCGGGCTGCTGGAGAATAGCTCGTGGGAACCAGGCATCGGAACTGGGATTTGTGAGGGTGCTGAGATCAAGAAGGTCCTCGGGCACTGCAGGCTTCCTGATCGATTCAGAGGTTTGGTTCTGGAGCTTGGGTTGTCGATGAATTGAACGGGAGTCTGTGTGGATCAAAGTGAATCCATGTACACTCCGTGACTGAAGGGATTCCCTTTTTCTCCCTTATCTCCTTTACTGAATGGGGCACTGGGCAACACCTATTGCAACTCTTTGTCTGCCTTATGGCTGGCAGAAGGCAATTTTGTTTAATATTAAATGTTCTGTACTAATAGATGGCAATAAAGGAATCTTGAATAAAGACCCTTCTGTCCATCAGCCTTCTGAATTTAGTGTCTGATCCGCACTTGATGCAAAATCTCCAAACTTTTGTGAGGATTAACCTGTGCTCACTTTCCTGCTTTTGAGGGCATGGTACGTAGGAGCTCCATTAAAGCTTACTTGACTGCAAACTCTCCTCCTATAATATAATGTGTTACTACATTCCACTCCAGCTGTGATCTGGACACCATTTTCATTGAGATCGAGCCATAATTTTTTTTTTCAGATTTTGTGCTGACACATTAGATTAACATCTGAAGGCAATGAAATCTGACATTTTGTGTTGCTGTGACATTTTCTATCGTGGCTGAAAACAAGAATATCTTTAGAATGAAATGTGCTGCCAGCAGTGTAGAGAAAAGATTGTAAAAGAGATTGCACAGCTGACAGCTCACAAAAGATCAAGTCGTAGGTGAGGACCAATGCTGAATGGTGAAAAAAAATATAGACCATAAGACCTTATGGTTATTGCAATGCAACTGTTCTGAAAGAATGATGGCAGTGCATCCGAAATTATGCCAACTCCCAACCTCCCTTCAATCTCATGCATCCACCTAAACCGAGCCTAACTACAGGAAAGATATCAGTAAAACTGAAAGAGTGCAGAGAAGATTTACCAGGTTGTGGCTTCAAGATTTGAGTTACAGGGAAAAGTTAAACAGGTTAGGACTTGTTTTTTAGAGCATAGAAGAAAGTGAGGGATTTGATAGAGTTGTACAAGATTATGAGGGTTATAGACAGAATAACTTCAAGTAGGCTTTTTCCATTGAAGTTAAGTGAGATGCAGTTGGATAATCATGTTGAGGAACCAACAAGGTCAGGTCAGATACAGCAATGAGCTCTCTGAACCCTTCTCCATTAACAATGGCGTGAAGCAAGGCTGTGTTCTCGCACCAACCCTCTTTTCAATCTTCTGCAGCATGATGCTGAACCAAGCCATGAAAGTCCTCAACAATGAAGACGCTGTTTACATCCGGTACCGCACGGATGGCAGTCTCTTCAATCTGAGGCGCCTGCAAGCTCACACCAAGACACAAGAGAAACTTGTCCGTGAACTACTCTTTGCAGACGATGCCGCTTTAGTTGCCCATTCAGAGCCAGCTCTTCAGCGCTTGACGTCCTGCTTTGCGGAAACTGCCAAAATGTTTGGCCTGGAAGTCAGCCTGAAGAAAACTGAGGTCCTCCATCAGCCAGCTCCCCACCATGACTACCAGCCCCCCCACATCTCCATTGGGCACACAAAACTCAAAACGGTCAACCAGTTTACCTATCTCGGCTGCACCATTTCATCAGATGCAAGGATCGACAACGAGATAGACAACAGACTCGCCAAGGCAAATAGCACCTTTGGAAGACTACACAAAAGAGTCTGGAAAAACAACCAACTGAAAAACCTCACAAAGATAAGCGTATACAGAGCCGTTGTCATACCCACACTCCTGTTCGGCTCCGAATCATGGGTCCTCTACCGGCATCACCTACGGCTCCTAGAACGGTTCCACCAGCGTTGTCTCCGCTCCATCCTCAACATCCATTGGAGCGCTTTCATCCCTAACGTCGAAGTACTCGAGATGGCAGAGGTCGACAGCATCGAGTCCACACTGCTGAAGATCCAGCTGCGCTGGGTGAGTCACATCTCCAGAATGGAGGACCATCGCCTTCCCAAGATCGTGTTATATGGCGAGCTCTCCACTGGCCACCGTAACAGAGGTGCACCAAAGAAAAGGTACAAGGACTGCCTAAAGAAATCTCTTGGTGCCTGCCACATTGACCACCGCCAGTGGGCTGATATCGCCTCAAAACGTGCATCTTGGCGCCTCACAGTTTGGCGGGCAGCAACCTCCTTTGAAGAAGACCGCAGAGCCCACTTCACTGACAAAAGGCAAAGGAGGAAAAACCCAACACCCAACCCTAACCAACCAATTTTCCCCTGCAGCCGCTGCAACCGTGTCTGCCTGTCCCGCATCGGACTTGTCAGCCACAAACGAGCCTGCAGCTGATGTGGACTTTTTACCCCCTCCATAAATCTTCGTCCGCGAAGCCAAGCCAAAGAAAGTGAGATGCAAACCAGAGGACATGGTTTAAGGGGGAAAGGGGAAAGGTTTAGGGGGAATTTCTACACACAGAGAGTAGTGGGAATGTGGAATGAGCTGCCAGCAGAAGTCGTGAATGTGGGCTCAATTTTAACTTTTAAGAAGAATTTGGACAGGCACATGGATGGGGGGGTTATAGAAGGATATGGACTTGGGTGCAGGACAGTGGCTGAAGCAGAATGATAGTTCGGCAAAGACTTGAAGAGCTGAAGGACCTGTTTTCTGAGCTCTAACGTTCTGTGGTTCTAAATCATCAGTCATTCCAGGGATAGTGTACTGGAAAGAACTTTGTTCAAAGCTCCCATATACTTGACTGTCAATGGGACTTAGGAATTTAAGATGAATGGGGATTCCAGGTCATCAAACAGCAGATACCACCTGAATTTCATGTGGATTATCACTCTTTTCTGACTTATGTATCTTGACTTATGGGCATAGACAACAAACTAGGGTCCTGATTCTGTTGCCTTGCAATGTTATTTGGCCCCTTTGGTATTCATTCAATTTTGAGCTTAAACACCAACATAACAACTTAATATGCTATCTGCATTCTATTTTATCCAGTGCATAGACAGCTAATGAATGAGATGGACAGAGGATAAAGGTTCAAGGATCCTTGAAAAATATGCAACATCCTCACTCATCGGAAGACGGTGCTTTCCTGTTGAGAAAGAGATACAGGAGTATCAGAGCCAGCACCTCAGGGCTGAGAAACAGCTTCTTCCCACGGACAGTACAAATGCTTACATTAGCCCTCTAAGACTCTCATATCCATGAAACAATATTTATTTATTTGTAGATGAATACTTGTCCTGCATATGTATTGTTTGTTTGCATGTGCTTTACGTCTGGTTGTGTGCCTGCGTGTTTTGCATCGAGGACTGGAGAACACTGTTTTGTTGGGCTGTACTTGTACAATTAGATGTCACTAACCTTGACTTGATTTGCTCCAGGGAACCCTTGGTCTCTGATTGCCCGAAGTGAAGAAAGTGCATTGGAACAGCAGTCAGAACTTCATGCTCCTGTAAAAAATATATGGAAGTCCAGCAAAACTGGAGGAAGGAGTGTACCAACTCACTAACTACCCACCTACCTATTCCAACTTGCATCTCCTGCCCCATTGGTGGGAGAGTCTGCACGTCCCACATTGGTTACATCAGAACCCAGAGAAGTGGCTTGGAAACAAACCAACCTTGATTCAAAGGGACCACCTAAACTGAAGAGAGAACAACATTCAATGAGGGTCAATTTCTTTACTAGGGCTGATTCCAGGTTTAATTCCTTAAAGGGATAGCAGGACTTTAAGAAGAATGAACAGGCAGAATCAAAGTTATTTTGATTTTTTATCAATGTAAATATTACAGCACAGTCCCCTCATTTCAGACACCATAATGTTTGGGTCATTTGGCTTCCCAGGTATTTGTGAGAACTCACATATGTTAATTGCTTCATTGGTGCAGGTATGAGAGAGCTAGGCTTGCTTCTAAGCTTTTGAGTACCTTTGGAGTTGCGATTTTTCAACATGAGGACCTGAGTTGTGCCAATGAACGTCAAAGAAGCCATTATGAGGTCGAAAAGCAAGAATAAAACAGAAAGAGACATCGCCCAAACCTTGGGATTGCCAAAATCAACAGTTTGGAACATAATTAAGAAGAAAGAGCGTACATGTGAGCCCAAATGTTATGTCTGACTGATCAGAAACACTCTTCAGGAGGCAATGACTAGTGTCCGCAGAAGACCATGAAAATAAATACAGTGGCTATACTACAAGATGCGAACCATTTGTTAGCCACAGAAAGGATGATAGTCAGATTACAATTTCCCAAGAAGTATTTAATAGAACTTGCAGCATTCTGGAAAAGAGGTCAGATGAGATTAAGATCAACCTGTATCAGAGTGAAGGCATGATCAAAATATGGAAGTGTAAAGGCCCAAGATCCAAAGCTTACCACCATTGTCATGTTTCTCAGCTGTTTCTCAGCTGTTTCTCAGCCCCGAGGTGCTGGCCCTGATACTCCTGCATCTCTTTCTCAACAGGAAAGCACCCTCTTCAGATGAGTGAGGATGATGCATATTTTTCAAGGATCCTTGAACATTCTTGCAGTGTAGCCTCCGCATTTCTGTTCATGAAGTCCTCTGTGCCATTGACATATCCATACCTGCCTCCTGAAGAGTGTTTCTGTGCAGTTGGACATACGTTTCGGGATTTTTCTTCATCATGATGTGAATTCTTCTGTCATCAGGCAGTGGAGATCTTGTTTCGAATACCAGTCCTTTTACAATTACTGAGCTCACCAGTACGCTCTTCCTTCTTAATGATGTTCCAAGCAGTTGATTTTGGTCCTCCCACGGTTTGGCCGATGTCTCTTATTGTTTTATTTTTGTTTTTCTGCCTCACATTGGCTTTTTTCACTTTCATTGGCACAACTCTGTTCCTTATGTTAAAAAAATGGCAACGCTCCAAAGCTTAGAAGCAAGCCTTGCTCTCTTATACCTGCACTAATGAGGCAATTAACATATGTGAGGACTCACAAACACATGTGAAGCCAAATGACCCAAACATTAAGGTGCCCTGAAATGAGGGGAATATGTATAAAAAGTGCTCTAATGTCTTCATAGTCCAACCAAAATGTACACAAATAATCTTGAATAAAATCTGGAATGTGATCTTTAATTACTTTGATTACAAATTTAAAACTATGGAGCACAAGGGCAAGTTAAGGAAAAATTGTCTTTGTCCCAAACATTATTCAGGGCACTGTACATGACATCACATATAGCCCTGAGTTTCTTTTTACTGCCAGCCAGGCAGATTTTCTACTTATTATTAGCTGTTTTCAAGTAATAATATACATACACAAAAAAAGTGTAAATAAAGAAAGAAATGTAAACCAATTGACTATGCTGTGCAGAAAAAAAATCACATAAATAATATGCAAAGAGAGATTCCTTAAATGAGTCTCTGATTGAGTTTGTTGCTTCAGCGTCTGATATTGGAAGGGTGGCAACTGTTCCTGAACCTGTTGGTATTAGTCTTGTGGCACCTATACCTTTATCTTGATGGTAGCAGCAAGAACAGAGCGTGTGCTGGGTGGTGTGGATCCTGGGTGATTGCTGCTGCTTTTCAATGGCAGCGTTCCCTGTAGATGTTCTCCATGGTGGGGAGAGTTTTCTCAGTGATGAGCTGTGACTACTACATTTTGCAGGGTTTTCTGCACAGAAGTATTGGTGCCCCCATACGAGGCCGTGTTGTAGCTGGGGAGCACACTTCACTTCTGTAGAAGTTTGCCAGATTTTCTGATATCATACTGAACCTCCGCCAACTCATGAGCGGGTGCAAGATTTCTTCATGGTACCATCAGTATGTTGGGTCTTCTGAGATAGTGATTCCTAGGAATAAAAATTTGCTCACCCTCTGTACCTCTGATCTCCCATGATCAATGGATCAAACATCTAAACACTACTCTGCACCAGTGCAAGTGCATGTTATTTTTTTGCTCTGAAACTTGTTTCCTTTAGGCTAATGAAATGTATTTAAGAGACAGAGTTCAATACAATGGATGTTTGCCACTACCAACCAGAGTTGAATTTCCAAGCTATGTTCTGATCTTATGTTGGATTATGGTGGAATCTCCCTGTGAAACTGAATTTCGTTAATTATCTTGCCTGAGCTTCTCCATCCTGCATACAGCCCTGCCCCGGTACAGAAGACTGCTCTGGGTTGGCAGAAGAGTAGTTTCCTCACTGTCTGGAGTTGGTGAACTTGGCCAAGTTCAAGGACTTGGCAGCAGAACTGATATGCCTGAGTGGTTACTCCATTTTTTCAGAATTTAAAAATAAAGGGAAATGAGTCGGAATACAGGATGGAGATTGAGAATTTGGTTGGATGTTGGCAGAACAACAAATCTTGTTCTCAAAATCAATAAGAGCAAGGAGCTGTAGGAAGAGGAGACAGAGGTTTCATGCACCTGTCTGCATTAATGGGATGGAGGTGGAGAGAGTTAAAGCTTCTGGGAGTCCACATTTCAGAGGACCTCTCCTGGAGCCAGCCCATCAAGGCAACGATGAAGGCGCCCCAATGACTCTGCTTTCTAAGAAGTGTGAGGAGATTTGTCATATTATCAAATACTCTATTAACCTTAAGGTAGAGGGTGGAATGTTGCTTCATGGCCTAGCTTGGTAAGTCGACTGCTTAGGAACACTGATGGCTGCAGAAAGTAGAAAACTTAACCAGGTTCTTCATGGACTCTGACCTCCCATTCATTGAAGACATCTATGTGAACTGTTGCCTTCAGGAGGCAGCTGACATCATAAATGGCTCCCATCATTGCTTGTGACAACCTCTTCTTTCTGCTATATTCTGGAAGAAGGCACAGAAGCCTTGAATTCCACCACCTCTAAATTCAAGAACAAGTTTTTTTTTATTTCCTAGTGGCTATCAGGCTCTTGAACCTCCCGTTACTATCTTAACCATAAATCATATCGGTGCCATAATAAAAGTCCAAACTGAACTTTTGAAACACCACTCTTTTCTCTTGCACTAAATGTATATTTGTGATTTATTTTGCATTTATATATGTTATCTGGAACCCTAACCCTTTCCATACTGATGTCATTTAAGGTGTATCATTGGACAAAAATTACAATTTTTAAACCATTTCGAAAAAAAAGAGTGGTGGAGCTGGAGCCATTGTACCGGCAACACTGCTACTGGTGTGGACACGGGGAGTGAGGACTGGAGATACAGTGTTCCCGCGGGGTCTAAACTTTCAGTCAACTTGAATGGCCAGTTAAAGGGGTCGATGGTAGTTTTATTTAAAATCCTGAGCAACCACAAGTTCTTCCAGACTCCAGGGAAGAGGAGGACTGGTGCAGAGCACCAAAAAAAAAGGGACACCATCCCCTGCCTGAGAAGAAGAAGCAGAGGAGATTACCCACGGAATGGTCATCATGGCAACGACCAGTGAGGGAGCTCAGTAGCTGAAAGACCCATGCATGTGGCAGGGTGCTGGTGTCTCGAGGTGAGGAACCC
The DNA here is from genome assembly GCF_036971445.1 of Narcine bancroftii. NCBI lineage: Eukaryota > Metazoa > Chordata > Chondrichthyes > Torpediniformes > Narcinidae > Narcine > Narcine bancroftii. Next base: position 125,783,412 of record NC_091473.1, on the reverse strand, counting down.
ATGGAGACTGTGGACTGCTGGAGACTGCTGTCAGGAGGCTCGCACCGGGCTGCGGATTGCTGGAGACTGACTGGAAACTGGGTGAAAGGGTACCAGTGATCAGAACCAGAATGGTTCGGAGGTTCGGATTTGGTGCTCGGGTTGCCAGTGGTTTGGATTGGGTGGCTGCAGGGGCTGCGGAAGTGCTGGATGCAAATCTACGGATTCTCGGTGACTCTGTGGGGGCTCTCCTTTGCTTCTCTTTCTCTGACTGTAAGAGGCGCCTCAGGCAATTTCTGCTGATGGTGAATCTGTCTGCCTTGCAGCAGGCAAAAGCAATTTCATTTAATATGACACTGTTTTATTATGATTACAATAAATTGAACTTGAATCTTGGAGTCAGAAAGTATGAATGTAATTGCTTATATATATTGTACTTACATGTATGACAATAAACTCATTATCATTATTACATGTCTCAGACCATCTGAACAATTGTGATGCATCATGCATTCAGTAAGATGGACTTCAGTGCCCTCAGCTACATTATTCAAATGGTTTTTGATTGCTTTGCAGTTGCATCCCAGATATGGCAGATGTGAGTGTATAGAATCCTCATGGAGACAGAAGAATGCTGCAGTGTGATAGCATTGACTAGAAATTTAGCATTAGGTTTGCTGAGAGCAACTGATTATTATGTATAAGAGAAATTCTGTTTGAGGTCCAGACATCTGCTCTAATTCTTTGCCTCCTTATTTTCTTGATCATTAACATCTCATTTCAATTGCTGTCTTTTCTGTCTCTCACTTTACATCCTCCTACAGCCCCAAGAGTCTGAAGATCTGCTTTTCAGTCTCACATCCTTCATTGCTGACGGTATGTGACATTGACCTATCTGAAATATAGCCGCAGGCAAAAGACAATATAACCTGGTGATCAGGAAAGGGTATAAAAGATGAATGAGCTAAGGAAGCCTCATCATCATCTTAACTCAGCAAAATAAATAGGGCTCAGTGGTAAGTAGCTTGGATTACGGTGCCCTGGCGCACAGCGTTTGTCTTTTCAAGTGAACAAACAAAACAGATCAGTCCAATGCAGCTGGTGGAAGAGTCCCTGAGGGCCTGGTGATCCAGCTACTTCAACTGCTTGGACTGATATCAACTGGTCCAAGGGACTGACATCCTGTTATTGGGCATACAAAATGGAGGCTTATAAGTGAGGATGTGTAATGAATTGTTGTAAGTCAAAGGCTGCAATAAGGAGTAGAAATCAACTCCTAACATCTTGCAAGTGACTTAATCAATCATCATTGTTAAAACTCCGTGGGATATTGTATTTTTTTTTGTGGAAGGGTGCATTGAACATGGATCAACGCCACATAGGAACCCTAACCCTAACCCTTTCCATACTGATGTCATTTAAGGTGTATCATTGGACAAAAATTACAATTTTTAAACCATTTCGAAAAAAAAGAGTGGTGGAGCTGGAGCCATTTTACCGCAACACTGCTACTGGTGTGGACACATGGGGAGTGAGGACTGGAGATACAGTGTTCCCGCGGGTCTAACCTCTCAGTCAACTTGAATGGCCAGTTAAAGGGGTCGATGGTAGTTTTATTTAAAATCCTGAGCAACCACAAGTTCTTCCAGACTCCAGGGAAGAGGAGGACTGGTGCAGAGCACCAGTGGGATATTGCATTTTTTTTGTGGAAGGTGCATTGAACATTGGATCAACGCCACATAGGAACCCTAACCCTAACCCTTTGGCACACATGTTTGTGTCAAACATTATGTCCAAATCAAACTAAAACTCTGATGCTTGCATTTAATAGATATTGCTCAGTTCTCTTAATATTCATGTGTCTATCTCTAAACCTTTTAGTTCCTACCATTTTATTTACATCCGCAACTACAGCCTGTTCCAGGCATCTAATCCCTCTGTAAAAAAAAAATTGCCCTGCACATTTCCCTTAAACTTCTCCCTCACCTTGAACTGCATGTCCTGAGGTATGTGACATGTTTACCCAAGAGAAAAGATTCTGATTGTCTACTTAATAATTCCTCTCATAATTTTATAAACTTCTAACAGGGCTTTCTTCAGCCTCAGCTGCTCCAGAGGGAACATCAACTTGCCCAATTTCTCCCCTCAGCTCATACCCTCTAAACCAGGCAATATCCTGGTAAAAACTAAACCTTTCCTGTATCCTTTGCAAAACCACCACACACTCCCTGTAATGGCACAGCCAGAACTGCACACAGTAGGGCAGTATGTGGTTAGTGTCGTGGTTAGCGCAATGCTAGCAACCCTGGTTCGTATCTGGCCCTGTCTGTAAGGAGTTTGCACATTCTAGCCATGTCTGCATGGGTTTTCTCCTGGTGCTCCAGTTTCCTTCCATCCTTCAAAATGTAAGGACGTTGTAGGTAGATTGGGGTATTTACAGGCATCAATGGGCGCATAGGCTGGAAGGGCCTGTTACCGTGTTGTATGTTTAAATCAAAAATTAAATTAAATTTAATATTCTCGCTGTGACCCAACCAAAGTTTTATATGGCTTTTTTACATTTGTATTCAATGTGTTGCCCAATGAAGGTATGCATACCATCGATCTTCTTTATCTATATGCACATTCACTTTCAAAGATCTATGGGTCTGGACACGTTGATCTCTTTATACATCAATGCTTTGAAGAGTCTTGCCATTAAATATATATATGGTCTCCTTACATTTGACTTTACAAAGTGCCACATCTCACACTTGTCCATATTTATCTCCATCTGTCATTTTTTAACCCATATCTGTGACTGAGCCTTATTCTTTGACAGCCCTCCAGTGTCTAAAGCTCTGCCACATCAGTGTCATCTGCAAGCTTATTAATCTGCCCACCTACTTCTTTGCACTTCTGTGACAAATTCACAGATAATAAGAAGGTAGGTGGAAGAGCAGGTAGTGCTGAGAAAATAGGGAAGCTGCAGAAGGAACTTAGACAAATGAGGAGACTGAGCATAGAAGTGGAAAATGAAATATAATGTTGGAAAGTATACAGTTGGTGGGAAAACATACAGGCAGAAAATGGAAAAAGGTCTTGGGAGTCCTTGTGAAGGTTAGCTTGAAGGTAAAGTTGCAGTTTGAGACAATGATGAAAAAGTCAAATATAATGCTAGCATTCATTTCAAGGCAAATACAATATAAGAATATAAGAGGATGTGATGTTGAGGCTTTATAAGGCATTTCAGAGACCTCACAGTGTATTGTGAGCAGTTTGGGGGCTCCTCATTTAAGAAACAATGTGCTGACATTGGAGATGGTTCAGAGGAGGCTCACAAGGATGATTCCAGGAATGAATAGGTTATCAAATGAGGAGCATTTGACAGTCTGTACTCATTGGGACTTGGGAGAATGAGAGGGGATCTCATTGAAATATTACAAATGTTTAAAGGCTTGGAGAGTAGATATAGAAAGGTTGTTTCCCATGGTGGGAGAGTCTAGGACAAGAGGGCACAACTTCAAATTGAAGGGCGCCTACTTAGAACAGAAAAGCGGAGGATTCTCTCCAGCCAGAAGGTGATATATCTGTGGAATTTGTTGCTACAGGCATTTGTAGAGTACATGTCATTGGATTGACAGGTTCCTTATTAGACAGGGCATCAAAGGTTATGGGGAGAAGGCTGGACAGTGGGGCTGAGAGGGAAAACAGATCAGCTCATGATTAAAATAGTGGGGCAGACTCAATGGGTTGAAAAGCCTATTTCTATGTCTTATGGTCTTGAAGGACAAATAACAATAGATGAACCAAAACTAATCAATGTGTAACCCCACTGTCACAGATATCTAGCCAGAATAGCACCCACCTACTTCTAGCCTCTAACTTCTATAGTCCAGCTAATTCTATTTCTAATTCACCTGTGGCTCCCATGCATCTGTCCCTTCTGGATCAACCTACCATGAGAACATTTTCAAATGCTTAACTGATGTTCACGTAGACAAGATCCACTGTCCTCCCCTCATCAACCACCTTTTACACCTCCTCAGAAAACTCATTGTTAAAGAATGACCTGCCCCTCACAAAGCCATGTTGACGGTCCCTAATCTGACCATGACTTTTGAAGTACGTCCTGTCCTTAAGTCCTATCCTTTCCAATAGTTACTCCACCAGTGATGTGAGGTTACTGAGGCTTCTACAAATATTCATATTTTCAACGCTAAGATGGACAACATGTGAGAGCATTCTTCCCATAACTATAGGCAAATAAATATCATAGATATAGAGGAGAGATAAGACACTCCAAATGCTGGAATCTTGCACAGAAAATCAAATGCTGGATGAACTCAGTGGAATCAGGCAGCATCTGTGGAGGGAGATGTTTCCTAAAAAACAGGGTTTATATCCAAAACATTGCACTGTCCATTTCCTTCCAAGAATGATGCCCGACTTGCTGAATTCTTCCAACCATTTGTTTTTGCACATACTGTAGATATTGAGTGTCTAATTACCTTTAAGATCTAACCTGAATGATTTTTGTAAAAACACAATGCTGGAGAAACTCAGCAGGTCAAACAGTGTACTCTATATAGCAAAAATAAAGGTACATGTTTTGGGCTTGAGCCCTTCAATAAGGTATGGAAAAATGTTGGCAGGCATCCGAACAAAAAGGTAAGGGGGAAGGGTTGGGGGAGGAGCAAGGTCCTTCCAGAAGGGAGGTAAGGTACAGCAGCAAGCAATGGGAGGAGGGATGGTGAAGTGAATAGAGAGAGAATGGGGTGGAGAACTGAGGGAAAGAAGATGGGGGAAGGGGAGGGGAAGGGAAGGGAAGGGGAGCAAAGGGAAGTGAAGCAAAGGGAAGGGAAGGGAAGGAAAGGGAAGAGAAGGGAAGGGAGGGAGGATGGAGAGTGGGTTAGCAGAGACCAGAAAAGTCGATGTTAATGCCCCCTGGCTGGAGAGCGCCCAATCAAAAAATCAGATATTTTTCCTCCACTTTACAGGTGGTTTTGGTGGAATAGTACATGAGGCCATGGACATATACGTGAGTATGGGAGTGTGAGGCAGAACTGAAATGTTTGGTCACTAGGAGGTCCCTATCACTGATGAACACAGAGCAAAGATGCTCAGTGACGTGATCTCCCAGACTGCAGACAGCCTCTCCAAAGTAGAGAAGGCCACAAAGGGAGCACCAGATGTGGTAAATCACTTGTGAAGATATATAGGTGAAGTGTTACTTCACTTGAAAGTCCTGTTTGGGACTCAAAACTGTGGTGAGATAGGGGGTGTGGGCGCGTGTGGCAGCTCCTGCGGTGACAGGAGGTGGGGAGGGATGAGTGCACGAGGGATTCACAGAGGGAGTGGTTCCCATGGGAGTCAGAGAGAGATGCAGAGGGGAAGATGTGCCATTTGTGTAGATCTGTGGGGAGCAAGGGAGCAGGGTCCAGCCACCCAGTTGACTGCCATCTGCTCCACACAGACTTTGAACGGCCCGTCGAGGGAGCCAACGGTGGTTTTATTTGAAATCCCTTGACCGCTGGGCTGTGCCCAAGATAGTGGTGCCTACTAATGGCAGCAACCATGAGGGGCTGAAAACTCTGGGAAAGCAGAGGACTGGAGCAGGGCACCAGAGGACGGGAAGATCTCCCCCCCCCCCATCTGAGATAGAGATGTGGAGAAGATGACCTGTAGGATGATGACCTCAGTGGTGGGTTAGTGAGGGGGCTCTGTGGATGAGGACCAGTGGATATGGTGGGCTGCTGGAGACCGCTGTTGGGAGACTTGCAACGGGCTGTGTACTGCCAGAGGCTGGCTCGAACTGGCTGGAGGGGTACCAGATATTGGAACCAGAATGCAACGAGGTGCGGAGGGTGCTGAAGGGTTCCTGACCACACCGGAGTTTCAGATCTGGAGCATGGGTTGGACTCTGTGTGGCTGTGGGGGCTGCAGAAGCAATGGAGGCAAATCTACGGACACTCGGTGACTCTGGGGGGACTCTCTTTTGCTTCTCTCTCTGTGACTGTAAGTCTGACTGTAAGAGGCTCTGAGGCAATTCGTGCTTGTAGCAAATCTGTCTGCCTTGCAGCAGGCAAAATATTTTTCATGTAACATGGCACTGTTTTATTACTATGACAATAAATTGAATCTTGAATCTTGAATAATATACCTTTGAGCCAAGTTCTCAGGTTGAATGTGAGGAGCCCAGTGTTTGTCTTGGTCAGCAATTCTTAATAAGTTCAGCCATCCTGTGTCTTACTTGCCAGAAATGTAACATAATATATTGCACCCATTGCGACATTGGCGTGACATTTCTGCTGTGTTGAGTCTTGCTGAAGCCAATAAATGCTACTGTTAAGTACATTCACTATGCTATTGCCTGAAGACCATGTGCATCAACATGCATTAACTCTATATCAATATAATGCACAGCATCTGTATATGAGAGCTGCTTTTATAACTTGACTGCATCTATCTTGGCTAAGCATGCATTTGTAAAGCACCTGCATTGAGTGCCTGCCCAGGCATTCTTGGACTGACCAAAACAGCTTGCTTTGTAGACAATATACTAGTATATTTAAAATATGTCAGGAAGTCACAAAAATCAGTTATATCTACAAAATGATATGTGATAGGATAATTTTAAGGTGATTTTTCATGATCAGCTGCCCAAAATCAAAAAGTGTTCAGAAAGAAAAATCTTCATTGTCCAGAGTTATGATGAAAGACCATTAACTTCAAATATTAGATAGTTTTTCTCTCAATTGATGCTGCCTGACTTGTTATGTACCGTGAAGAATTTTTTACCTAGAAGGGTTGAATCTGCAATGTAACACCTGAAGGGAAGGGGAGGCAGAGTCTCTCAATGCATTTATCCAAATACTTGAATCACTAAGGCATGGACTGCTCCCGACCAAGTGGGTCATATGGACAGGTGACTGGGTGGGCCCGTTTCTTTGCCACATGACATGGCAATTTTCTTACACATTGTAAGAATGTCTTAAGAGGGAAGAAATAAAGAGGCAAGCACATTTATAAATACATTGATGAAGCTTAGGGCACATTCAGCTGATGACCTGCAGCAAATTCCCTGTAGTAATGAACATTACTGCTCAAGATGTAGAGATGTAGAGCATTCTGAGTTGTTGCTTTGCAATTTGCAGTATTTGCATATAAATGTACAATAATAATACAGTATTGTTCTTAAAATGAAAATACACAATATACTTGAAATCAATTCACTTGTATTTATCATTCATACCATGTTCATACAGTAAAGATGAGATAGCGTTTCTCCAGGACCACGGAGCATACTTACATAAATATAATTTAAGAAAGAAGTTAAACACATAAAATGTTAACTATTAAGACGTATACTGTAAGAGTCCCTGTTACCAAGGTACTCTATGCACATGTTCTGGGAATTGAGCAGTCTGATGGCCTGGGGGAAAAAAAAACTGTTGCCCACTTTGGATGTACGGGCCCTCGTGCTGCAGTACCTCATACCAGATGGCAGAAGAGAGCACAGTTTACATGTGGGATCCTTCACAATGTTTATTGCCTTTCGCCTGCATTGAGTGTTGTAGATGTCCTTCATGGTAGAAAGAGAGCCACTGACTTCACTCTCCTCTGCTGGGTCCTGAGGTAAGAGGAGGTACAGGTTCCAGACCAAGTTGTACAGGATGCTCTTGATACATCTTCTGTAGAATGTAGTGAGGATGGAGGGTGGGAGCTGAACTTTCCTCAGTCTTTGCAGGAAGTCGAGGCGCTGCTAGATATTCTTGGTTATAGAGCTGATGTTAAGGGACCAGATGAGATTCTCCTCCAAATACATTCCAAGGAACTCGATACTCTTAACGACCTCAATGGTGGAGCTGTCAATGGTCAGTGGAGCATGGTTCCCCTGGGCCCTCCTGAAGTTGAAAACCATCTCTCTTGTTTTCCTTAAACATTTAGATGCAGATTGCTGGCTCTGCGCCAGTCTGATAGCAGCTGCACCTCATCTCTGTACGCTGACTCCTCATTCTTACTGATCAGGCCCACCATGGTCATGTCATTAGCGAACTTGATGATGTGGTTTGAGCTGTATTTAGCTGCAGAGTCATGGGTCAGCAGAGGGAACAACAGTGGACTAAGCACGCAGCCCTCGGGGGGGGGGGGGGGTGATGGTCTTGGAGATGCTGTTTCCGATCCAGACTGCCTGAGGTCTCCCCAACAGGAAGTCGAGAATTTAATTGCAGAGGGAAGTGTTTAGACCCAGTAGGTTCAACTTCGTTATCAGGCACTGAGATATGATTGTGTTGAATGCCGAGCTGAAGTCAATAAACAGCATTTGAACACACGACTCCTTGTTTTCCAGATGGGTGAGGGCTAGATGGAGGATGGTGACAATGGCATCATCCATGGAGTGGTTGGGTCTGTATGTGAACTGCAGAGGGAGTCCAGTGACGGGGGCAGCAGGAGCATGATGTGCCTCATGACATGCCTCTCGAAGCACTTCATGACAATGAGCAAGAGTGCGACAGGGTGGTAGTCATTGAAGCAGGACACAAACAACTTCTTCAGCATGGGGACAATGGTGACGGCTTTGCAGTATGTTTGGACCATGGCGCTTCTTAGGGAGATGGTAAAAATGTCAGGGAGAATATCCACTAGCTGAACCGCACCTCCCCTGAGCACTCCACCGGGAATGTAATTTGGTCCAACAGCTTTCCATGGGTTGACCTTGCTTAGCTCACTCCTCACACTCCCCACTGCAAGACACAACACCTGATCGTTGGAAGGAGGGGTGGTCTTCTTTGCTGCAATGTCGTTTTCCACCACAAAATGCGCGTATTAGTTGTTCAGTTTGTCTGGGAGGGAGGCGTCTTGTGGTTGATGATGTCTTGGATGCCCTACCACATGCATTGCATGTCCAGAAAGTGGCTGTGAATGTGCTGGCCTTAGAGAGCTTGGCTCTTGCAATAGCCATGGCAACCTTGTCGTCCACTCTGAAGGCAACATTTTGGTTCCTGAGCAGCCCACGCATCTCTGCACTCATCCATGGCTTCTGATGGGAACGAGTTTTGAGGGTCTTGGTCTTACTTAAAGTTGATACAAAAATACAATCATTATATCAATAACATAATGGGCAGTGATATGTTGAAGGAAAGTAAAAATAAGTGAATGTCTGGAATCAGAGAGGTCACAGAGGCATTGTTTTATTTACTTTGACTTTATTATGTTGGAACTTATTTAAATTTACTTGGGCTGAGCAGTGCAAATTAAAATGGTACCATTTTGAGCTGCACATTGTTTAAGACTGAATTTTCCAAATATTTGAAATTCAAATACACTACAAGCAAATTCAAAAGCACATGACAAACCTTAATTACCATCTTAAGTGGACCATCCAGTGCCAGATGGGAATTTAAGATCAGCTTTCAGCGTAGTACTCCACAGGGAGTTGTAAGAAGCCTAACATTGAACAATTAGTATATGTGGTAGAATATTCGTCTAAATATCCCTTTTCAGGCTTTGCTGAGTGTTGCACATTTGCAATAAAAGTGGTTCTCCAGTTGTTGCCTGGAGATGAGACCATTTTCTGATTAAGGCTTTATGGAAATTCAACGCCAAGGGAGGTAAGCACATATAGCATTATAGACCCATTATGGCCAAAACTTATAGCCTTGGAAAGGTAGTATTCAGGAACCTAGAAGTACTGTATGATATTCAAGTGGAAGGCAGGCAGAAATGAACACACATTCCAACCCTCTTTTATCTCAACTGTTGTTTCAATCTGATTCAATCCGGACAGTGGCTCTTTGGATATTGGAAATCATTGGAAAGTGATCCTGACTGTAGTTTCAGATTCCCAGTAATCTTGCTCAGGTTGACTGAGGGAGAAGTGTTCCTCTTCCTTCTTGCCTTGATTGCTTTTGTGTTGGATTTGCTTATCAGCAATGGAGCTCTCTCTGGGGACTGGATAATTGTGTGTCATTTATCTCTGAGAATGCACTGACAGCCTTTTCAGTTGGCCTTAAATTACTAGCTAATATACCATGAATAAATGATAAGACAGCAGACTGCGTTTAACTGCTACCACCACAGTGAGGTACTAATTTGCTTTCTCTAAATGTTCAATGCTATAATTTTACCCTCAACATATCATCAGAAATGATTCTACTTCCAGCTGACAAAATGGAAATTTTCACAAGGCTTATGAAAATCATTTGAGTGTTTGAATTTATTTTTAATTTTTCCTGCATCCATGCCAACCTTGGTGTCTGAGAGAGTGCCTTGGCTGCATGCTGTAACCCATTAATCAGACTGTCGTGAGTTTGATTTGAATTTTTCAGCCTTCACAGTCACCAATTATGCTGATTTAAAGAGCAGAAGACCAAATGGTTTTCCAAAGCTTTTAGCGACATATCATTTGATTGGGATAGCCTTTTACTCCATTTGTAATAATGCTTGGAAGATAAATGTGAAGAGTGGGCTTGCATTTTACATTTAGGACATGAAGGAAACTTTCTGTATTTATTTCCCTCTGGAAATGCTGAAATAATCCCAATACATAAGAATGAAGATCTTGGGATATGTTAATGATCAAATAATCTGTTGTTGAGTGATGAATATTGGGCAGTACAATGGGGAAAATCATCTGTTCTTTTCTGAACTCGAAAGGGAGGACAGAGAGAGTACATTTTTAGGGGCATGCACAAGGGGGAGCAGGTGACCAATCTTTCCTCCCCAATTGCGATATTTTTAATAAGAGTTTCTGGACTCAACTAAGAACATGCACATTTAGCTCTCTAATCAACAACAAATTAAAATTCCTGTATTGCACACCTTTCATCATTGCATAATGTCTTCAGTGATGAGATGGTTCAGTGCAGCACTCCCTCTACTGTGTCATTCTGGATAATGAGTTCAATTCGATGGAGTGGATTGAAACCAATAGCCTATTGAACAAAACATGCTAGAGTTATCATCTGTCTGTGGCTTTAAATCTCATGAAGATTTTGGACAAAAAGAGGAAGGGGCACATTAAGAAATTGAGCTTAGAATTAAAATTAAGTAAGTCTCAAATTGTTTATTTGAGATTGGCATTAGCTCTGGCTAGAAAATGTTTGGGAATTTCTTGGAAAAATGAGACTGATTTAAGTATTCAACGGTGGCATTTGGAAATGAAGTCTTGTATTCCAGTGGAAAAAATAATGTACAATCTACATAATAATTATTCTTTTTTTTGTTAAAGTTTGGAACCTGTATATGAGATATGTGGGTTTGAATTTGTAATAGTTTTTTTTTCCCACTGTTGTTGGAGTTGCACCAGACCATGGCAATCAATAGTGAAGGTTGTTATGTACGTTGATCTCCTCTTCTATTCTATCTTTTCTTTGGGGTAGTTTAGAGGGGGGGTTGGAGGGGGATTTGGAGGGCTGGGTGGGCTAGGGTTGGGGGGTTGGGGAATTATATGGGACAAAGTATTAAGTATTTACTTGTATTTTCATTGTATGACATTTTGATTAATAAATAAAATTTGCAAAAAAAAGAGTAAGGTCAGAAATTGGATGATTGATGAATGGAAAAGAAGTGTTTGCTTCTTGATAATAAGTTAATAATAGTTTTGAAGCAATAAGACCACAGGCACATAAGTAAAGCCATGAAATGACAGTCCAAGCATTGGATAGAAATTGTGTTGAAAAGGGTGACAGAGGCAGAGAGGCGAACTTGCAGAGAAAAGAGAATAGATTGGAAAGACCTGCAAAGACAGCATCTTGGTGACAATTTGTGATAGGATTAGCACTGGACTGCATCTCCAAAGCAACGTGGATGGTCTCCCTCTGGAGAGGATGAAAAAGATCAGGATGGCGACTCTTGGGGAGATAGATCACCACTGAGAAGAGGAAGGCAGCAGATGATTGTACAATTGATCAGGCATTTGGTGTGTGCCTGGTTTTACTTTGGATCTTGCCCTCCAGGAGGATTAGGCAAGGTAAGACCAGTCATGCAACAAATATAATTTGGTGTGTAAAAATCACTCATCGCATTCTGGAAACCTGATGCAAATGAAAATTGACAGTTGGACCTACAATGAACAGATGATTTAACCAAAATAGACAAGTTAACCTTTTTGCTCTCTTCCAAAGAACTCTATTGAAATGATGAAACATAACTTCCCATAAATAAGTTTGTGCTGCATATGCCTTGTTATTCCATACCTTTCAAATGAGTTCTTCATGTATAATGGATTTGAAGAGTTTACAGCAATTGGTTGGACATTTTATCTTTTGCTACTTAATTTGTCCTCTCCCTCTTTAATTTCCTGACAAAATTAACATCTCAAGTTCTTTGAGATATTAGAGCCTCTATTCATCCCCTTGCTTGGTTCATCAACCAAGGAGCTTATCATCAGGTGTTGGGAACTTAATTATTTCCCTTTGCATAAATATAGTTGTCTCTGTAAATTGGCATGAAGGCACTGAGGTTATGGTTGATAAATGAACTGAAAACCAATTGATGTAGGAAAGAAATTTATGAAGAGGACATCAAGAAGCTACAAAGGAATAGAGTTGGATTAAGAGAATGTATAAACACATGGCAATGGGTAAAATGTGAAATTGTCCATTTTCGCAGAAGAATTTTAAAAATGGTTATCGAAATGGTGTGGTATTGTTGTACCCAGATGCAGAGATATCTAGTATATGATTCACAAAAGGCTGGTCTGTAGTTACAGTAAGTAATTAGGGAAGCTAATTGAATGTCATTGCTTACTTTGCAGAGATGTTGGCATTTGTGACACCATGCCCTTTTCAGCGTCGGCTTCTTTATTTAAGGAAGGCTGTGAATGCATTGGACGTATTTCAGAAGTTAGCAGTCTGATATCTAGAATGGGTGGATTTTTGTTTGAGAAGGAAAGCTTGGACAGGATTGGCTTTTATCTACTGCAACTTCGTAGAATGAGAGATGATGTGACTGAAACTTATAATGTTTTGATGGTCTTGGCAGGATGGATGTGGAGAAGATGCTTCCTCTTGCTAATCCACAGAAATATTATTTTAAAATAAGACTGCCCAATTAGGAAGAGACTAGGCAATAATTTGTCTTTCAGAGAATCGTGCATCTTTAGCCATCTCTTCCTTAAAAGAAGTTGAAAGAACAGTTTTTGAATATTATTAGACAGAGGTAGATATTTATATGATAAACAATATTACTGAGAGGAGAGAGGGGGGAGCTACGATAGTTGAGACCATGGCATTCAGTTTACTGCCAGATTAGCTATGTTCTCATTGAATGGCAGAATAAATTCAGGGTCAAGTGGCCTATCCCTGCTCCAAAAATGTACTTGCATTTAGCGACCAAGGTGACCCACCAAAGCAGAATGAAATCTTTCTGTATCACATGTTGTGCCCAATTAGCTTTTTCTTGCAGAATGGGCCAGATTTTCCTGCCTGCCAAATTGGTCCTGAGGTTCATGGTATTTGTATCCAAATTATGTGGAAACTTTGGTCTACTCCTTTGAAGAAGACCGCAGAGCCCACCTCACTGACAAAAGGCAAAGGAGGAAAAACCCAATACCCAACCCCAACCAACCAATTTTCCCTTGCAACCGCTGCAATCGTGTCTGCTTGTCCCGCATCGGACTTGTCAGCCACAAACGAGCCTGCAGCTGACGTGGACTTTTTACCCCCTCCATAAATCTTCGTCCGCGAAGCCAAGCCAAAGAAGATGTGGAAACTTTGGATGAGAGCAGAGGATGAAAAAATCTAAAAGTCTTTTTGTTCTAAGGTAAGTACATCACTGCCTTAAGGGATCTGACTGCTGCATCAGCCTGCATCACCCTCCAAATTCTTATAGCTATGAGAAATGTCTTTATTTGTGCAGCTGTTTTATACTAAACTAGTCACAGAAAGTTACTTCAAGTTCTCTTTTTGGACATAATATATATTCCTATCAAGTATTAATTTCTGGCATTGATAATTTATTATTAAAATTGTAGAATGTCATTCCTTCAGGTTTGAATTGTTTTTGGAGATTTAAAAATGTAAAATTGAATGTATTTCAATTCTTTAATTGTTTTACTGGACTCTTAGTTTGTTCTTTCAGTTTTTTTGAGTCTGGATTGACATTGACTTCACTCATTCTGATTTGTCCTTCTTTCCTTTTTTTTAATTTAAATTTTATATTTTTCACACCATGATTTGTCCTTCTTTCCTTGATGCTCTATTGTTAATTTCACAATCCTTTTACATGATTGACCAAGAGAATCATGGCTGTTTGTCTTTTCTTTCAGTTCCTGGATTCTGTTAAGGGACCCCCCATCTTAATAAAGAGTTCAGACTCAAAACACTGGCTGACCACGTCTACCCATGGGTCCTGTCCTCCCACAGTATTTTGCTGCCCCAAATTCTGTTGAGGTGTGCTTATCATTGAGCATTTCTGGCAACTTGTGGTACAAAAACATTGGAGAGAAACATACTTGGGGAAGTCTAATTGTCAGCAAACACATTCAGAATGTATACTGTAATATTTGTCCTACATTACCTGGATTCAGTGATTATTTTTAAATGTTGCTGCTGTGGTTTGCTGGAAAATTGGTTACATTTTTCGACCTGCTGGAAGCATAAATGAAAATGACATTCAGTCCATGCATTACTAGTGGACATGGCATCTAAGGATGAACAATGATTGAAATGCTAAAAATACTGAGTGCACATGAGTAGAAATAATTAACATGAAAATCTATATTGAAAAACCTGAGGGTAGGTTAACAAGCCTTTGCTAATCTTCAGTAGACCTCGGCATATGTGTTGATAATGTCAAATATCTATGATTTGATGAAATATTTATTGTAATAGAATTGCATATCAAAATAACAAGTCTGTAAATCAAACCCAACTGAAAATTTTCACATGAGGAGTAATTTGGGACAGGAAAAGCATGGGAAACAGGATCAAGATTGGACCTCATGGCCTTTGGCTCTTGCTCTGCCATTCAATGAGTCTGATCCTGACTTTCTTCACAAGGACTGACTCCATTATAGACCAAATATCCATCCACTTCAGCATGGAGCAGTAAATTCCACTGATTCATGAGTCTCTGAAATTCTTCCACAAAGCAGTACTGTAGGTCATCCATTTATTTTGAAACTGTGCCCCAAGTTCCAGATTCCTTTATCTCAGCATCTACGGTAAGTGTAGCAGTTAGCGCAATGCTGATACAGCGCCAGTGTCCCAGATTCAAATCTGGCACTGTCTGTAAGGAGTTTGGCGTTTTCTCCATGTCTGCGTGGGTTTCCTCTGAGTGCTCCAGTTACCTCCCACTGTTCCAACAGTGTATTTGGGTATTTGGGTAGACAGGCTCATGGACCGAAAGGGCCTGTTACTGTCCTGTAGATCTAATATATATACACATAATTTACCTTATTGATCCCCTTACAGAATTGTGCATGCTTCAGTAAAATTACTTTCACATTTTATTCCAAAACGCCAATGAGCATTGGCCCATCCTCAAAAACTTTTCCTCTAGATACAATCCATCCATCCCAGGATTAAACTGGTGCAGCAGTACTTCCAATGCAAATAAGCCGTTCTGTGGCCGCGCGCTACTCACAAAAAGACACACACATTTAGTGTAGTCAGGATAAGCTCTGAGTTTTAGGACTCAGGCCTGACTTTTATACTTGCACTGCTCCCATCGTGGCCCCCCTTGGCTGACGTCACAACATCCATAACCAAAGTGGGTTTCACACGTGCGGGTACTTTTATGCATGACAATTCTCTCCTTCCCCACGTGCTGTCCCTGTCTGTTGGCTGCACAGCATGGCCAGCACCATTTTGGGGTCACTGGCCTTTAAGCTGCCCTTGCCATTCAGCCACCGATTCGCTTGTTGGGGCCAGTGCTGTTGCGCGGGCTGCTGGCCTTTGGTTGGACTCATTGGCTCGACCACTGCCAATGAGGGTTGCCACATTACCCTGCCCCCTCCCCCCCCCCCACAACTGGCGCTATTGTCCTTGGTGCCAGGAGGAAAAGTCTCTGTAGCCTTTGGTGGCCTGCCTCTTTGGCGTGATGCTGGTATCTCAACTAAGCATGCCGGGTCCAGGTATATCGGCTTCAGCCTGTCTATGGTGAAGACCTCCATCTTTCCTCTGACCTCCAGCTCGAACATGCCCCCATTGTTGCGGATGAGCCAGAACTGTCCCTCGTATGGCCTCTGATGTGGTGGACGATGTGGATCCCTGCAAATGAAAACTTACCTACAGTCCTGCAGGTCTTTGGGTATGTTGTTCCTCACATGTCCATGCCTGGAAGGTGGAATCGGGGACAGGTTGCCAACTCTTTCCCTTAGCCTGCTGAGGAACACTGCAGAGTCATCCTGCTGTCTGCTTGAGGATGGTACAAATTCTCCAGGGACCACCAGTGAACCTCATAGATGAGTTCGGCCAAAGAGGTATTGAGATCCTCCTTGGGTGCTGTGCAAATGTCCAACAGTGCACATGTTAGCTCCTCTACCCAGTTGAGTTCTTGAAGACTGGTCATGAGCATGATTTTGAGATGCCTGTAGAAGCGCTTCACTAACCTATTGGACTGTGGGTGGTAAGCTGTTGGGTGATGCAGCTGGGCACCGCACAGACTGTTAGTTGTGATATGTGATGGTAACCTGAACCATGCCACCCAGGACTAGATGAGGACCCTGGCGCACGAGATTGTGGATGTGTCTGCCAGCGGGACTGCATCTGGCCACCTGGTGAAGTGGTTGACCATTGTGAACAGATAGCAGAAACCCTGGGAAACTGGCAAGGGTCCTACTAAGTCCACATAGATGTGGTCAAACCTTCAGGTTCTGCAGGCTCGAAGTACTGAGGTGGGGTCTTGGTATGCTGCTCTACTTTGGTTGTTTGGCACTGTGTGCACGCTTTTGCCCACCCACTGACCTTTTTCCGCAATCAATCCCAGACATATTAAATAAAGAGACCAAAACTGTTCATAGTTCAGTTATTGTCCAGTGCAGATGCTGTGAAACTCTTTTTTTTCAGGATCTGGGCATAGTTAAAAAGTGAGCTTCATTCGCAAACTGCTTTAGTTGCTCTAGTGTTGTCTGTAAACATGAGGTCATCAAAATATTAGGTCACCATATCCTGTCTTGCAACAGGTCCCAATTATCCCATGCCCTTCCCTTGCCAGCACACATAGGTTCATACATTTTTAAATACAGATTTCTGGCATTGCTTTCAAATTCATTTTGCAATTCGAAATAATCCTACACTTCACCTCCTCTAGATATTGATTCCTTCCATACCCATGACTTTTAGCACCTATCACAGAATTTATTTTCTTTTGTGCATCTTCAAGACCTCAGCAGGTGCATTTCTTGAGTTGTTTTGTTATTTCATGCACAGATTTAATTTGTCATTGCTTTGAAGTGAATGTATTGTGGAAGATTTATGGATGAAACCAGAACCAATGAACAGATGTAATGTTGCATTCTTTGTGTTTTGCTTCACAGGGAGGGGAAAGAACTTGCTTATGCAAGCTGACTTTGTACTTGGCTTTAAGAAAAGAACCTGGTGAGATCTTTAGTCGACAGCCTCCATTGAAGAAGTGGGTAGAAAATACACAACTCCATGAACTACGGCTAAAATGAACTTCGGGAACAATGGACTTATAATACTCAGTCCATAGAGTCTGTCAGAATCAGAATCAGAATTTATTGCCATGAACATGAAATGAAATTTGCTGTTTTGTGGCACCATAACAGTGCAAATATTGCTATAAATTACATAAAAAATAAATCAGTGCAAAAGGACAGAAAGTGAGATGTGTCTATTGTCCTTCAGAAATTTGATGGTGAGAGGGGAAGGAGCTGTTTTTGTACCTTTAGGAGTTCATCTTAAGGGTTTTGTACTTTTTTCCTAATGGTAACAGTGTGAAAAGGGCTTGGGTGGCGACGGTTCTTGAGCATAGAGGCTGCCTTCTTTTTTTTTTTTTCCACACCATAAATCACATTAGCCATGATATACACTATTTCTTTTTCACACATATACAGTGACTTTTTCTCCCCCCCCCCTTTCCTCCCAAACCACCCCCCCCACCCCCCCCTCATCCATTTTAGGTATACAATCTAGGTTGCATTAAGCCAGTCAGACAATGTTGTCATTCAACAAAATTACACCAGAAATTCTACTGAGTCCATTCTTTTCTTTCCTTCTCCTTCCATCAACTTAGGTAATGTTTGTCCCCGGTAGGTTTTCGCTATTGTATTTACCTTCTTAAGACACCACCTCTTGTTGATGTCCTCGATGGAGTGAAGACTGGTGCTTGTGATGGCACTGGCCATGTTCACAACTCTCTGTAGTTCTTTCCTGTCCTTTGCATTGGCACCTCCATACCGGACATTGATGCAACCAATCAGAATGCTCTCACTTGTACAAACACCTGTAGAAGTTTGCAAGAATTTTTGGTGACATACCAAAGTATAGCTGCTGGCAAGCCTTCATGATTTAATTGACCTGAGGGCCCCAGGATAGATTTTCAGAGATGTTGACACCCAGGAATTTGACGTTCTTAACACTTTCCATTGCTGACCCCTCTATGAGGACTGGCCCGTGTTCTTCTGATTTCCCCCTCCAGAACTCTACAATCAGCTCCTTAATTTTGCTAATGTTAAATGCAAGTTTCTTGTTGTGACACCACTCAACTAACTGATCTATCTCCCTCCTGTATGATTCCTCATTGCTCTCTATGATTCTGCCGAAGTCCGTGGTGTCATTGGCAAATTTGTGGATGCCATTTCTACCCACACAGTCATGGGTGTAAAGAGAATAGAGCAGTGGGCTAAGCACGCATCTTTGAGGTGCCCTGTGTTAATGATCCGTGAGGAGGAGACATTGTACTGACTGTAATCTTCTGCTGAGGAAGTCAAGGATCAGGAATGTAGTGCTTCTGGAGCTCACTGGAGCATGCTCTAGCACCGCAGGGGGCTGCTCCAGCACCTCCTTTTTGCCTTTTTTGGTGAGCTCCAGCACCTAAAAATATTAGCACTGCACATTTGTCAAGGATCCAGTTGTGCAGGTGGGTGGAAAGGCCTAGGTTTTGCAGGTTGACCAGCACTGAAACCTGAGCTATAGTCAATGAAGTACCTGTGGCTCTTGGCTACCTGATCCAAGGCTGAATGGAAAGCCACAGCTCCTTTTAATACAGAGTTGAATGAAAGAAGTGGTGAAACTAGTCAAGTCAGGTCAAGTCAAGTTTATTGCCATCTAATTGTACAAATACAACCCGATGAAACAGCGTTCTCCGGTCCTCAGAGCAAAACACGCAGACACACAACCAGATTTAACACACAAACAGACAAACACTACATATGCCGGACAAGTATTCAGCTATCGAAATAAATAAAAATAAATAAATAGAAATTGTTTTGTGAATATGAGAGTGTCAGATGGCTAGTGCGAGCAGTTCCTTTGGCCGTTCTGCACTCTCACTGTCTGGGGGGAAGAAGCTGCTCCTCAGCCTGGTGGTGCTAGTTCTGATTCTCCTGTATCTTTTTCCCCGATGAAAGCAGCTGAAAGATGCTCTGTGCAGGGTGGAAGGGGTCATCAATGATTTTGTGCGCCCACTTCAGACCACAGTCCTGGTAGATCACGTCGAATCGGGGGTGGAGGGAGACTCCATTGATTCTCTTTGCCACTTTTATGGTCCTGTGGATTGACCTCCGACCCGTAGTCAGAGGAAGTCGGTAGAGCGTTGACCATTTTCAGAGCTAAGACCCATTTACTCTCTGGCATATCCCCTCCACTTCAGTTATGAACATTCAGCTTCAATGTTTATCATCTCTCAAAATGATTAGATTTAAAAGACAGTTTATAACTCATGACAAAGTACCCCCTTTCTCACTAGAAACATGACCAGAACATATTGAAGTCTTTTAAGTTTAGTGTAAAGGACTAATTAAAACAAATTTCTTATCACTGATTTGTAAAGCATCAGATTCAATAGGCTTAAAATGCAAAGATTCCTTTATTGTAATCAAATAATACCGAAATGTAGTATTGCATGAAATTTCCTACCGCCTGCCTAAGGCAGACAAGCCACTGAGTGTCCGTGATTTGACTCCATCCTCTTCAACCCTAACAGACCCCTGTTCAAACCATTGGTAACCCGAACTCCGGTTCCAAAGCGCCAACTAATCAGGCAGCCTTCAATGCTTCATGCCTTTGTGAAGCCCTTCTTGCCCTCAGAACCTTCATAAATCCCTATCCCTCAACTGCAGGTCACTGACCGCCTAGATCTTTTGAGGATCACTGAGCCCCTTGCATGACTGCTGCCATGGCCACAGTCCTGTAGGGGGTGTCTCCTCTGCTTTTCTTCTTCTCACTGGGGGTGGGAGGCAGGAGAGGGGGGTCTCCCTGGTCCTGGTGTCCTGCCCTGGTCCACTGATCCCCTGGTTTCTTCAATCCCTCGTGGCAACTGCTGAACATAGAAGCCGCCATCTTGGGCACAGACTGGGAGGTTGCAGGATTTTAATTAAAAACACCATCAGTTGCTTTGAACAGAAAGTTTAAAGCCTGTACAGAGGTACTGGCATTCGGACCAGAGAATCTGAATCTGCATATTAAAATTAAGCAAAATATAGGAAAAAGTAACTTAAGCACTTCTTGTGCATAATTAGAAGCTTATTTAAAATTAAAAAAAAATGTCTTTACTTGCAGGTCAACACTTTGCAGCGTGTAGCTGGGCAATCTGTCAAAGTGCAACCGTCCTCTCTCTTCTGTGAGTCACTACCCCATTGCTTGGCGTAAGTGAAGCTGACAGCCCTCTCCTCTGGCATCTGATCTCCAGCTGATCTCATATTGACAATTTCACTGCAGTGCTCACGAGGTGTACTGAACTTCAAATGGATCATAAACAATGGGTCATTTTAGCCCACTGGCAGTCCAATCCGATGACGTGCATGAAATAGCAACGATATTCGTAATTCTTTTTTGACAGGCTGAAAAGAGGAGATAAATCCAGTACATTAGCCTTGATTTTAACAGGGGAATATGCAGCCAGAAAGAGGGATGCATCAAGTGCAAAACACTTATAGTTTGGGCAGCTATAGCCCAGGAAATTCCAGATAGCCCACCTGATTGCATTGAGATTGGAGATGGTTAATTCTGCAGGAGTGGTCTCTTGCTAAACCTCCATTACTTTTAAGCACTGGTATTTGTAGTTAAATGTAACCATGCTAATGTAAAACCCTTTGATTTTTTTTTCCTTGCTGTATCACATGCCGAAAGAATACTGATGGCAATGATTCTATCAGTTAATTCTTTTCTCAGCCCAGTTGAGCTGCATTTGAAGTTTTTGGGAGGGACACTTTTCGCTCATCTCCATATTCTGCTCTGGAGGAATTCAATAAAAATTTAAATTTAAATTAAAAGATGACAGCTACATGGAAAATGATATGAAAAATGAGCCTGAACTAATAACATTTGAATACATTGAGCAAAGTATGGTTGCTGATGTTATTCTTTTCATCCATGATCTAGAAGATGCAGAACCAATTCCCAAGATTGTAATAATAGGCCTTTGTCCACTGGCATCCCAGTTAATTGGCTGTGCAGTGTCCCCTTTAAATAAGCTGTTTTTGCTGTTTCCACTGGGCCACGTTTAACCGGGCCACTATTTGCTTTCCCACTGAACACGTCATCTCCAGGAATCGGAGAGTCTACCTTTGACCGGAAGTGTCTCGTGTGATGTAACATGCAGTAATAGGAAATGACATCATCATTCTTCAGAACAATGATGGACATTAGACAGGTCGCTTTAGATGCCCTGAAATTGTGTGAATCTGCCTGGTCTTATCAGTTTCCTTATCTGCATATTGATGCAAATAATGGGGGAGCCTAATCGAGCCCATGTACCTGGAAGGATTTTACTGATATATTGTGGATAACCTGGGAGGGATTTGAGGAGAAGTGTTGAGCAGTGGTGAGAAGCCACAGGAGAAAATGCCTAGTTATAATGCAGTATTTTGAAAGTGTACATAGCAGAAGAATGTGGAAGAGAGAGAGACCTCAAGGACTCATGTCCTGGAACAAAGTCCTGGAAAAATACAATGATGGGTGAAGAGTGGCATGAGAATTTTAGAATATGTCGTGAAACCTTTGAATTAATTGCAGGGATCCTCGAGCCACAGCTGAGGCGTTAGATCACCAACTGCCGAAGACTCTAGAGCCATGGCTCAGAACTGCAATAGCTTTGTGAGTATTGCTCTGTTCAGCCTGGATATAGCCATTGTATTCAAGGTGGTGAGGCAAATGACAATCACAGTGAAAAAGCTCCTCGTGAAATGTTTCATTGACTTGCCAAGTGGAGAGCTTCTTCAGGAGACAATTGCTGCATTTGAAAGAAGGGGTGGAAGTCCAATCTGTGCACGTACCATCGATGGCACACATATTCCCATCATCACCCCACACGAAGATCCATCTTCCTACTGCCATCGTAAAAGTTGGCACTCTATTACTCTGCAAGCTGTTGTCGCCCACAACTGCCAGTAAGAATAATGAATCCATTAATATCAGTTGTCTTCACTTAATAATTCAGGCCTTATCTCGCTCCAAGCATTGACCTTGTGCATTTCCAGCTTCACAGATGTGTTTGTGGGTTGGCCTCGTCATACCCATGATGCTTGAGTTCTTATCAACTCTCCCATTTATGGAACGACTGAGGATGCAGTCTGTTACTTATTCCCCTGTGACGCAAGTGAATATCACAGTGAAAGATGAAGCCTGTAATATGCACATTTAATCATCTAGAGAATCAGGTAAAGACACCAAGTTCTTTCTTATGTGCCTTATACTATGATTGTCCCATGACTTCTTATTGCTCTGCTCACAGGTTTCCAAAAATGTTGATGGAGTGGAAATCCCTGCACATTTGATCAGGGACCCAGCCTACCCACTCAGAAAATGGCAAATTAAACTACGAACTGAGCTCCGCGTGAATGGTTGTGGAAAATGTGTTTGGACGGCTCAAAGGCCACTGGAGATGCCTGTCTAAAAAAAAATAGACATTAATACCGCCTTCGTGTCAGAGGTTGTTGTTGCCTGGCATTACATTCATAAGATTAACAAAGAACACTTCCTGGAAGAGTGGAAGACTGTTGAAAAGATCTCCCTCCATTATAAATGGTTCCCTACAAGGGACCAACAGGCTGGGGTCACCAGGGTATTCGTGAGGCTTTTATGACCATCTTGTGTGGATGTGAGGAAAGTAACTGAGGCATGTCACCTAATTGTCAATAAGATTTATCGCATATCTTAGAACATAGTGCAATGACAATTTCTTAAAGTGTAAGAATATACCATATATTTTGGCATATAATTCAACCAGCGTGCAAGTCGATCCCCATTTGTCAGCCTCATTTTAGGAGTTTTATGGTATATCTGGTATATAAGCTGACCCCAATTTTCTGGATGCCAGAGTTGGTCTATTGACCGGAATATAATTCGACTACCAAAGATTGCATGGATTGATCTGGTGGGCATTAGCTGGAGGTGGTCGCTATTATGGAGGATCCATCAATAGAACACAACTCACCATGAAAGTATGAAGTGAGTTTTAAATTGAAAATGATAGAAATAGCCAAGAAAACCAACAACTGCACCGCTGCAAAAAAATTGAATGTAGATGAGAAATTGGTAAGAGATTATAGAGGAAGAAAGAAGAGACTTAAAGAAAAATACCAAAAAGGCAATGTTCTTTGAGAAAAGAAATCACTCATTGGCCAGAGTTGAAAAATCATGTTACATAATGGGTACATGAACAGAGGCAAGCTCATTACATAATCCCCCGAAGTAAAATAAGAACATTTGCACTGCAGTGGGCAAAATCGTACCCAGACTTCAGTGATGATTTTAAGGCTACAGTAGGCCGGTACAATCATTTCGAAAAAATTAAAATTGCACGGAAACTACCAAAATATCTTGATCATAAAGTTGTGTTTTCACCAGTTTGTTATACGTTAATGGCAGAAACACCAGTTTGCATTGGCAAACATCGGAAACATGAACGAAATCTCCATGAATTTTGACATGATGTGCCAAAGGTGTTAAAATTGGCAAACCAGAAGTCCATGCCACGAAAGGACCTGGTTTACCGAGTTGTTATTGTGCATGGCTGAGGGGACAAAATTAAGATCCATGGTAATCTTTAAATGCAAAATTAAACAGAAAATGAAATTCCCTGCAGGTATTTTTGTATATTTTCATGAAAAAGGGTAGATGGATGAAAATAGTTTAAAACTATGGATAAACAATGTATAGAACAGACGGCCGGGGGTTTACGCAAAGAACAGAGTTTGCTGGTCTGGAATATGTTTAGTAGCCATTTAACGCAAAAGGCGAGAAGTAGATTCGCACTACATAATATTTACATGCCAGTTATCCCAGGTGGATTGACGACCATATTGCAACCGCTTGATGTCTGCTTGAACAAGACATGTGTGTGAGGAATGGAATACATAGATGTTGAGAGCAGAAAAGTCATTAACAAAAGGCGGGGCAATGTTTGCAGCATCACTTGATGCGCTGTGTAACTTTGTGCTGAAGGCATGGGTCAAACTTAAAGAAGAGACTGTGATTAAAATCATTTAAAAAGTGTGCTATCCCTTGTACAATTGATGGCACGAAGATGATTTATTGTGTGACACTAACTATACACAACACTTCCTTGTTCTAATATATTCTAATTTCAATATGTCATCTTCCAAGGCATGAGCTACGATATTCTGAATTTTGAATTCTTTAAACCAACAAATCAAACTCTGGGGCTGTTATTTTATGAACCTTTAATTTGTTGATGAAACAGATAAATATTTGCATAGCTTCACATTAAGACTTTCATAACAATGAATAAAAAAAGCTTTTACTGTATAATGATACAAAGCTTAGAGATATAAACTCTTAAAGAAATACAAAATCTTTAAAGAGTTATATAAAACAGGTATTTAAAGAGATGCAAAAAATTCAAAGAAAAATTTCTCATGCTCATGCTTTCTTCATATCTGGTAGCTGTAAGCTGGGTGGATATTACAACATATTACCTCATAGTCACTATGGTAACACTACAAACAATAGTTCTCTTAAAGAGACAGACACAAAAATAACTAAGAGTTTAAAAAAACAAGATTTTAACCTTTACACTGATGCCAAAGCTGAAATAGCCTCATCAGATACAGACCAGGACCCATATATTGACTGTTTAAACACAGAGTAGGGATGGGCTTGCACCAATTTTCCTTCAGATAAGGAGAGCGAGAGTGACTTTGAAAGTTCTAATTGTATTGTTGCTTTCAATAAAAATCTCAATGAAAATCTGTTGCAGTTGCATTTCTATTTGTTTTTTTTTCCAAGAGTCGACTTGTACACCAAATCTGCTTTCAGTGGGTCGACTTGTTTGCCAGATCGGCATCAATTGGACTTTGAGCTGAATTTAAGGTCACAAAAGTATATCTGGCGTACAAGTTGGCCCCCATTTTTTGAGAGTTTTTTTTGGGTTTCATGACTCAACTTACACACTGAAATATATGGTAGTTCTGAGTGATCATATAGGAAAGCCCATGTATAATGTTTGTAAATATCAACATCAAATGTAATTAAAAGCAGTGCAATTCTGAAATCAACATTTAACATAACAGATAGATAAACACAATGTTCGCATCTTGCAATACCCTGAGGTCCTCATGAGCATTTATCTCTTAAACATTAACACAAAATAGTGCATCTGTGAATTCCAAAAGTTTGTACAGGTACACAATCCTTTGGGGGGGTGGGGGGAACAGTATGTTTCAAATTTCAGATTTTTCCAGATTTCACAACAAAATCCAGCTGATCCAGATTTAAGCCCACCTGAATTGTGCTGCCATATCCACCTCCTTCCAGTCGTGCTGGCTCATTTGCAGAACCTTAGTCACCACCCTGCGATGGATGTGCCCTTTTTGAGGGGGTTATGGTGGTGGGTATGTAGGTGGGATTCACAAGTGCAGGAATACGGTGACAGGAGGAAGAGGAGGGAATTTGGAAGGGGGCAGGCAGTGGAAAGTGGTAGGATGGAGGAGAATTGTGTGGGGACAGCTACTGGTGCTGAGATGATGGAAGACTACTGAATGGGGAATATGGCTGCAGGGTGGAGGCAGCTGGTTGGAGGAAATTTACAGGAAAGTGGCTAATGGTGGACAGAGACTGGATGGTGGAGGACCAAGGCTGGACTCAGGCAATCACATCGATCGGTGTTGCCAGGTTCCTCATCACGCCTGTCTGGGCCTACATCTCCTGCCAAACCTCAGTGATCAGGCGTGATAATCCTTTGTTATTAGACTGGCATTCCTACCTGTTGGCATTACATTCCAGACTCTCCTCCTGCAGCTACGCCTGCATCAGCCCCTCCACCATCTTCGCCTGCCTCTCCCTATGCTCCAGTTCTCAATCCTGATCCACCAGGTCTAGTTCATGAGGGAGCCCTCAGTGTTCGGTTGTCACTTCCTGTCTTTTTGTGGGCTTCCTTCACTTCTTCCTCCCTTTGGTTCCTGGATAACAAGTGCAACACATATGAGATTTATGTTCCACGTCATGTCCATGAACTCAACCAAATAAGCAATGATGAACAGATATGGTTCTTGCCAGCCTCTGGTCCAGCAGCAGATGAGGACCCTCTTTTCTGGGCAGTTGCAGTCTGCTGGGTGGCTGAGGTTCTGGCAGTGGATGAGGTAAAGGGAGAGGGTGTGGTACCAGGGTGAGGGCGGCGGGGGGTGGACAACGCAACTGGGCCAGATGAGCGACTAGGGGTGGTTGGGGGACCTGGGGCAGATGAGGTACATGGAGCATCTGTTCCCTCCACCTCCTCCTCCTCCAGTCGCAAACTGTGTCCAGGAGATTGTGCAGCAACTCCTTCACTAGGCTCCATGTTGGCTACCAGGGAGAGGGCCTCAGCTTGCTTGCTGGTACCCCAGATACTATAAGCCTGGTTGATACAAGGCCAGTCCAAACAGACCTTCTCACTCCTCCCTGATATGCTCTATCAATAACCACAGTCATAGGCTGCAGGAACAATAGGCTTTAATGCACACAAGACTTTGGCTGGCCCAGATCCAGGTACAGGACTGTCGGAAAGGGGGAGGAGACTTAAGGGATGAGTCATTAGTGGGCGGGCCAGTCTTACATATACAGTAACTGATAGGGGCTATACAATGGAGGAAAGCACATCAGTACACTCCCATTGTGGTCCATAACCTGATGAAACCTCCTCTGAAGTGTCTTCATTTTATATATGACCTGGCACTTGTCCCTATTAAATCCCATTTCCCTGAACTTGGATGCTATCCTCTCAGAAAACTGGCCATCTTTAATAGTGCCTGTAAAATCATTCTCTATAGCCTTCTCCAACCTCAGTGAAAATAGCTCCTGCACTTCCCTATCCCTCCCCCCCACCCACAGTTTACAGACATAATTTAATGTTATTTCTGAATCTGATCTTTTAATACTGCACACCAAATTTTATACTACTCTGTTTTATAATGCACACGTGATTTTTAAGCTACAATCATCTGGATTGCCACAATTGGCCTTACCTCAGGACTCCAGCAGACTGCCTCGGCACGTGGTAGAACGTGCTCACGTGAAAAATTGCGCCATTTCTGTCCCGGGATGCCAAGTTGTCCTTTTATCATCAGTTTAATCGGCATGCCGGCATCAGCAGACGCCGGGGATTTGAGTAGTGTGTCAAGGCTGTCAATCCCCGGCATGATTTGACCCTGGCTTGCCGATTGAATT
Organism: Narcine bancroftii; assembly: GCF_036971445.1. Lineage (NCBI taxonomy): Eukaryota > Metazoa > Chordata > Chondrichthyes > Torpediniformes > Narcinidae > Narcine > Narcine bancroftii. Next base: position 125,755,660 of record NC_091473.1, on the reverse strand, counting down.
GCTTTTCCACTGTACCCTTAACCAACAAATTGGCCGTCAATTCCTGGGACAAGGTGCCTGTGGACAAAGGGGCTAGTGAAAGATGGAAACCCTTCAATGCCTGAGGCTGTGCTCATGAGAGACACAAAGTCTTCAATTTCTAGAGCTGCTCTCTTGATCGGTCCTTTTCTTCAATATCCTAGAGTGTGCTCACAAGGGATAAGCATCAGCAGGAGCCAATATTCTGCATTTAGGAGGCATAACTTCCTCACTTTTTCCTCTGTGGTTACATGAGTCACAACTTATTTAGAGTGCTTCACTAAATAGACAGCTTCAATAGCCAGTGCACTGCTTCTGATAGATATAGCAAGTTCACTGGTTCCATTCATGACAGGCATCAGTTCCTCAATCATCATCCTTGAACTCATAAGGGAAACTGCTCCTTTTGGGACCACTTCCCCCCCCCGCCCCACCACCCCCTTACCCTTTTGCTCAGATGCCTGCCAACATTTTTCCACACCTTGATGAAGGGCTCAAGCCCAAAACGTTGGCTATGCATTTTACCTTTTCTATATAAAGGGCACTGTTGCGTTTCTCCAGCTTTGTGTATTTTACTTCAACCACGGGGTCCACAGATTTTTGTATTTTACTTCAAACTGTTCCTTCAGTTTTTAAGGATGTTCTCACAAGTCCATCAAATTCAAATTTATTGGCATCTGATTGTACATACACATATATATCCTGACAAAACAGTGCATCTCCATTCAATAGTGCACACACACAGTACACCCGACACCCAAATGATAAACATATTGATCCAAAATAAATATAAAAATAATTTACAGGTTTCTAGGATCATTCAACAGTCTCACCGGCTGTGCAAGGAAGCTATTTCCCAGCCTGGCAAGTCCTGGTTTTCAGGCTCTTGAAGGTAGTGTCTCAAAGATACTGTAGGCTGGATGGCAAGGTCCTCAGTGATTCTCCGAGCCCTCTTAAATCACCGCTTCCAGTAGGAATCATTGATAGAGGGAAGGGAGACTCCGGTGATTTTCTCAGCAGTTTTAATCACCCTCTGTACTGACCTCTGACCTGATGTTTTGCAGCTACGCTGCGATGCAGTCAATCCACACACACTCTCTTGGGCTCCTGTAGAATGTTTTTCGGATGGTAGCTGGTTGCCCTCCTTAACCTCTTTAGGAAGTGTCGGCACTGCTGTCCCCAAATACTAAGGAGGTGTTGTGGGTCCAGGGTAAGTTGTCCTTTAAATGGATGTCAAGAAACTTTGAGCTCCTCACTCTTTATGATGGCGCAATTAACAAGTAGTGCCGAGTGGTCCTTCTTCCTCAAATCCACAGTCATCTCCTTTGTCTTGTGCACTGTGTATGCTTTTAAACATCTTCTCTGCAAGCTGACTCATCAACGTTGCTGATGACGCCAACTCCCATTGTGTCATCCACATACTTGATTCTGCGGGAGCTGAACCTGGCAGTACAGTCACGAGTTAGCAGCATGAACAGTAGTGGGTTGTGGTGCATCAGTGCTCAATGTAATGGGGCTTGAGGTTCTGTAGAAGTCCAGGATCCAGTTGCAGAGAGAGGTACTGAGTCTCAGTGAGGACAGTTTATCCAGTCTCTGAGGTATGATTCTACTCTGTCTATCGCAGGGAAATCCAGCCATCCCTTTTCACATCATCCTTCCCCCACAAGCACTTCCCGATAACCCTACAACCCTTCTTTTAAATATTAATTCAACTCCCTCTTGGACATTACCATGAGATCTGTCTCATTACAACTGCTGCTACTACATTCCAGACTGTGACCACCCATTGTGTAAAGTAATTCTTCCTCATGTCACTTCTGGTTCTTCGGTCAATCACCTTCCATCCTCGTCTCCTCGTCCTTCATCCCTCGACTAATGGGAACAGCTCTTACCTACTTTGCTCATTATGAGTTTAAATACTTCTTCCAGATCCCCTTTGGTTTCAGAACAGCACCATTCCGCTCCCCAACCAGCCTCTCTAAGCCCTCATTAAAGCTTTTCATGGAGTGTGGTGTGCAGAACTGGATGCCATACTCCCACTGTGTTTGGCTGGTCTTTTAAGGAAGTTCATTATATTTTCCTTGTTTTTGTGTACTGTAGAAACTATGAGTATAGTTTGACTTTCCAGTAGTTAATGTACACAGTCAAAAGAACAGAGACAAGGCACACATGACTTCACAGAGTGAGATCTAAAACTCCAGTGGTTTATTCATATAGCACATGGAACGAGTGGAGGTCAAGTCACATTCCAAGGCGGTCCAGTCATAGCTGTACAGAGCTTACATTTTACCATATCTGGTTATAGTGGACATTCCTTGGGTACTAATGATGCAACAGATCAGTGACATAAAACAATGAAGATAATGACTTAGAATAATTGCATAGTCACGAGATACTTATAATATGTCAGCATGGTGCTGATTTATAAGATACTACATTCCTCCCTACTAGATCATGACTTCTATAACTCAAGTCCTGCTTCTTCACGAAAATGTGATCACGTTTTTCAACTTGGTACAAGTGCATTCAATAGATATTGTACCTTATCCTTTTAACAATATCAATTCCAAATCAATTACTCAATGACTGAATATTATTGCTTATTACAGTACATTTTTATCAAATGAGGGAGTGTACCTGCTTATTTCAGACCTGCAATTACGACACAACAGAACATACATAGGCCGATCATTACACAGACTTATACAATACCATGCACTTAAGATTCATAACGTTTTGGAGCTTGAACAACTCTGCCTGACCGTGTAACTACACGTGAGATTTCTTTGTCGATTTGAGCGGAGAGTCATTGGTCCCTAAGATCAGAATTGGGAGTTGAGTGTGAACTGAGTGATGGGATGGCATCATCATCTAAATCAACAAGTGTGTGCAGTTCAGATGGGTCATCTACAGATTCATTACTCCTAGAGTCATCTGGGATCAGATGATCTGCATCTAGGGTCCTTGAGTCATCTGGGATCAGATGATCTGCATCTAGGGTCCTTGAGTCATCTGGGATCAGATGATCTGCATCTAGGGTCCTCGAGTCATCTGGGATCAGATGATCTGTATCTAGGGTTCTCGAGTCATCTGGGATCAGATAATCTGCATCTAGGGTCCTCGAGTCATCTGGGATCAGATGATCTGCATCTAGGGTCCTCAAGTCATCTGGGATCAGATGATCTGCATGTAGGGTCCTCGAATCATCTGGGATCAGATGATCTGCATGACCAACTCCTCTATTGTTTCCTGATACTCTAACCAAATATGTGAGTGGTCCTTTATTGATACTATAGTCTCCAGTAGCCATCTTTCCTTCCCTCCCCTCATGTTTCTGCCTGTTAACTGATTGATAAAGATCAAATTATCACATTTTGTGATGCACCCTGAATCCTTGATCTTTGATCTTTGGTTGTGATTTCTTTCTCCTCTACTTTCTGTTTGAGACTGAGCTTCACTGAAGAAAGTGGAGTTCGCAGAGCATGCTTGAGGAATAACTCCGCTGGAGCTTTCCTGGTGTTATGGGTGGAGTATTTCAGTAATGAAACAATGCGTTTGTTACCTTATGTTGGATGGGTAGCTTCTAGTTAGATTTTTCAAGCAGCCACTTGAAAGTCTGAACATGGGTTACTGCTAAACCATTGATGGCTGTGTGGTATGGCAGGCAAAGGGTGTGCTTGAAGAAAAGATGCAAACTCCTCAGATGTAAGCTGCAGGTCATTATCACTTACTACCTGTAAGGGAAATCTAAAACAGGCAAATAGGGATGGCAGTGCAGTGATGGTAGCAACTGATGTAGTGCTACTCATTGGAAATGCTTCCAGCCAATTCAAATGGCTGTCTACTACAAGTAGAAATTGCTGACCTTTGACTGGCAAAGTCAATGTGAATTCTCTGCCCAAGGCCAGAGTGGCAATGGAACTTGTTTAGGTGTGTTATGAGCTTCAACACACATAGAGCAAGTGTGCATTTAGTCTTCGATACCCTGGTTGATACCATTCCACCAAATGAAAGATCGTTTGAGAGCCTTCATTCGGCTCATGCCAGGATGAGTATGTGCTGCATTGCACATCTGGATGACAACTCATCTACCCCATAGAGTACAACCATCTTCCAAGGACAGCTCACGTCAATGCACAAAATCTATTTGCAGCAATACATCCTCGCCATGATTTGCCCACCCCGACAGGGTGTGTTGATAATCCTTTGCAAGCACCTGATCTTTTCTCATTCAATCTGCAATTTGCTGTGCAGTTACTGGTGCCTGATCTACAGCAGTATGGTGTGTGTACACTTCATCTGGATGAGGAGTAGCAGTAGTCAGGGGTAACCTACTCAATAGATCTAAATTTGTGTTGCGAGACGAAGATCGATGTTCAATATAATATCGATAGCCAGAGAGGAGCAAAGCCCATCTCGGCTTGTGAGCAGCAGCCGAAGAGGGAATCTCTGTTTCCAGATTGAAAATGCTTGCAAGAGGCTGATGGTCTGGAATGAGAGTGAAATTTCTACCATAAAGGTAGAAGTGAAACTTCGCAATCACTAAGCCTTTTTTGTCTTTTTGGGCTCAGCGTTCTTGACACATATGCATTTGACTTTTGTGAGCCGTCATCCAGCTTGTGACTCAAGACACCCCTAGTCCATATGGACTTGCTTCCACACTCAAAACTAGTGTGCAATGTACTAGAACCTGGTCACTAGCTAACATGATATTTTTGCACCATTTCCACTCTGCAGTGGTGCATCAGCACATAGTTTTGAGCTCAGATTCGGAACAAATTTCCCATGGTAGTTTATCAGCCTGAAGAAAGATTTCATTTCAGAGACCGTCTCTGTTCTTTGTGCATTTTTGATCACCTCTATTTTGTTTCACAATGGCTTAACGCCATCATCAATGAGAGTGTCTAAGACAACTAATAGTTGACTTCAGAAATTGGCACATCTCACGACTGAGTCACACATTTGTCCTGCTGGGCAAACTGCTCTGCTAGCACCTTTATGTGCTGGTCATCGGTATCAGTTGCGATCAAAATGTCATAGACGTAGCAAAAACATGCTCCTTTCCTGACAAAATCTTGTCCATAGTTACCTGGAACAAGACTGGTGCGGTTTTCACTCCAAAGCACAAGCGTTTGGGTGCAAGCCCAAGCCTTTAAGTGTTGAGCACATGGAGTTCAGGCGACTCTGCATCGAGAAAGAGCTGGTTAAACACACCAGCTAGGTCAATGACCAAATATGCTTTCAGCGCAGTACCATCTTGTGTGAGTTTTGCGAACAAATTTTGCGCATTGGGTAGCTTGACATCTGCTTCTTCCTCCCATGGCCTAGCTGATGTGCCCTTCCATTCTTTCCCCTTGTAGTCCTGGTTTGCCACCATCTCGTCAGCAATGCCTTTAGCCTTTGCATCGTCGAAAGTCAAATCATGAACAAAAAAAATGTCACTGAGTACGGGACATTTCGGGATGTGGTCCCAATACAAGCCATTCTCGGAGTGCCTCCTTCAAAAAGGAGCCAAAAGAACAAGTTGAAGCCAACTGTTTCAGTCTGATGACAAGGTCTGTCACAGACTCCCTAGTAAGCAGCTCCTTAAAGTCTGCAAATTCCTTTCTGCTGGGCTGATCCGGTAGACTGCTGGTCCCACACTTGCAAGAAATAAACTCATTTTCTTACCTTTAGCAATGGTATTGGGATGAAAAAAAATCCATGGAATGAGTATAATCCTCAAATGACTCCATGGTCTCCTCAAAAAAAAATTACAGAAAACTGCCATCGTGGGTACTTTAAAAATCTTCTTCACCAATTTTGTGTACTGGAGGAGTATAGTTTGAAGTTCCAGTAGTTAACGTACACAGTCAAAAGAACAGAGACAAGGCACACGTGACTTCATAGAGTGAGATCTAAAACTCAAGTGATTTATTCATATAGCACATGGACCAAGTGGTGGTCAAGTCACACTCCAAGACGGTTCAGTCATCATTGTACAGAACTTACATTTTACCATATCTGGTTATAATGGACATTCCTTGGGTACTAATGATGTAACAGATCAGTGACATAAAACAATGACTTAGCATAATTGCATAGTCATGAGATACATAATATATCAGCATGGATGTTGACTTATAAGATACTATACTTGTACTCACTGCCTATACTAATAAAACCTAGGATCCTATATATTTCATAAGTTTCTCGATCTGTCTCGCTATCCAGAAAAATATCTATGCACATACATTTTCCCAATCTCTATGTTCCTCCGTTTCTTTTAGAATCGTGCCCTCTGGTTTGTTTGTCTTTTCCCATTCTTCCAACAAAAATATACAACATTTCTGAGCATCGAATTTTACCTGTCACTTATTTGTCCAGTTCACCAGCCTCCTGGGAGTCTGTTGACATTCTTCTCTCACGCTAATAGGCGGCCAAGTCTTGAGTCATCACCCAGTAATGAATACATACCAAAAGCAGTGGCCCTGGTCTAGACCCCAAGGAATATTCACTGTGCACTTTCTGCCAGTCATAAGGTTATATTTCAATTTTATTCTCCTCCTATTATTCAGAACATTTTCTGTGAATGCTGTTACAGCTCTTTTTTTCATGCCTTTCCATGTAATGTGCACATTATCAAAAACCTTGTCTATATTATTAAAATGATGATTAATGTGTCCCCCCAGAGGTCTGGAAGGCTGGCGAAAGAACTCTGCATGCCAAACTGCATGAGTTTTTCAAGCTCTGCTGGGACCAAGGAAAGCTGCCTCAGGACCTTCGTGATGCCATCATCATCACCCTGTACAAAAACAAAGGTGAGAAATCAGACTGCTCAAACTACAGGGGAATCACGCTGCTCTCCATTGCAGGCAAAATCTTCGCTAGGATTCTCCTAAATAAAATAATACCCAATGTCGCCGAGAATGTTCTCCCAGAATCACAGTGAGGCTTTCGCGCAAACAGAGGAACTACTGACACGGTCTTTGCCCTTAGACAGCTCCAAGAAAAGTGCAGAGAACAAAACAAAGGACTCCACATCACCTTTGTTGACCTCACCAAAGCCTTCGACACCGTGAGCAGGAAAGGGCTTTGGCAAATACTAGAGCGCCTCGGATGCCCCGCAAAGTTCCTCAACATGGTTATCCAACTGCACAAAAACCAACAAGGTCGGGTCAGATACAGCAATGAGCTCTCTGAACCCTTCTCCATTAACAATGGCATGAAGCAAGGCTGCGTTCTCGCACCAACCCATATTGCACTCCTCTAGGTCATGGTAAAGTTAAAAAATATTAGGCAATGACTTGCTACTCAGGTGCACTAATCTTCTTCAATCAATTTTTCAGGAAAGGCATATCCCAATTTAAAAAAAATATAGATCACTGCCCTAATGAAATTCCAAGACCAGGCATGCAAGAGATTTAGTCAAAAATTCATAATAGTAGCTCAGGCATTCATCACCATGAAGTGCTTCAAGAGGTTGGATATGGCTCGATTAACTCCAGCTTACTAGCCACTCTTGACCCACTCCAGATCACATCTGCTGAAACAGGTTCACAGCAGATGTTGTCTCTTAGTCCTTGCTCCCTGGAACACCAGGATAACAAGGACAACCCTATCAGACCACAGCTGGTTCACCTATAGCTCTGTTTTCAATACAATAGTACAGAAAAAACTCATGGTCAACACGACATTGTGGGCTGAAAGACTTGTACTGTTCTGCAATGTTCTACGTGACCCTGGTTTCAGCACTCTTCCCTGAAATTGGCTCCATAACATCCACGGGCTGCAATCTGTGAGGATTGGTGAGCACACCTCTCCCATAGTCATCTCCAACACTGAGGCTCATATGGGCCTGTATTCTCAGTGCTCTACTGTACACCCATGACTGCATGGTCAAACACAGTTCCAGATTGCTCTGCCATTCCAAGCAGGATCTTCAACAGAGATGAAGTCAAATACTGAAGAGATATATAAAGGGACCTGTGGCTTGGTGTGAGGATAACAACCTCTCCTTCGAGGTTTGCTCACAATGTATTTTACATGTGACAATAAATAAATTTGAACATTCCCGTTGTCTACAATTCAGTGGTTTTCAAACTTTTTCTATGCTATGGCCCTGTCTTAATCATTCCTAATTGACTCGTTATGTGCACGATTTCATAACTCCAAAGGAAATGGGTCAATGATAACTTTTCTCAAGCAAAATATTTCAGGTCTAGAGCAGTGATTCTCCACCTTCCCTTTGTATTTACAAACCACCTTAAGTAATCGCTTACTAATCGCAGAGCACCAATGTCATAGGGATTACTTAAATTAGTATGTAAGTGGAAAGAAAAAAATTTGAAAACCACTTGTCTACATTAGGTAAGAGGAGGATGTACTAGAAGATCTTAGAGCTGCCGGAATTGTCACCATCTTTGAGGAAGGAGACAAGTCTGCATCACCTTCCTCCTAGTTTCCAAAGAGCTCTTCCCTGATTTGAAGAGTAGCACAGGTGATGAGCCAAATGGACTAATTCTGCTTATTTCTCTTATGGCCTTGCCTCCAACTTGACCAGCATACCCATTGGAATTGTTTTTCTGAATTGCATGAACTTCAGAAAAGTCTGAGTGAAAGATGGGATAAAAAGCAAGAGTTAAGCTGTGAGAACAAGAAGGAGATTGTTGCAAAAGGTGCATCCAATTGCATATAATGAGTGACCGTGTTAAGGAGCTTGAGCTGCAGTTGGATGAACTGAGGATCATAAGGGAAGCAGAGGCAGTGATAGAGAGGAGTTACAGGGAGACAGTCACCCCTAGAAGGCAGGAGTCAGGGAATTGGGTGACTGTGAGGAAAGGAGGGAGAGTGCCAGTGCAGAGTACCCCTGTGGAAGTGCCACTCAGCAATATGTATTCTGCATTGGATACTGCTGGGGGGATCAGCCTATCAGGGATGAGTCGTAGGGGTCAGGTCTCTGGCATGGGGGGTGTCCCTGAGGTTCAGAAGGGAAGGAGGGATAAGAACAAAATACTTATAGTTGGGGACTCATCAGTCAGAGGGACAGATAGAAGGTTTGTGAGATGAGATCGGGGATACAGGTTGGTATGTTGCCTCCCTGGTGCCAGGGTCAGGGATATCTCTGATTGAGTACATAGCATTCTGCAAGGGGAAGGAGAACAGCCAGAAATCGTGGTCCATGTGGGGACAAATGACTTAGCTAGAAGTGGGGATGAGGTCCTGAAACAGGATTACGTGGAATTAGGTAGGAAGTTAAAAAACAGGACCTCCAAGGTAGTAATCTCTGGATTGCTGCCGGTGCCAGGCGCTAGTGAGGGTAGAAATAGGAGGATGTGGAGGATGAATGCGTGGTTAAAGAGATGGTGCAGCGGGTAAGGGATAAGATTTCTGGAACATTGGGATCTCTTCTGGGGAAGGTCAGACCTGTACAAAAGGGACAGACTCCATTTGAACTGGAGGGGGACCAATGTGCTGGCAAGCAGATTTGCTTGAGCTGTGGGGGAAGGTTTAAACTAGTTTGGCAGGGGGGTGGGGAACAGAGTGTGAGAGCAGTGACAAGGGAGCATGGTCACCTAGATAAGAATAAAAACGATAACAAAGGTAGGATGGAGATTAGCGTAGAAGGTAGAAAAGAGAATGTATGTGAGGGTCATTCTCTGAAATGCATATATTTTGATGCAAGAAGCATAGCTTAGAGCATGGACAGATATTTTGGGTCACAATATTGTGGCAATTAGTGAGACTTGGCTACAAGAGGGGCAGGACTGGCAACTTAACGTTCCAGGATACATTTGTTTTAGATGTGATAGATCAGGGGGTAAAAAAAGGGGGAGGAGTTGCTCTGCTTGTTAAGGAGGACATTACTGCCGTGAGGTGGCAAGATGGTTTGGAGGGATCGTCCAGTGAGGCTGTTTGGGTGGAATTGAGGGGTGAAGGAGACATGAGGGTGCTAATAGGGGTGTATTACAGACCACCAAATGGGTCAAGAAAACTAGAGGAACAAATGTGTAGAGAGATAATGTATATGTGTGAGAATCATAAGGTAATGATCATGGGAGATTTTAACTTCCCTCACATTGATTGGGATACCCATACAGTTAGAGGGCTGGATGGGCTAGAGTTCGTTAAATGTGTTCAAGATTGTTTTCTGAATCAACCGACTCGGGACAGTGTAACACCGGATCTCCTGTTAGGGAACGAGCTAGGTCAGGTATCAGACATTAATGTTGGAGATCCATTTGGGTCTAGTGATCATAATTCTGTTTTAGGGAAGAACAAGGAGGGGCCTAAAGTTGAGGTTCTGGATTGGAGAAGAGCAAATTTCGAAGGAATAAGAAGGGATTTGGGGAGTATTGAGTGGGACAGGATATTTTCAGGTGAGGGTGTAAATGGGAAATGGAGGATATTCAAAAAATAAATTTTGAGGGTACAGAGTTGTTATGTCCTAGTGAGGATCAAAGGAAAGGCTGGAAGTCATAGGGAGGCTTGGTTTTTGAGGAATATTGGAAATTTGGTAAGGAGAAAAAGGGAGGTGTACAAGAGGTATAAAGAACAGTGAGCTGACAATTTGAAGGAGGACTACAAGGAGTGTAGAAGGAATCTTAAGAAAGAAATTAGAAAGGCCAAAAAAAGGCACGAAGAGGCTTTGGCAGACAGAGTAAAAATAAATCCAAAGGATTTCTATAAGTACATTAAAAGTAAAAGATTAGTGAGGGATAAAATTGGATCCCTTGTAAATAGTGAGGGTAGGTTGAGTGAGAAGTCAGAGGAAATGGGGTAAATTTTGAATGATTTCTTTGCCTCGGTATTCACTAGGGAAAAAATATTGAACCAGTTGAGATAAAGAAAAATAGTGGGGAGGTAATGAAACATATAAGGATAACCGAGGAGGTAGTGATGGCTGTGTTGAAAAAGATAAAGGTGGATAAATCTCTGGGACTGGACAAAATATTCCCAAGGACACTCAGGGAGGCTAGTGGACAGATAGTGGGGCCATTAACAGAGATATTTAGGATGTCACTGGCCACGGGGGTAGTGCCAAAGGATTGGAGGGTGGCACATGTGGTTCCGCTGTTTAAGAAAGGGTCTAAATGTAAACCTGGGAATTATAGGCCCGTGAGTCTGACGTCTGTGGTGGGCAAGTCGATGGAAAGTGTTCTGAGGGATGGTATTTACAAATATTTGGAGGTATAGGGATTGCTAGGGAGTAATCAGCATGGTTTTGTCAGGGGTAGATCAAGCTTGACAAACCTGATTGAGTTTTTCAAGGGGCTTACAAAAAAGGTTGATGAAGGGAAAGCTGTGGATGTTGTCTATTTAGACTTTAGTAAAGCTTTTGACAAAGTTCCCCACAGGAGGTTAGGAAAAACGGTGGAGGCATTAGGTATAAATGAGGAGGTAGTGAAATGGATTCAGCAATGGTTGGATGGAAGGTATCAGAGAGTAGTGGTAGAAAATTGTTTGTCCAATTGGAGGCCAATGACTAGTGGAGTTCCTCAGGGATCGGTCCTCGGTCCACTATTGTTTGTTATATATATTAACGTTCTGAAAGTAGTGGTGGAGAATTGCGGATGATACAAAGATTGGTGGTGTTGTGGACAGTGAGGAAGATTACCTTAGATTAAAAGGTGATTTAGGAAGGCTGGAGGTGTTGGCTGAGAAATGGCTGATGGAATTTAATACAGATAAGTGTGAGGTGTTACATTTTGGAAAGGCAAATCTAAATAGGTCATATGCATTAAATGGTAGGCTATTGAGATGTGCAGAGCAACAAAGGGATTTAGGAGTTGTGGTAAATAGTACCCTCAAGGCTGATACTCAGGTAGATGGTGTGGTGAAGAAGGCATTTGGAATGTTGGCCTTCATAAATCGGAGTATTGAATTCAAGAGTAGGGAGGTTATGATGAAATTGTACAAGGCATTGGTGAGGCCAAATTTGGAGTACTGTGTACAGTTTAGGTCACCAAATTATTGGAAAGATATAAACAAAATAGAGAGAGTGTAGAGAATGTTCACGAGAATGTTGACAGGATTTCAAGGTTTGAGTTACAGGGAAAGGTTATGCAGACTGGGGCTTTTTTCTCTGGAGCGTAGAAGATTGAGAGGGGACTTGATCGAGGTGTTTAAGATTTTAAAAGGGACAGACAGAGTAAACGTGGATAGGCTTTTTCAATTAAGAGTGGGGGAGGTTCAAACTAGAGGACATGGTTTAAGATTGAAGGGGGAAAATTATAAGGGGAACATGATGAGAAATTTCTTTACGCAAAGGGTGGTTGGGATGTGGAATGAGCTTCCGACAGACGTGGTCGAGGCGGGATCATTGGTTACATTTAAGGAAAGACTGGATCATTACATGGATAGGAGGGGACTAGAGGGGTATGGACCGCGTGCTGGTCAGTGGGACTAGGAGGGTGGGGATTTGTTATGGCATGGACTAGTAGGGCCGAACTGGCCTGTTCTGTGCTGTAAGTGGTTATATGGTTATATGGAACAGGAATTAGAGGGAATTTGCAACATTTCTCAGTGAGTTCAGTCCATGGTCTTTCACATCCAGAGCACCTTATATGTCCTCAAATCAGATATAGGCAATGAAGCATTTTTTAACTCTGATTTGTATTGAAATGTGCCTCATTGGTGGGCTCTCACACTCTATTCATAAGTTTAGAATGAAATTTTACTGTTCAATTAATACCATCCTTTCACAGCATGATTACTGTCTCTGAAAAGGATTTTCTGGTCTCAGGCCCCCTCTATTTAAATGATGCTTCTCTACAGCAGAAGAGATAGCTCCATCTTACAATGAGAAAGAAATGAGATAACAGCAGATCAATTCAGATTTTCATTTTGGAAAACAGAAGAGTGCATCACATGATGAAGCTCAATACATTTTTGTATGAATTTTGATATTTTGATAACATCACAAATATGTTTTGGTTTGGTTAATTTACATTTTAATAGTCTGTGAACAGGAAGCAACAGAAATGGGTAGATATATGGAATTATTCAGGAAATGACAAAACTGCCGGTATAATATTGTGCAAAGAGTATTTACAGGATTCTGGTTATCTGTGGAAATGAAACCAAGTTCCCTCAAGTATCCTTCTCATGTGTTGAATCAAACAAAAGTTAATTCGGCCTGTATAAATGAAATAATTATTTAACTATTGTTGAGATATGTTTCCTCCATTGTACATAGTTATCACCGTCAGTTGTATAAATGGAGCTGGCCCGCCCACGGATGACTCATACCCTACGACTCCTTCCCTGTGGTCCTGGGCTATAAATGTCAAGTCAACTTTCCCTTGCTGCCATTCCTATCCTGGGATCCAAGCCAGCAAGGTTCTTCTGTGTATTAAAGCCTATCGTTCCCTCAGCTTGTCTCGGTGGTTACTGGTGGTGCCCTACAACTATATCTCTGTAGGGCCTCCACTTCGATGCAATCACTTAAAAGGCTCTCTAGCTGCTATACTCCATGAGGAGTTTGAGGAGATTTGGTATGTCACTAAAGACTCTTGTAAGGGCAGCAGGGTTAGCGCAACAGATAGCAGAACGCTGATACAGTGCCAGTGATCAGGACCAGGGATCAAGTCCCGTGCTGTCTGTAGGAAGTTTGAACATTCTCCCTGTATCCATGTGAGTTTTCCCTGGGGGTTCCGATTTCTTCCCACTCTTCAAAACCCACCAGAGTTTGTAGGCCAATTGGGTGTAACTGGGCAGGTCAGGCTTGTGGGCTGAAAGGTCCTGTTACCATTCTGTATGTCTAAATATAAAATTTAAATTTCTGCAGTTTAGCATGGAGAGCATTCGGACTGTGTGGTGAATGTCTGCCAAGCTGCCTGTCTCTCCTCTGGTGAGCCTTGCTGTACTAACATTGGCTGTGCATTATCTCTACTGTTAAGGACACTCCCCTTGGATACAACTGTATATGCATCTATTGTCTTTCATTATTGTACCATGAGTTTCTGCTAATAAAAGCCATGATTATTGTTTGACCACATTGTCTTTGTCTACTTCATCAACTGGCACTTCAATTTTATTAGCAGAAATGGATGCAGCCCTCAAGCCAGAGTGGCTGATATTTGACCAGTCTGCCCTGAGGGCCAGAGAAATTTTCAACCACAGGATTGCTTGTTTTGATTACTACATGGCTCAAAACAACGTGGTCGATGAGGCGATACAGTGGGGCCACCTGAACTCTCTGCTGGGTGAGGTCCCTTTCGCCATAACGCAAGGAGCTACCAGTCTGGCTATAGCCTGGGAACGTCTGACTGCTCATTATGCAGCGCCACGGAATGTGGTGCTTGCTCGACACCAGTTGCTGACTAGATGCCAGAAACCTGGGGAAAGTGATGCTGCCTATGCCCTGGCCCTCGACTCACTGGCAAACGAATGTGATGACCCCGAAGGAAAGAAAAGGGTGAACTCCTGAAAAATGATGCTTCTGTGATAAGAGCTGGCACCCCAGACAAAAGAGCCTGGCTCGATTTGCTACCTGCAGCTATTGTTGGAAACTCGGCCACTTCGCTAAAGCGTGTAAGGCAAAAAGTACTCCCACTGATAAGAAGAAGAAAAGAAGCACCAAGAAAATGCATCCTGGAGCTGCAGGAATGGAAGACAACTGTGAAAAAGGGGAATCTTGAGACAAGTGACGGCGAGGTGAGATCCCCTGTGATAGCTCAATTGACTCCAAAGCTTGGGGGATGTTACGGACTGGAATGGTCGACTATGAAAGGGGAGGTGAATGGTAAGACTCTTGATTGTCTAATAGACTCGGGGAGTGCTGACAGCTACATCCAAGAGAGAGTTGCCAGAGCCTTAAATTTGCGGAGATATCCAGCGAACCGAAAGATATCGATGGCTTGTAGTGAACTTATAAAAACTTTTCGAGACAAGTGTAAAGTTACTTTAAATTTGCAGGGATATTGCTTGGCTGATGTGTGGCTCTTTATTATGCCGGAGCTCTGCGCCCCTGTGGTACTGGGATTAGATATTCAATCTCAGATGAACAGTGTAGTGTTAAATTTCGGTGGGCTAAAAGAGATCCATAGCAGAGTGTGCCACCCAGGAGTCACGAGGTTCTTCCACTACATAAGGGCTAACAACCTTCCTTACTCTCTGGAAAAAGTTAGGAAACTGACTAAAAGCTGTCCTGTTTGTGCAGAATGCAAACTGCAATACTTCAAAGCTCCAGAGGCCACTCTCATCAAGGCAACCCGACATTTTGAGAGGATTAGCTTAGATTTTAAAGAGCTGTTACCTTCCTACAACAAAAATGCATATTTCCTTACTGTAATTGACGAATATTCCAGGTTTCCCTTTGCGATACCCTGCCCTGACGTCTTGTCAGCATCTGTCATCAAGTCACTTGACAGAATTTTCAGCATTTTTGGATTTCCCAATTACATTCATACCAATAGAGGCTCAGCATTCATGAGCGCTGAACTGCGTCGAGCCCTGCTACGAAAGGGAATTGCCACCAGCTGTAACACGAGCTGCAACCCACAGGGAAATGGGCAGGTTGAAAGGGCTAATGCTACAGTGTGGAAGACTGTTAATCTTGCTTTAAAAGCACATGGTTACCCTATAACCCAGTGGCAGGAGGTGCTGCCTGAGGCACTACATTCTATTCGGTCTTTATTGTGTACTGCAACAAATCAAACACCTCATGAATGTATGTTTGCTTTTCCTAGGAAATCAGGAACTGTAATGGACTGGCCAATTTGTTTATCTGAGCCTGGAACCGTGCTGCTGAAGAGCCACACTCGGGTGCGTAAAACAGACCCTCTAGTCCAACCAGTTCAGCTACTGCATACTAACCCCAACTATGCTCATGTTAGATTCCCAGATGGGAGTACTGACACACTGTACTGCTAAGAGATCTGGCCTCACCTGGTTTTCCCCTTCCTCACACCCCTACTCAGAGTGAGCCTGAGAGGTTGGACTCTTTCTCCCCCCCCCACCCCCCCCACCAGCCTGTGACCCCTAGTAAGCTTTCTGATGGCCATGCTGAGGCTCCACTGCCTCACGCTGGCAATTCTGGAGTGGGTCCAGAAGCCAATCCTTCCCACACTACAGATCCAGGACTTGTACTAATTCCCAAGGTTGCAAAGGAGCCACCTGTTTTGAGATGAAGCACCAGAATTCGTAAACAACCTGATAGATGACATATTCATAAAACATCTCATTATATTTTGATTGCTTGCTAGATGCTGGCGTATTTTGGGTGTTAGAGTATCTCAAGCCCAAACATGGTATCCATGTATTGCTTGCTTTAGTCTTTCCTCGCAGCTGTCCTTTTGATTTTAACCCTTTTTCTGCCGGGGGGAGACTGTGGTGAATGTCTGCCAAGCTGCCTGTCTCCCCTCTGGCGAGCCTTGCTGTACTAACTTTGGCTGTGCATTATCTCTACTGTTAAGGACACTCCCCTTGGGTATAACTGTAGATGCATCTATTGTCTTTCATTATTGTGCCATGAGTTTCTGCTAATAAAAGCCATGATTGTTGTTTGACCCCATCGTCTTTGTCGACTTCATTAACTGGCACTTCAGACTGGTTGCATCACTGTCTGGTTCAGAGCTGCTAATGCACAGGACAGGAAAAAAACGGTAGAGAGTTGAGAACTCAGCCAGCGCCATCATGGGTATCATTCTTCACTCCATTGAGGACATTTATGAGGCAGCATCTTAAGAAATCAGTCTCCATTCTCAAGGTCCCTCACCACCTAATCCATGTCCTCTTCGCACTGCTCCCATCAAGAATGAGGTACAGGAGCCTGAAGGTGAACACTCAGTGGCACAAGGACAGCTTCTTCCCCTCTGTCACCAGATTCCTTAATGGACAGTGAACTACAGGCACAACCTCACTTTCTCTTACTTTGCAATGATTTATTTATTTTTAAATTAATTTATAGCAGTACTTGCACTGAAATGCAAAACAACACACTTCATGTCATGTTCATGGCACTAAATTCTGATTGTGACATATCATTTTGAAATCATAAAATTCATAGCGGACAGGAACAGGCGCTGAACATTTTGCCCAAATCAAACCAAAACTCTGCTGTGTTCTCTTAATAGGTCCCTATTTCATGCATATTCATCTGTCTATCTCAAAGCCTCTTAAATGTTGCTATTGTATCAGCTTCCACCAATACTGCTGGCATCCTGTTCCAGGCACCTGTCGCTCTCTGCATAAAATACATGCCCCGTACATTTCCTTTAAACGTCCTCCATCAATCTTTGTGTTATTGCAGATTTACTAACCTACTCGCCTACTTTTTCGTACAATTTAAAGTTCAAGTTTGTTGTTATCATACAAATTGTAAAGTACAACGGAATGACGGGGCATTTATCAGTCCTCAGAGTGAAAACATGCAAACACCTGCATAGAAATAGCATGTGCATTTAGAAGCAATTTATATGCAGTACTTACAATATATAACAATAAATACATGTTAAATAAATAGTAGAGTCTAGGAGCCATTTTTCAGTCATGCAACACTCTCACAGCCCATGTGAGGAAGCTGTTTTTCAGCCTGGTGGTCCTCGCTCTGATACTTTTATATCTCTTTCCTAATGGGAGTAGCTGAAAGATGCTATAGGTGGGGTGGTAGGTGTTCTTAATGATTTGGTGAGCCTTCTTCAGAGAATTATCCTCATAGACCTCAAGGATCCTCTGTGCTGCTCTTACGGTTCTGTGGATTGACCTCCAATCCAATGCTCCACAGCAACCGTACCATACTGATGCAGCCAGCCAGGATGCTCTCTATAGAGTAATTTTTATATTCTTTGGCTTGGCTTCGCGGACGAAGATTTATGGAGGGGTAATGTCCACGTCAGCTGCAGGCTCGTTTGTGGCTGACAAGTCCGATGCGGGACAGGCAGACACAGTTGCAGCGGTTGCAAGGGAAAATTGGTGGGTTGGGGTTGGGTGTTGGGTTTTTCCTCCTTTGTCTTTTGTCAGTGAGGTGGGCTCTGCAGTCTTCTTCAAAGGAGGTTGCTGACCGCCGAACTGTGAGGCGCCAAGATGCACGGTTGGAGGTGATATCAGCCCACTGGCGGTGGTCAATGTGGCAGGCACCAATAGCTTTCTTTAGGCAGTCCTTGTACCTCTTCTTTGGTGCACCTCTGTCACGGTGGCCAGTGGGGAGCTCGCCATAGAACACGATCTTGGGAAGGCGATGGACCTCCATTCTGGAGACGTGACCCGCCCAGCGCAGTTGGATCTTCAGCAGCGTGGATTCGATGGTGTCGGCCTCTGCCATCTCGAGTACTTCGATGTTGGGGATGAGGTCACTCCAATCAATGTTGAGGATGGAGCGGAGACAACGCTGGTGGAAGCGTTCTAGGAGCCGTAGGTGATGCCGGTAGAGGACCCATGATTCGGAGCCGAACATAGAAGGCATGTATATGTCACAAGCAACAGAGATCTCAAAGCTAATCTCCGCAGAACAGCACTGGACATGGATCTCCAGTCGAGATAACACACTTCCTCCACTACCTTTTTCCCTCTATGGGCCAGCCAATTCTATACTCAAACTATCCTATGCATTTGTAACTTCTCGATCAACCTACCACAAGGAACCTCATCAAACCCTTTACCAATGCCCGTGTGGACAAGATCTACTGACTTATTCTCTTTGTTACCTAAAAAACCACAATCAAATTTGTAAGACATGACTTGCCTCACACAAAGCCGTGCTGACTATACCTAATCTGACCACGCCTTTCCAATCATGGAAAAATCCTATCCCTAAGCATTCACTTAAATAGTTTTCCCTACCACTGACGTGAGGCTCACTGGTTCATAATTTCCTTGAACAAGGATCCATGATAACTTGGTGCTTTAAATGGTCATCTAACTAGATACCTCTAAAATGTTGTGAGAATTTCAGCCTCCACCATTGCATGTTCCAAATTCCATCCACCTCTGAGTGAAATAAATTTTCCTTCAATTCCCCTCTAAATCCGGTATCTTAAATCTATGCCCACTGGTAATAGATAGCTCTGCATTGTTGAAATATTTACTACTGTCTAATCAATCTATGCCCCTAATAGTTTTCAAAATTCAAATTGATTGTCAGAGTGCAATCCAAAATGCTTGTGGACCTCTTATTTTTCCTTTATTTGCCCCTGTTCTCCACAGTTTTGAATTTGTAATCAAACAATTCACATGTAATTGCACATTTCAGATTTCATTTTAGGTTATTTGTTTTTATTTTGGTTTGACTATGCAGAAATTAAAGCATTTTTTAATAAATTTTGTCCCCTCATTTCAGGGCACCATAATGTTTGGGACATTTGGCTGCTAAGGTGTTTTTTGAGTCCTCAGGTATGTTGATGCAGGTACAAATGAGCTAGACTTGCTTCTAAACTTTTGGAGCCTGTAGTTGACATTTTTCAACACAAGGACCAGAGTTGTGCCATTGAAAGCCAAAGAAGCCATTATGAGGTGAAAAAACAAGAATAAAACAAGAGCAAGAGTCATCGCCTAAACCTTAAGATGACCAAAATCAACAGTTTGAAGCATCATTAAGAAGAAAGAGTGTACTGGCGACCTCACTAATCGCAAAGGGACCTCCACTCTGATGACAGAAGAATTCTCATCATAATTAAGAAAAATCCCCAAATGTATGTCTGACGGACCAGAAACACTTTTCAAGAGGCAGATGTGGATATGTCAATGACTACTGTCGCTGAAGACTTCATGAAAATAAATACACCTTGAAGTATAGTCTCTAGGCCCTTTCAAATTGCAACACCTGGGTAGCCCTCCTATGACCTGGGTGAGATTACTGTGGAGTGCGCTCCTTTCAAACAGCAGCCGAACCTACCTGTTAAATCGCAAACCAGCGATTTGAGGGGAATCCCACTCCTGTGATGACGTGATGAGCGACGCGTCATGCAGTCACAGGCAGCCCCACAGGGAATCCCTGTTTCCTGTGTCCTTTCTGTTTAAATTAAAGTTCTCCTAAGTGCTCCACCTGCCATCAGTTGCCTCTCCCACTCCCAGGAGTCATTTTCCCCCACCACCCCTCCCCCAGTGACTTTCTGCTGCCATGATCGGAGGGTGGCTGCTGCTATGTGCCGCTGCCGCGAGCGGTGGGGGCGAGTTGCTGCTGTGACATGTTACTCTGGTTCGCGATGATGGCTTAATGTGGGAGTACGGGAGCATTGGCCGTTTTCCTGCCACTGGCAGAGTGGTTCCAGCACCGAGGGGGATTATGGGTAAGGAAGACAGCCATTGCTCCTGCACTCTCGCATTGAGCCTTCGCCACGAGCCGGAGAAGCATGTTAAAGCAGCACCCCCTCCCCCCTGTTTGCGGCAGATCGAGGTAGCATTGCGACAGCATCCTGCATTGAGCTAGCCAGGGGTTTCTCTGTGATGCACATACACAAGCGCTGACACCACCAGAGTAACTGGGTCCGCCATTTCACCCTTGAAATTATTGGAGAAGGACAGTGGGTAAAAGTTTGACTGTTTTCGCTGACAACCTTAGAGGTCAGTCTGGGACACAGATGGATTCTGACCTGGCTTGCCCAGTTCGGCCCTTTCAAGTAGCCCTGTGCCTGGGTCTTTAACTGAGTAAATTTCCCGGTTAACATCATTTTATAAGGCCATTTGAAAGGGCCTTTGTATTTCACCGACATATCTATATATATATATTTTTCTATTTTTACTCCAATCACAGTGTCTGAAGACTTGGTTGAATAATGTGCTAACAATGACCTTGCACTTATTTTCATTAACATCAAAACAAGGAGCTGATTGTGGACTTTAGAAAAGGAAAATCAGAGGTGCATATAAAACTGATGCTTTGGGACTGAGCCCTTCTTCAACATTTAGGTAAAAAGCAAGCAGGCGTCTGATTTAAAAGGATGAGGGAAAGGGAAGAATGGGAGGGAGACGAGCACATACCAACAGACAAAAGTTTTAATTGGAAGTGGATGAGGCAGAGGAGAGAGGAAAGGTGAGAATGGATGAGGGGGCATTGTGGTGGTTTGTTTATTGCTCCGTAGAAGCAGAGATGTGGGAAAGAGGACCGAGGGAAGAGAGAGAGCCAAAGATCTAAAGGAAAGAAGACACAAGGAAAGATAGATGGGGTCCATCAGAAACTGGAGAAGTCTATGTTAATGCCATCCAGTTGGAGGGTGTCCAGACGTAATACAAGTTATTGTTCCTTCAATTTGCAGGTGGTCTCAGTCTGTTAGTGCTTCAGGGCATGGACAGACAAGTTTTTAATCTCTCTCCTGTATGGTAACTCATCGTCACATTTTATAAAGGCCATTCCTCTTTGGCTTGGCTTCGCGGACGAAGATTTATGGAGGGGGCAAATGTCCACATCAGCTGCAGGCTTGTTGGTGGCTGACAAGTCCGATGCGGGACAGGCAGACACGGTTGCAGCGGTTGCAGGGGAGAATTGGTGGGTTGGGGTTGGGTGTTGGGTTTTTCCTCCTTTGCCTTTTGTATCCATCAGCAAATTTGTAGATGGTGGAGTTGATGTAACTGAACCGCACAGTCACGGGTGAAAAGCAAGCAGAGCCAAGTGGTGCTTCAATGCTGATGGAGATTGTTGAGGAGCTTGGTATCTCACTCACAGGTTCTTGCTCAGCCTCCTCAACCGGAAAAAGAACATATTGCATGGCCCTTCTTAAATTCAGGCACGCTACCCCAGGGAACAACTTGATGCATTTCTCTTCCACCTTCTCCACAACAACCAAAACTGAACTCCAACTACACTTCATAAGTCATTCCATAAACTTCCATTTCTTCTACTGTATTTGATGCTGAGTCCTCTGGTTTTAATTGCATGTGACTTCTTGTAAAATCAGATTTACAAAGTCTTGAAGGGAAATATCCTCTAAAACAGATTACTTCTTTCTCCTTTAATTATTTTTGCATTTTTTTCTCCCTCTATCCTTCTCTTGAAAAGATGACTTGTGAGACCTAATTACATTTGATTGGGTGCTGGAAGCTCCTAGCATTTCTGCTCTTTCACATTATCCAAATAAAATGGAGGCACAAGCAACCACAGATCCTGAAATCTGGAGCGAAAACCAACTGCTGGATAAACTCAGCAGATGATGCAGCATCCAAGGGGGCAAAGAGAAGGTTCATATTTGGGGTCCAAGTCATACATCAGGGCTGAAAGGGTAGAGGGAAGTGAGCCAGCAATATAGAAATGGGAAGGGGGGTGAGACAGAGGCTGATTGGTGATAGGTGGATAAGGCGAGATAAAAGGCAAATGGAACCAAGGAGGGCAAAGCGAGGGTAGGAACAAAGGGCAGATGGAACCAGATGCGGAAGGTGATTAAAAAAAA
Organism: Narcine bancroftii; assembly: GCF_036971445.1. Taxonomy (NCBI): domain Eukaryota; kingdom Metazoa; phylum Chordata; class Chondrichthyes; order Torpediniformes; family Narcinidae; genus Narcine; species Narcine bancroftii. The sequence goes on along the minus strand of NC_091473.1, from coordinate 125,733,341 downwards.
GGTGAGCAAAGGGAGAAGAAACACAGGCTTACAGACATGTAGGGTGTTGGCAGATGGAACCAGGTGGGGATGGGCAATGAGTTCAGGTATGAAGGTGGGGAGGGAGGGATGGAGCAGATGAACAAAGGGAGAGAGAAAGTGGGTTGACTAATGGTAATAGGAAAGGATCAGAGTGGGAATGGGTTACCTGAAATTGGAAAATTCAAGTTCATACTATTGGATTGTAGGTGACTCAAATAAAATATGAGATGATGTTTTTCTATTTGTTACTTAGATGTGAACCTGGATAGCAAGTTGTGAATTGCTGTGGTAGCAGCAAGCAGACACAAAGCACCAAAAGACTGTACTACAGGCTTTATTCTGCTAAAAGTCTGTACACAACAACTTCAGCTGTGGTGGCTCCCAAGTGACTGGCTCAGGAGGCTTATATTCAGGTCGGCTGATTGACAGCTGGCCAGGTGGAGTCAGCCCCCAAGTGGTCCTTCTGCAGCTACAGAGATCGCCCCCTGCAGTAGGCTAGTGGTTGAATCACCACACAAGTGTTGGAGAATTGTTGACTTTACAGGACAACACTGCCAAGTATATCTTCATCAATGAGCAGCAGTAGCCTCATCTGTTTATGTTATATTCTTATTAAATATATTTTCCCCAGGATCTCTCTGCCCTCTTCACCACCACTATTACTAAACTCATTAGTTTACTCTGCACAGATGTGGTTCTTAAATCTTCTATTTCTGCCATAACAGTTAAACTTACCTGGAGAGCTGCTAGCTGAATCCTGTTGTTTCCTGATGACCTTTCTCAATTACCTTCCTTGTGAATTTGTTCGTTCTTTTCTCACTTTGGTCCTGCCAGAATTGCACAATTAACATCAGTTGTCCTGGAGTCCCCTTCATCTGTGAGGACTAAGGGTAAGTGTGTGGAGCATTAAGGTGGAGACCAGTCAGGGGCAATAGGAACACATGGAATCTGAACATTATATGCAACTTCTTGGTTAGCACACTCAGAATCAGAATATATTGTCATGAACGTGTCATGAAATTCATTGTTTTGCAGCAGGATTACAGTGCAAACATTTGTATAAACCACTTTTCAAAATAAATAAAATTAGTACAAGAAAAAGAAAAAAGTCAAAGTACAGCAGTGTCTGTGGTTCATTGTTCATACAGGAATCTGATGGCAGAGGGTAAGAAGCTGTCCTTGTGCCACTGAGTGCTCATTTTTAGGCTCCTGCACCTTTTTCCCTGATGGTAGCTGAGGGAAGAGGGCATGGCCTGAGTGATGGGAGTCCTTGAGGATAGAGGCTGCTATCTTAAGACACCACCAGATTAAGCCACCCATTTATAGTTCAGAGATTGAATCTTGACTGCATTCCTCTTTCCATAGTTCAGGGTACAAAGATGAATTGTTATGTTCATTTTCGAACTTTGTATGAGCAGCTGTTGGAGTGAAAAGATTGGCCATATAAAATATGAAACAACTGGTATCCCATCGATTGAAAGGCTTGCTGATGCCTGCAAGGGTATTAAATGTAATCTGCTCTTTCTCTGCCTTTTTATCTTCCTTTGGCTAGAGAGTAATTTCTCTCTGTTTGCTCTCTGAATATTTTTCTCAGTATTTTTCACTTCAGATATTGGCAGTTTGTTTTCTAATATCATAGCAGACTTTAGTGATGGCACTAGCAGAAGGAGACATAGTAAATGGAGTTCGACTCACTGACAGATTAGGTTTGTTGGCTTTTTCATTTCTATTCCGTTGATTGTAGTTTGCATGTGTATGTCACAAGCTATAAATATCTGCCCCTTTTTATGCTCGGTTTTACAATTCACAATGAAACATACAAACACACAAACTGGAGCAGAAGCAGTTTGTTGCTCTGCCATTCCACAAGACCTTCCATGATCTGTTCATAAGCTCTGCTCTGCATTCCTGTTGAACCTTCTTATCAAGTATCGATCAACCTCTGTCTTAAAAATGTTTTCACTATTCTTTGATCTGACTATATTCTTGTTACAAGTTCAAAATAAATCTGGCTAAGCAATTCCTGTTACTTCAATGACCAGTTTGAGGAATAACAAAAGGGCCACATTTTTTTCGAATGACTTCAGTTTGCTTTGTTTTTTTCCCCCATTTATGGAGACCTGGCAGCTCCTAATGCCTTTGGGGATTTGGAGTCATGGAGTGAGCACGGAGGCTTGAATGTCTTGAGCACAGGTTCAGGCTAGGAGGACTTGCAGCTATGGAGATTACGCTGGTGCAGGGAGATGGCAGGACCAGAGGAGGAAGCAGGATGCACAGGCATTCAATGACTTTACAGGGCCTCTCATTTACTTCTCTTGTCTTGTTTGTGGCACTGTATTAATAATGCATCTTCATGAGCCTTTACAGGGCAGACAAAGGAAGAACTTTCTGGTGTATTTTGTGTACAGAACAATAAACAGATTTTTAAACCTTAAATCGTATAAAAAATGAGAACAGGATGGGCCATCTGCCTCTTTAATTCAGCTCTGTCAACCATCGACCATAGCTAATTTTCTCCCTCAGTTCAATTTTACAGGCTATCCACCCATCCCTGGATCCCTTTGTGTCCAGGAATTCTTAAAACTGCATTTTAAATGAACTCAGTGACTTAAAGTCTATAGCTCTCGAGATAGAGCATTCCAAACATTCACCACTGTCTGAATCAAAATATTTATTCTCATCTCAGTCTTAAACCACCTAGTCTGCATTCTAAGACTCTGACCTCCTAGTTCTGGGCTTCTCAGCCTGGAGAAACATTGTCACAGATTTCAAACTGTCAAGCACAGTTAGAATTTTGTTTATTTTTTTGTAAGCCTCAATGAAATCTCCTCTCATTCTTCTAAACTGCAGAGAATGCCAGCCAGTTTCACTCTCTCTCATGTTACAGCACGTGAAGGAACCTGTCTGGTAATATTGTTGCTGAAATCTCTTCATGGCAAATGTATCCTTCTTTTAGGTAAGAAGTCCAAAACTCTGCACAGTCTCCTCAAGCCCTGCATAATTGCACTGACATTTTTACTTGCAAGCTCAAATACTCTTGTAATAAAGGCCAGCACTATTTGCCTTCCTAATCAATGGCTGTACCTACATGATAGATTTTATTTGCCTGTTATAAAGACTTCAAGATACTTTGAATTCCAACACTTCCCAATCTGATATCATCTTTAAAAACATCTTCAATTTTTCTGTTTAGTGCACTAAAATGAATGACTTCTAATTTTTCAACATTACATTGGACCTCGAAGTTTCTTCCCTACGCAAGAAAGAGAGACACAGAAAGGTGGAGGAAATCATGCGTAGCATGCATTTACATTTTTATAAATGGTTTAAATGAGGTCTTTATAAGGAGTTGCTCAATAAGGTCAGTGCACATGGAACTTGGGATAATATTTCCCTTTATTAATTCTATTCGTCACATCCACAAAGAACTGCGGTAGATGAGTCAAGTGCGATTTCCCCATGACTGATGAACCTTATGATAATTAGGTATTTTGTTGTTACCTCCTTGATAATGGATTCCAGCACATTACCTACAAATAAGATTGAGGAACCTAACAGGTTGGTAGATCTTGTTGTCTCTCTCCCTTATTTCTTAAATAGTGCCATCACACTTGTTACTCTTCATTTGCAGGAACATTCCGGAATTTGAAGACTTCTGAAAGATCATAATCAGGGTAATCGTCGTCTCTGTAGGCATCGCATTCAAAACTTTGGGACATGATTGGCCAGTACTTGGGATTTATTGACTTTCAATCTCTCCAAAGTTAGGATTGTGGGAAAAAAAATCTCAAAAAGACCAAGGAATCCTGGATGTCAAAGGATACCAAGAGGCAGTAAAGAAAAAGGGAAGCAGGTGACAGATGAAAGGTATTGGAAATCTCTCGGGGAGCATAGAAAGTGTAAGGGGTGGCGAGGGGTGGGTACTTAAAAAAGGTACGAGAGCAAAGAATGAACACAAAATACAAGATTAAGGTAAATACTTCCATATATCGTAGGTACATTAAAGGCAAAAATTAGAAACCAAAGTAGGATCCATGAGCAGCCAAGATGACAATCTGTGTGTGGAATCAGAGGACAACGGTGATGTGCTGAATGACTCCTTGCCCCAGAGGGATGGCATTGCAGTCAATGTCATGATTTTGCGGAAATGTGAGTGATTTGATGTTTTTTCTTTATTTTTATTCATGTTTTTTTTTTAATGAGAATGAATTTTACTCTGCATCTAAATTTTTTGGGTAGAGATTTGTGAATTCTGTAAAGGATGAATTTCCGTTTATCGAATAACACGAAGATTGTCTGTACTTCTCATTTTTTACTGAAGGGAAGGATATTGCAGTTGGAGAATTCAGGGAGGTGGATAATGAAATTCTAGAATATTACAAATGAGTGATTAGATATCTCAACAAGCTTAAAGATTAATTAGTCCTTATAATCTGATGAGATGTGTCAAAGACTGCTCTAGGAGACAAAGGAGAAGATTGCACTGGCCCTGTCAGATGTGATGCTGGATATCTGGAGGACAGATGGGATAATGTTAGTAGTAGGGAGGTTAATGGAATAAATTCTGATGAACAAGATTATACTTGATCAAAAATAATCTGAGTGGTTTTGTAAGAAGATAGATTCTGGCTTACCATTTTGATTGAAGTGTTTGAAGAGATAATGAAATGTATTGATGAGGAAAGTACAGCTGATGAATTGCAGGTGGACTTCAGTAGTGCCTTTGATAAGGTTCCAAAATTGGTTCAGTGATGACACAATCATTGTTGATAGTGAGAAGGATTGTTTCAGGCTATGGAATAATATTGATTGATTGGTAAGATAGACAGAGCAAGGCAGATGGAATTTAATTCGGATAACTGCAAGGACAATAAATGGAAAAGTCCTGGGAAGTATTGCGAAGCAGAGGGACTTTGATGTACTTGTCCAAGAAGCCCTGAAGGTGGCAGCACAGATAGATAAAGGTGATGAAGAAAGCATGTGGGAATACTTGCCTTCAGTAGCTGAAGCATAGCATATACGAGCGGAGAGGTTATAAAACATGTTTGCAGCCACAGCTGGAGTGCTGTATACTGTTCTGGTTGCCCCACAAAAAGAAGAATGTGATTGCACTGAGAGGTACAGAGGGGAAACCACAAGAATGTGGCCTGGCATGGATTATTTCAGTTATGCTGAGAGCTTGGACAGACTGGGTTTGTTTCTCTTGGTGCAGAGGGCACTGAAGGGAGACCTAATAAAAGTGTCCAAAGCATAGATATGAGGAAACGATTCCCCTTAGCAGCGGGATAGAGGACATGGGTTTGGACTAAAGGGAAAAAAGCCTTATTTGAGGAAAACCTTTGGACAAAGAAGATGGTTGGAATCTGGACTACATTGTTTGAGAGAGTGATGGAGGTGCTTTTTCTCACCAGATTCAAATATTTATTGAGATTAGCATGTAAATTGCCAAGGCATAGGAATCTATGGACCCAGTGCTGGAAAATGGGATTAACTTAGATGGTCGTTGCATACATTGTTGCCGAAAAGATCTTTTTCTGGGCTCAACGATTTTTCAAACCTAATCCATGCAATAGAACATTATAGGAGTGTATAGCCCACAATGCTGTACTGACCTATATATGCCTAAAACAAACCAAACCCTCCTTACCTCAAAGCTCAGCATAATGCTGATACAGAGCCAACAACCGGGTAGGAATCCCACACTGTATGTAAGGAGTTTGTACAATTTCCCCTTATCTATGTCGGTTTCTACCAGGTGCACCAGTTTCCTTCAAAACATACTGGAGTGTAGATAAATTGAGTGTTATTGGGCTTGTGAGCCAAAAGGGCTTGTTACCATGCTGTGTTTGGAAAATTTCAGGTTCAGTGAATTCACAGAGAGACGAGTCTGGACACAAATGTTACAATCAAAGGTAACTATTGAACACATGGGAGACAACTGGGGAAAGACGTCAAATGATACTTAATTACTCTAATCTTAAACACTTACGCACATGTACACACTTCACAGACAGGGACTTTCAAACACTCTCCCGATTCCCTGTACGGATTCCCTGTATGGCTCTCTGCATAGATCTATAGTGTACTGCAGCTCAACTTTAAGTGTAGTGCACACCTTATCCAGGAAACTTCCAGAAATGTCTATAGTAAGGACCTCGTGTGGAGCAATATCCGGGACTTGGACCAAGTCAGAGAGCGAGAAATGTGGTGTGTATCGATGTTTTATATTATTCTGACCTGGGCGTCTGGCGAGTGATGACACTGAGTCATTTAAATGAGCACAGTAACGTATTCACTAATGGGTGGCCTGAGTCCAACCTTGATTGGCAGGTGATGCGAATTCTGACTAAGTTTCAAACAGGGAGGCTAGATGTTCCTCCACAATCCACATATAACACTAACCATCTATTTTTTTCTTTCATCCATGTGTCTGTCATAAAGAGTCTCTTAAATATTCCTAATGTTTTACCCTCCACCACCACCCCGGCATGGTATTTCAGGTACACACAACTGTGTATAAAAAAAACTTACCCCTGATGTCTCCCCTAAACCTCCTTTCCTTCACAGATTGTATCAAATGAAAGTATAAGTGGCGCAATGCTATTTACTTCCCGAGTTTGCAGGGTTCATATTCTGTAATTGTATGAGCTCAGAGAGAGAATGTCTAGCGATATTTACTTCCTCCCAAGACAGACGTGCTGCACCGTCAGGGTCTCTTCTTCTTCTTCTTTTTCTTTGGCTTGGCTTCGCGGACGAAGATTTATGGAGGGGTAATGTCCATGTCAGCTGTAGGCTCGTTTGTGGCTGACAAGTCCGATGCGGGACAGGCAGACACGGTTGCAGCGGTTGCAAGGGAAAATTGGTTGGTTGGGGTTAGGTGTTGGGTTTTTTTCTCCTTTGTCTTTTGTCAGTGAGGTGGGCTCTGCTGTCTTCTTCAAAGGAGGTTGCTGCCCGCCGAACTGTGAGGCGACAAGATGCACGGTTTGAGGCGAGATCAGCCCACTGGCGGTGGTCAATGTGGCAGGCACCAAGAGATTTCTTTAGGCAGTCCTTGTATCTCTTCTTTGGTGCACCTCTGTCATGATGGCCAGTGGAGAGCTCGCCATATAACATGATCTTGGGAAGGCGATGGTCCTCCATTCTGGAGACGTGACCTACCCAGCGCAGTTGGATCTTCAGCAGCGTGGATTCAATGCTGTCGGCCTCTGCCACCTCGAGTACTTTGAATTTGGAGATTAAGTCGCTCCAATGAATGTTGAGGATGGAGCGGAGACAAAGCTGGTGGAAGCGTTCTAGGAGCCGTAGGTTATGCCGGTAAAGGACCCATGATTCGGAGCCGAACAAGAGTGTGGGTATGACAACGGCTCTGTATACGCTAATCTTTGTGAGGCTTTTCAGTTGGTTGTTTTTCCAGACTCTTCTGTGTCGTCTTCCAAAGGTGCTATTTGCCTTGGCGAGTCTGTTGTCTATCTCGTTGTCGATCCTTGCATCAGATGAAATGGAGCAGCCGAGATAGGTAAACTGGTTGACCGTTTTGAGTTTTGTGTGCCCGATGGAGATTTGGAGGGGGCTGATAGTCATGGTGGGGAGCTGGCTGATGGAGGACCTCAGTTTTCTTCAGGCTGACTTCCAGGCCAAACATTTTGGCCGTTTCCGCAAAACAGGAGGTCAAGCACTGAAGAGCTGGCTCTGAATGGGCAACTAAAGTGGCATCGTATGCAAAGAGTAGTTCACGGACAAGTTGCTCTTGTGTCTTGGTGTGAGCTTGCAGGCGCCTCAGAAAGAGACTGCCATCCGTGCGGTACCGGATGTAAACAGCTTCTTCATTGTTGAGGTCTTTCATGGCTTGTTTCAGCATCATGCTGAAGAAGATTGAAAAGAGGGTTGGTGCAAGAAGGCAGCCTTGCTTCACGTCATTGTTAATGGAGAAGGGTTTAGAGAGCTCATTTCTGTATCTGACCCGACCTTGTTGGTTTTCGTGCAGTTGGATAACCATGTTGAGGAAATTTGGGGGGGCATCCGAGGTGCTCTAGTATTTGCCAAAGCCCTTTCCTGCTCACGGTGTCGAAGGGTCTACTAGATTAGGTAATGCCTAAAACCCTCAACACCTATCTTAACTTAAACATGCCAGCCTATCAACTTACTGCAAAAAAACAAACTGCTGGAGGAACACGGTGAGTGAGGTAACACCTGAAGAGGCAGCTGGTGGGCTGATGTTGGCAGGTGGGGGAGAAGAGGATGATGGTAGGCACAAAGTCAAGAAGGGAACGTGTCAGCGCAGGAGGTTGAAGATGTTGGAATCTAAACATAGAAACATAGAAACATAGAAGATAGGAGCAGGAGTAGGTCATTCGACCCTTCGAGCCTGCTCCGCCATTCAACGAGATCATGGCTGACCTTAAAGTTCAGTACCCCGTCCCCGCCTTCTCTCCGTAACCTTTAATAATATTATACTGAAGAATCTGATAAATCAGCAAAGTGCTGTGAAAGCAGATAAGGGAGGGGGTGATCAGTCCATCAAATTAGGTAGGGTAGGGGAAGGAAACAGAATGGTGGGGAGAGGGGTGGGAATGAAAGGAAGGAGAAAGAAGCAAAGGAACTTTGACATTGGAAAATTTAGTTTTCCATACCATTGGGGTATAGGTAGCACTGGCATCATATGAGGTGTTGACCTGGGTTGTGACTGGCCTCACTTGGGCAGTGGAGAAGGTTGGAATGGGAGTGGGAAGGAGATGGAAGTGGCATGTAACCAGGAGGTCAGGGTCATCATTGCAGAGTGTAGGTGTTCTACAAAGCAGTCGTCTATGCAGAGGAGGCCACGTCGGAAGCATCAAATGCAATGCATGAAGTTGGATAAGATGCATATGAATCTTTGTCTGATCTGGAAAATCTTTTTAGAGTGGCGAGAGAGAGACTGGGCAGGGGGGGGGGGGGGATGTATTGCATCCCCTATGGTCACAGGGTAGAGTGCCAGGTTATTAGTGGTAAATTGTAAAATTTTGGCCTCTGCATTACACATCCTCTCTGCTGCTCTATCTTCTCTATCACATTCCCTCCTTTAAAGATACTGCACAAAACCAACCTCACTAACCAAGCATTCAGTCACCTGTTATAGACACCTTCCATCAGCGTTAATCCTTACCAGATATCGCCTCTATAAAGGATAAAAGATAGGACATTAAAGCAAGTTATTGAAGGAAAGACTCAAAAATCTTGGCACCCCAATCCAGATATATTAATTCTCAGGAAACAATGATGTCACACATTTTGCCCTGAGTTCTTAGCAGAGAGAAAATACAGACATTCAATAAAATGCATAATTATTCAATGCAAGTTGTGCCCACGCATTTGACTTGCACTCAATGGTATAATACTTACGAACAATCATTTTATCAGCATAATTGTTCAGCTTCCTAAATGTATTAAAATTCAATAGAGAAAAGAGCATGCAGCAGGCATGCAATGAAATAAGAAATAGTCCTAATTAGACAAGACAGATTCTTTATTCAAACTCTTAAATTAGGTGGGGTAGGGGAATTAAGCAGAATGGTGGGGAGAGGGGTGGGAATGAAAGGAGGAGCTCAGTGTGTAGGGAGAAAATGTATGGTTGACGTATCTGACCAGGACCCTCCATCAAGACATTTGCCAGTCTCCTGTGTGTCCCCTCTTTAAATTAATGTCTCTTTGAAGTTCACCCTTAGGTATTTAAGCAGCAGATTACTGATAAAGGTTGGTTTTCCTCCCAGAGCTCCACTGAGAATCAACATTCAGGCAGCGCAGAACGTACTCTCACAGTTAACATTTCTAACACTGCAGCTCCTTTCTGTAATGTACGTTCATCCTAGTTGGCAGATGCACTCAATTGTGCATGAATCAACACGCGAACTTGGTGGAGTTCGAAAGCTTAATTTCATTGGATGACTGGATTTCAATGGACTGGAATGTTCACTTTTCTTATCTCTGCCTCCATGACATTCTGATGTCTCAAAAATGCATCTTCAATGTCATATCATATATTTTTTTGTAGCTCTGAAGTAGTGTCTGGTATTTAGCTAAATGGCCGGTAATGACACCACAGTTAGAGTCAGTGCACTTGGACTCTGAACATTTTGGTTGGGCCATACCAAGGAAATATAGGACCCCTGGCATCATTGTCTGTCAGATGAGGTGTGAAACTGAAGCCTTGCTTGCTCCAAAAGATCCTGTAACAATGCTGGAAGAAAAATCGGGTGGGTTATCCTCCACCTTTTAGACCATCCCCTCTAAATTGAGAACTGATTGTTTTCACTCTGGCTCTATGGCCAATCCGAGTCCTGTAGGCACTGTCAATCGATAGGATAGGACAGTGAGCAGATGGTTTGAGAGGCTTGAGATAGGATGGGGAGGGTGGGTGGCTTTTTCTGCCATTGTGCTGATTTTCTGTGTGCTTTTGATGCATGGATTTGGTTCTCACTGCCATCCCAAAAGTTCCAGACAACAACTCCAGACTGCTGGTGATGTTATGCTTCTTTTAAATGGTTTTGAGTACACCTTCAATCTCCTTTGACCATCTGATGATCTCTTATTGTCCCAGAACTGGGCAGAGAGAACCTTTTTCAGTATTTAGTTTTAGCCAGACAGCAGCTAACAGGCCCTCCTGGCCCATGAGCCCATGCCACCCAATTGCTTGCAATTAACCTACAACCTCTGTACATTTTGAAAGGTGGAAGGAAACCAGAACAAATGGGTGAAACCCATGCACACATGGGGAGAACATACAAACTCCTTACAGACAGCACTGGATTTGAACCCGGATCACTCCTCGCTATGCTAACAGTATTCTGCTGTTGGACATGGAAACACTTTAGCCTGTCCAATGAAGCTGCTTGTCTATAATTAGAGCACCAGTGCTAGGATGTTGGACTATTTTCCCACTGGCCCAGTGAACATCTGTCCAGTAGAAGCAATTATCTGGTTATCAGTTACTTACTTTTTCTGTAATCATCTTCCTTGTAAGTTGGTTCCTTAGAAATTGGCTTTTAAATTGGCTGTTGCATTTCTGACAGAAATATTACATTAAACAATACTCCATTGCTGGAACACACTTTTGGATATTTTAATAGAAACATGAAAAGTTCAAAATAAAATCATCTTTATTTCACTTAACACAAATTCTTACATCCCCTCGTGATTCCTCTGTTCCAATTCCAGTTCACTTGATACATGCTCAATTTTTATTACTCTACATTATGTCTGTACCTTTAATTGACTTCCTGAATCCTGGACCAATTGGATGGAAAGAAAGGATAGTATAAAGTGGCAAAGGATACAGAAGAAATTTATGAATATGTTTCCAGGATTAAGGAAGCTAAGTTTTTATGAGAGACTGGAAGAAAGCAGGCCTGTTTTTCTTGGAGTGTAGGAAGTTGAGAGGGAGTCTTATTGAGGTCTATAACATTTAGTGGGGTCTAGATAAAGTGAATAGTGACATTCTGAGTTGAAGAGAGTAAGACAAGAGGGAAAAAATATAAGGTGTTATTTAGAAGGGACATTTCTTCATTCAGATTGTGGTGGGTATATGGGATGAGATGCCAGGCACAGTGGTAGAGGCAGATAAACTAGGTTCCTTTAGGAAGCACTAGGGTAATTACATGGATGGGAGGGACATGGAGGGGTATGAGCCTTATGCAGGCAAATGGGACCAAAGCAGGAGGGCACATTGTTTAGCCTGGGAAAGCTGGACTCGTGGAGCTGTTTCTATGCTCAGTGACTCTTAAGGTGGTGAGATAAACACCTGCAGGAGAAAAGATATATTAAGAAAGCTGAGCGATGAGAAGGTTGTGTGTTGCATAAATCAATATCCATCTTTATTGATTATTAGCAATGAATGAGAGCTGCAGTTGATGCTATGTAGGACTATCGATTCTCCATTATTCATATCTTTCAACTGTCCATTAAGTTGATCCTTAAAAATCATTTCTTTGTCTCAATTTCTGTCAATTTTCCCAGCGGATTCCTCTGAGGAGCACATCAAATGTAATATGACAATATACTTAATTAAACGTGGAGTATGAAAGTAAACTGTTGTTTTTCCTTCTACATGTTTCGCCTGGACCTGAAACAGCTTTGCCTATAGTCTCTTCACCAAAGTTGATATTTTCGGCTGGCCCATTTATGGTTGTCCCTTTATGTATCTGGTATGTGTTCTTCCTTTGAATACCATCATGGAAGATTTTCCACGTTATAAATGCAAGTATCAGTTGCTGAAGTGGCTGTTGGGAGTGGATGGGAAAATTATTGAGCTTAAACTAGATCCTGACTGAGGATTATTGGGCTGAAACAAAAGCCCAACCCGACTCCCTCCACAAAAGTTGCCTCATCACCTGAACTACGGGAGTATTTCCAGTCAAATTTCCGTGTAAGTTTCATGTGTGCTTTCTGAATCATTGTCTGTTTCCATAGTCTAAATTCACATTTAGCTGCAGAACACAATTTATACATTGCTTCTAGGCAGCTGGTGACCTGCACTGCCAAACTGGTATTCACTTCGGGGAAATATTCTTCATTCAAACAAAGCAAATGCTGAAAAGCTTAAATTACTGGGCTAGATTATAGAGCTAGTGAAATATCAGTAATGAAATACCAACTCATTTTTCCACTATTCCACAATAGATTGTTAAATTTTCAGCAGGTTTCCCTTCTCATATATAGACTGGAATTAAGTGTGCCACATTAAGCTTTACAACATGTGCTTTCATGGCAAAAACAGCACAACAAGGCGCCACCACATTAAAATGATTAATGATTTTAATTTCTGACATTTTTAAAATTCTTTTGACAAAAGAAAACCCATTTATGTAAATGACTGCAAACATGCACATGGCTGTATGCTTTCTGGGTTGTGCACAGTAGCTTAAGATTAACTTACTCTTTGTTACATTTATAAAGGGAAATATTCAAAACATTTAAAACAAATGTTTGAAACTCCTGCCAATTCTTCAGTGCATCTGCCAAAACATTAGGTGCATAGATAAATTATCTTTACCGCAGACAAACATCTGCAGCATGCATTCAAAAAAAGAAAGCTCTTGCTTTTATATAACTTCTTTTATGTCCTCAAAGCTGGTAGCAGATTATATTTGAATTGTCATGTAATTTAACGTGGCAGTTCATGCATGCATAAACTAGTTTCAAAATAGCAAAAAAAAATGACCAGTTAATCTATTTTTAGTTCAGGGATGAGTGTTGGTTGCATGACTTCACTGTACTTTTTTCAATACCACATGGCACCTTTGATAGTCACTTGAACCGGCAGGCTTAGTATCATTTATTCAAAGGCCTAATGCTTCTGTCAATTCAGTACTACACCACAATGGTCATCTTTTATGTTTTTAGGTTCTCATTTATAGTTTAAACTTACCATCTTTTGTTTTAGAGGAGAGAGGATATCTAACTGAACTAGGCTGACAAAGACAAATGGCGCCAATATCATTTAAAATCCAAACATATGCAGTTTTAGCTTGCTTTCTTTTCATGTACACTCCAGCACAGCTAATGAGGATCGATAAACTTTATGCTTATTCACCACAAACTCTCATTTATCTGTCACTTATAAATCCTGAATTCCCATGCAATCAACAAAATATTTTGTATTCGCTGAGAAATCATGAATTTCAAAGGACAACTATGAAGAAATTAACTCACAGGTCAGTGCCTCACCACTCCGTCTGAAGTCTTGACTTATCTCCAAATGAGATAGGTTTTTAATTCTTTCACTTTGCCTCTCCGGTATCGGTACAAACACAGAAATGCTGAAGGAACTCAGCCAATCTTGCAGGGTCCTTCAGCATTTACTGTCGTTTTTGCTACAATCACGGTGTCTGCAGACTTCTGTCATTCATTCCTCTCTGCACTATCTGTGAGGAGGAAGATGTCCCATTGCAATGAACTTCCAGAGTGTGTAGAACACACATGTCAAACTCTAGCCCGCGGGCCAAATTTGGCCCGCGATATAATTATATTTGGCCTGCAAGATCATTTCAAAAATGTATTAGAGGTGGCCCGCTGGCCGCCGCGCCAGAATATTTAGTTCAGCCCTCGACTTAGTCCAAGTTTTTAATTTTGGCCCTCCGTGAATTTGAGTTTGACACCCCTGGTCTAGAAGATCTTGAAAGTGATTTGTGAATGTTTTAATAACATCAAAGTCAGAGTATCTCCAAGCAGCTATTGCCACACTGGCAACTTGTATTGATGCAGTGCTGTTCATATTGTAAAACATTCCAAGACATTTCATGAGTTTTTTAAATTAATATTTCATGTGGAGTCACACAAGGACCTTGATTGTGCTTGACCTAGGCTGCACCTTGCTCTTGATCTCAATGGCACTGACCTTTTGCAGACCCATAGATTTCATCAAGATTGATGCGCAAATGAAGAATTGCTGGAGGAACTCAATGGGTAAGAGAACATCCATGGGTAGAAATGTTCAGTCAACATTTCGCATCTGGACCCTTTGAGTTGAAAGAGAAAAAGAGGGTGATATTAGGTAAATAAAGGGGAGAAATTCTGGGAAGGGGCCAAGAGGAGATAGGGTGGAGGACAAGGTGTGAAAGACAAGTAGAGGGAAAGACCACTAAAAAAGGGCATGGGGGACAGAAAAGTTAGAGAGAGAAGACATAAAAGGTAAGAACAAAATTACAGGAGGAGGTAAAGAAAAGATGGAAACAGTTTGGGGATGGGAATTACTTAAAGTTGGAAAAATCAATGAACATGCTGTTTGATTTAAAGCTGTCCAGGAGGAATATGTTGTGTTGTTCCTCAAGTCTGGCCTCGCACGTCAATGGATAAGGCTGAGAACAGGCACATTGTCAGAATGATTGGGGAAGTTGAAATTATTGAAATGCTAAGAGCCACCCCAACAGAGCGCAATTGTTCAGAGAAGTGGTCACCCAAAAGGTCACTCTGTGGCGGCACACATATTGAAGCAGCGAACCAACCCGCTTGTCTATTCCGGTACAGACTGGAAGTAAGTGTACACGCTTATGCCAGTATGATGCGAGTTCTGGGACACGAGGAGTCGGCTCTAGATGACCTTAAAAGATGCAGCTCGAACTTCAAAGTAAATCATTGTGCTTAACAAGCTCACTGCCTGCTGTCTCAAGGTCGCTGCTTGGGCAGATGTCCTTTACTGCTCCTAGCGTGAGCCTTAGGCACAGTCAACTGTGTTACAAGGCTGCCACCAAAGCCAATGCCCAAGGCCAGTCAAACACATGAGCAGGAACCTCCCCGCCCATGAACCATCAACAGTGAGACGCAGGAGTATGCAGATGCTGCCAGTTGTCCTTGTTTCAGGGAAACAACAGGGCCAGCCACCATTAGTGGCCACATCAGATGGCCAGCCGAACAGCTACTCCATGTCTGGGATAGGATCTCAGGCAGCAGGTTCCTCATGGACCATGGGTGCGGAGATAAGCATCATTCCCCCTACGTCGATCGAGACGCACATGACCTCACAGCCCAACCCTGCACACAGCCAACAACCCCACTTCCAAAGTTCAACACACCGACTCGCAGGTTCCAGCATGTCCACCTCAACATAGTGGACCCTTTGCCAGTCTATCGAGGGGTGTGCCACCGGCTCATGATAGTGGACAGATTTACCAGATGGTCATAGGTCATCACCATCCCAGACGCCACCACCGACACACACCAGAGCTTTCCTCTCTGCCTGGATCTCCTGTTTTGAAGTCTTATAACTACTGACCAGGGGGGCCCAATTCACCTCCACCCTTTGAAATGAACTTCAAAACTCCTGGGCACCCAGTTGCACTGCACCACTGCCTACCACCCCCAGTCCAATGGACTAGTCAAATGTTTTCATCGCCACCTTAAGTCAGCATTGATGGATACACTGGAGAGGCCAAACTGGGTGGGCGAACTGCCATGGGTCCTCTGCCGAAGGATAACCTCAAGACCTCCTCAGCCAAGTTGATCTACGGTGAACTTCTTCCAGAAATGGCCCAATTCCTCCCTTCACTGCCAGGCCAAGACTGAGAAACAAATTGGGATCACTTGCACCACCACCGCTGTCGTGACACTGCGACCCCCCCTCCACTTACCCCGCAGGTTTAGACACAGGGGCAGACACAGGCCACCCTTTCAGCGGCCCTATGAGGGACCCTACAAGGTGTTCCAGAGAATGCATTTACTTTCACTCCTGACATTGGGGGCAGAGAGGAACTTTTCACTCTGGATTGCCTCAAACCAGCCCACCTCGACTTGTCAGAATCATTAACAGTCCCACTGCAGGTATGTAGAAGTCGGCCACCGAAGCAGCAGATTTCACCCACCACACACAGTGAGACCACTGACACTGGTTCGGGGTGTGGGGGGAGGTGGGTCTTGTGTGGTGACGCACATAATTGCACCGGTGAACCAGCCCCACTTGTCACATGCAGTCAGCGAGGCAGCTGCGGCAAAGATGGATCCTTCTCTTCTGATACACACCAGAAATACTGTACGCATTTAAGTTAGTGTGACGCGAGTTCCTGGATGTGAGGGGTTGGCTCCGGACAGCCTTAAAGGCTTCAGACCAAACTTCTAAGTAAATCAGTTGTGCCTAACGAGCTCACAGCTTGCTGTTTCTGTTCTTTACACTGTACTCGCGCACAACCCACTACAACGCCCCTTTCCTCAATGAAGGGTCCCAGACCTGAAACACTGACTGACCATTTCCACTCATGGATGCTCTTTTACCCACTGAGTTCTTCCAGGAATTCTTTGTATGCTCGAGAATCCAGCATCTTTTGTCATTGCTTTTCTCATCAAGATCAATAGCTTGTTCATATGAGAATATCATGGGCCTTTTTCAAGCATTTGAAAGTGTCTTTGAAAAGTAGAGATTAATAACTGTAGTTAAAATAGATCTGAATAATTTAGAAAATAATACATCTATATGAGCATTTAATTTCCATAAGTTAATGAAGCCCATCACTTCTAGTTCATGAATAGTTTCTTTCCAACAGCTATCAAGCTCTTGAACCTCCCCTTGTTACACTAATTGTTGCCTGTTCCTCCGTCGCAAAAGGGCTGTCTGAACTATGGTTGACTCACTTTGTATTTCCTGCATGACCTCTCCGTAAAGCCCTTGTTTAAACTATTTATGTTCCTTTGCACTCTCTGTGTCCTCGTCATGACCTACTTTCCCATCCATCATTGACTCTTCAGTGAATTTTCCTGCTAAAGATCTCCGTCTCTCCGTCTCTCCGTCTCTTCCGTCTCTCCGTCTCTCCGTCTCTCCGTCTCTGTGTTAATGTCCAGATTTCATATTCTATGCCTTCAAATGCCTTTTAGAAATCCAAATATTCCACATGTACTGGTTTTACCTCTATCCACCTTACAGGATATCCCTTTCATAAAACTGCACTGTCTTTGTTTGATTCTGCTATGGTTTGCTGCTACAATGTGAAGGCAAGGAGCACAACGCCCATTTTTCTTTTTTTTTGGGACCACTGATTAGAGATAAATGCATTTGATCCATAAGGACTAATGAGCTTGCTCAAAGATATAGGTTTTTAGAAGCACCATAAAGGAGGAAAGCAAGAGAGGCAGAGAGAGAGATTAAAGGAGATGATTCAAATGCTTAAGAGTCTAGGCAGTCTGGAACTCAGCTGGTCAATGCCACAGCCGATGAAAAGATGGGACAGCTGAGAGACCCGAAGCATGGATGCACAACCCAAATGTCCAGAAATATGCAAATAAGATACTGTGTGAGAGGGCAAGGGCTTGACAAATCATTTATCCATGTCTCATTGCAAGTTGAAAATCTCTTACAAGGCTCAGCAGGAAGGATATTACCCCCCCCCCCACCCCCCACACTGAGCAATCAAAGCAGAGGCCACTCAAAAGTAGTAGTCATTGACGATTGAAATTCCTTCATTCAGAGGGTGGTGAAAATTTAGAATGCTAAGGCCATAAGGGATCATTGAATTACTTCAAACAGGAACTAATAGAATTCAGAATATTCAGGACATCACAGGAAAGTGGTGGTGCCATAGTTGATCTATGGTCCACAAGAGTGGGCTTGATGA
The DNA here is from genome assembly GCF_036971445.1 of Narcine bancroftii. NCBI lineage: Eukaryota > Metazoa > Chordata > Chondrichthyes > Torpediniformes > Narcinidae > Narcine > Narcine bancroftii. The sequence continues at coordinate 125,715,252 of NC_091473.1, read as the reverse complement.
TCAATTCCTACCCTATTTTTATATTATTGTTATGTTCTTTTTTTTACACTTCCCCACATCTCCCCCACCCCCCCCCTTCCCAATTATTACAAAGTTCTTTTTCCTAAATAGGGAAGAGTGTCAGTGCATTCATATGCTAAATTCCATGCACAATTTGCACGAACCCCTGGTGAATACAAGCTTAGTTTTATAGATACTTTATGCAAGGGCTTTGCAGAGAGGACTACATGTCCTAATGCAGGAAATACAAAGTTAACATACAAGTACAGCATTCAATTATGATTCCTAAGGAATTGTTGATCTTCATTGAAGAGGGGACCCTTGGAGTATTTGTTTCTAGACAATTTAGAGGAAATTCACAAGATTGATTCCCAGGATGAAGTGACTGTCTATTGATTAGATTAGGCCTGCACACATTATACATGAGATAATCTCATTGAAGTGAATTAGATTAAGTTGAAATTTGATGATGGTACTGAGAAGTTCTTTCTTCTTGTGAAGTAAGTAGAAATCAATTGAAGTCAGAGATGACAAGGAATATCTTATCTTAGGATGTCATCTCATGATTTTTTTTCAAATTGTCTATCCCACAGAGCTGTGGAGGTTGATTAATTGGATATAGTCAAAGCTAAAACTGATAGATTTGTGGGCTCAGTTGGACAGGTCCATGTTTGTCAGGAGTACAGAGGGATTTGAAATCTAGGCAGAATTCAGCACAGACTAGAAGGGCCTGAATCTGGGCAGTAATGTTCTCTCCTTCTATGCTTCTATCAACTACAACAGCAAATAGAGTGCTACTATAGGATTGAGATTAACGAGAAAGTGGGCCATGGAATGACAGATGAAATTTATCCCAGGTGCTCTTCTTTGGTAGATTAAATTAGGGTAGGACATAAAATGGTGAACAGTAGGGCCATGGAGAATAGAGAGACTTGGTACATAGTTCAGAGAAAGTTGCAATAGAATGGAACTGGATAGTGAAGAAAGCATTCAACCCTTGCTTTCATTGGTCAGGGCACTGTGCATAGGATCAGGGAGGTCATGTTACAACTGTACAAGAGATGATGTTTGGAGTATTGTGTGCCGTTCTCATCTGGAGGAAATATATAATTAAGCAGAAAATATTAATGGGAATGTTACTAGGACTGGTAGGCTTGAATTATAAAGAGAGGTTGAGATTTTCCCCCTTGGAGTGCAGAAGGTGTCATCATAGCCGTTTATAAAATCGTGAAGGTCAGAGGTAAAATAAATACTCAGTGTTTTTTTCCCAGGGCAGGAGAATCTAAAACTACATTTAAGATGAGAGGAGAAAGATTTAAAAAGGACCTGAGAGGCACCTTCTACTCACAGAGGGTGGTGGATATATGCAATGAGCTGATTGACGAAGTGGCAGAGGCAGGAACTTTGTTTCATTTGAAAAGACATTAGGTTCAAATACATGGGCAGGAAAGGTTTAGAAGAATATGGACCAAACACAGGCAAGTGTTTGGTCAGCATGGACACGTTTGGATGAAGGGCCTGTTTCTATGGCTGTCGAACTGTAGCAAAACCTCTCTCCAACATGTCACATTCTTGGTATTGGCCATGAAAAATAGTTTTTATTTTTAATGTTGTTGCCTCTTTAAGCATTGCGTCATGCGAGTAACTGCTTTTGAGGTTGAAACAATGTGCTCAGTAGATTCCAAAGGTAGAGTGAAGAACCCACTCCTTATTTGAGTTCATTGTGTCCCACTTATACTATTTTCAACACTCTACCATGGTTTCCATTAATAACCAATTTAGCACATTTTCTTTATCGATGGTAATGTCATTCACACCACATGACATGCCAAAAGATGTACTGCTGTATTGACAGAAATTTTCATGAAATTCCTCATGTGAATTGAACAGAAATGCATTTCTAGAATCTGGAATTCACATTTTATTAGCGCATTGCAGCTAAGCTGTTTGTTGGACTAAGATATAATCAAATGTATGACAAAAGAAATTGCTAAATTGCTCAAAATTATATTATAAAGCAGCTTTAGAAAGATTTACAGTCAGAATCATGAGCCAAAATAGGACTTTTTCAGTTGACGGGCCCCTTTCAGTCGAACGAAGCTTCCAACAATTTGCCATGCACTACTCTGAGTTCTTAAAGACACATTCCCTTGTCAGTGAGAAAGCCACAAAGCATGTTGTGGCTTCCATAAAGAAAAGGGATTGAGGAAAGTGACCTCCCATTTCCATGGGCGAGGTACATGGAAGGAGGATGGTCGCATATAACAGAAAGGCCAGGAAGCCTCCACAGGCATCATTGGAAGATCCAGACAAGAGGTGGCTTGAGCTGTGACAGTGGACATTCATTTGAGCAAAATGCCTAAACCTTATCTTCTCATGAGATGTGATCTGGGAATTGCATGTCATTGAAACCAGTGGTAAACACTTCAATAATTCACCGATGTGTTCATGTGAGTACAGAACTCCTACAAAAGATCATGTGATGGATTATAGGGTAGCAAACTTTCCTGTACAGTGACCCACAGCCTAGAGATGTCTACAATAGAAGATCTGCAGAGATAAATAATTTGTTCAGGAGAGAGAGATCTGGAGATTTGCTGGGATTAGGAGCTTCATATGAAGGCAGCAACTTTACTTTTGCTCCAAAGTCTTCCACTCAACCAATGTCATGCACACACATCCAGTAATGGGTTGCTGATGGCAGTATCATTACTCAGGCACAATGAGTGGGCAACCCGCAGTTAAACGTGGGATAAAAGCAGTTTCAGGGTGCTCCAGGAACTTGGGAAAGTGTTTGAGCAGCCTGCAGTATTGGAGCTACCTGATTAAGTCTATTGATGCTATTAGAGTCCCCTTCCAATCAGTACTAAATACAGCAACATATGAGTGTTCCTGATTCAGTGATAGTTGCAGGTGCACCCTCAGAATCCTGTTCACGTTGGCAAGCAAAGAAATGTGTAATGTCCACATAATTCATCGGTCACTAGTGATGAAGGAACCAAGATAAAGCTGTTGGCGGTGAGCGTAGTTTGTCTTGATTTGAAAGCCAGAAAATGTATCAGAGTCCAAACTGGACCGACCATTATCACAACTGCAGAGAGGAGAAACTGCCATGGATTCAAAGGAAAAAAAATATTATATCATCTGTCCATCCACCATTTCCTCTGTGCATCTACAGCTTTGCGATCAGACCTTTGCAAGGAAGTAGGGGAAGTGGATCATGCATTCAAGGAGGACTCTCCATGGCAACCACAATACAACTGTATAAAAAGTACCCATTTGGCTGCAGAAAGCATTCATTTGGATCCTTATGTACATTATACAATGTTTATGACAGTAACTTCATTGGATGATACAGCAGGCAGTCACTAAAGTCATAGCAGGATATTGATCAACTGGGAATGTGGGCAAACGAATGGCAGATAAAACTTAACTTCGACAGCTGCAAAGTGATTCATTTTGAGAAATCATAGCAAGACATAAAGGGCCGTGGGGAAATTTTGGTGAACAGAGATGTCTAGAGGTGGAAGTACATAGTTCCTTGAAAGTGGTAACACAGGTAGATAGCTGGTGAAGAAGCATTATAACGTGCTTGGATTTTCAGAGTTGGAATATCTTGTACATTTGCAGAAAATGTAGGCGAGGCTACAACAATTATTTTAGCGGAGCAGACTCAATGGGCCAATGGCCCTATATCATGTTCCTATATATCTTATTATGCTATGAAAGCCTATCTGTTCCAGGAGTAATGGAGATTTCACACTGACCAATTTCCCAACAGGTGCAATTTTACCCAGAGATGACCTAATTATCTTTTCTATACATGATTTTAACATTAAAAAAAGGGTGGAGCTAAATGCTCAGCAATATTGTACATACATAGCAATAGTTTAAAATGCAGAAAAATCATTAAAATCAGCATCTAAGTCAGTTGTAAAAGAGGAAATACTCATTGGGTCAGGCAGCATCTGCAAGGGAGAAACTGAGATAACCTCTCAGGGCAACAACCTTTCATCAGAATGAGTATGTTACAGTTCTGGTGCAATGAAAGGGAGGAGGACTGAAGAGAACAACTGCTTCTCGATCAAATGAATGTTAAATCCTTGCTGATTCAACTCATTGCATTTTCACTTTTTTTTTGTTGCTTTATTTGGTTTGACAAACAGCTCTGCTTTTAGCAAGACCTCCCCAGATACATCGTTGAAAGCATGAACTGCAATTTATTCAGTAGCATATGGCTGCTGAACATAATTTACACTTTGATAGCACTCCCCTGTTTCGTGTGATTCCATCACCACAGTAACTGTATTCCCTTAATCTTAACTCTTCCCACAAGCAGTTTCAGTAACTGCACAAATGTTCCCTTACACACCCCGGGGCCCAGAATATAATAAGGGCATTGGACAGCTCAGCTCCCTCTCAGAGTGACAGGGAAAAAAATTCTACAAAGCACTAACGGTATACAAGTGCATATTCCTATTGCGAGAAAGTGGAAACATATCCAATCATGAACATGTTCAGTTTTTTCAATAAAGATGATGTTTCAACCTCTGCTCCCTCTTCAAAAGAGATGTGGATTGAAAGACCCAGACACCAAAAACACCATTGTACCCAGTGCCTTCTAGTAAACTGTGAGAATATTGTGTCTTTTTTTCCCCCAAGGCAGATTCATTTTCTAATTGACGTTGCAGTGGTTGATGCTTGCAGGCAGACGTGGAGTAGAATTTCAATATCCTGCCTTTGGTTTAAAGCAGCTGTGTTTTGCAGTGCAGTATATCACAAAAGGATGCAAAAGGGAAATTAATTACAGACAGCTTTTTTAAAAAAAACTTTCTGCAGCCATTGCACTGAAGGGATCAACTTTTTAAAAAAGCCATCTTAAAATAATTGTCATACAGGCAGATGAAAAGACATTCTATCTTTCTGAATAGACTGAATAATGACTAAAGATTATATAGTGAAGTCTCATACACTGCCATGTTAACCTTCAGGTTAATATGTGAGTGCCTTTGCAAACAAAAATATCTCTTGGTTAAAGTCTGTCTATGTAAAATGGTCAGGGAGAAGCAATGGATTGGACTTTACTCCCATGAGTAGTTGAATACCATCATTCAACTTGCTCACCAAGTCTCCATAGACGTTGCATAAGAGACTCTTGTCAGCCAACAGTCCAAAAATGACATTTTGATTGTTATCAGCATCAGGCAATCTGTGCAAATATGAAAAGTGCGAGGCCTGAATCGGATCAAATATTGTTGACATGTGGCACAGAATATGTAGCAGAAATGTTCCAAATATAAAAGCAGAAAATGTTGGAATACTCAGCTCCTCCAAAATATACCAACTGATTCCATCATCGCCTGGTTTGGTGCACGGGAATGCAGAAAGCTGCAATAAGTGTCAAACTAGACAAGTCTGCCACAAGCAGCAGCTGCAAAAGAACCCGCAAAGAAATGACAAATTAAATTTGAACAAGGAAGAGGCATGCAGACACCAACATGGTTAACGGGCATACAAAATAAATTAACTTTAAATTTGTTGCTTATACACGTCGTATTGGGAAGGTTCGGTGGGTTCACAGAGAGACGACTCTAGACACAAGAACTACAATCACAAGTAACTTTAACAAATGGAAAACAAACAAGGGAGAATGTTAAATGGTACTTAATTGCTATTTCATTAAACAATGATATAGAGATTCACCTTGAACCTAGATTGGACTCGAGTGAACCTATACTTGACACACACCCACTTGAGTACACACACTACAAACAAAGACTCTTACACACACCCACTTCCCTGTACCAGTGAGGGTCAGGCTCTCTGCAAGTATTGATCTAGTGCAATATATGGCTCAGCTACAGGGTAGGGCACACCTTACCTGTGACACTTCTAGTGATGGCCATAGTAGCCACCTGGCATGGAGCAATGTCTGGGGCTTAGACCACGAGGCAGAAAGAAAGAATCTGTTGTGCTTTGGTGTTATATATTGTGATAATCTATGCTTCTAGCCAATAATGACAATAGGTGATATAAATTAGTCAACAGCAAGATGTGCACTAGTGGGTGGCTGTATGGGAAGGGTTGTGGCTGTCATGTGACAGCACTGCCCTCTACCTAGTTTGAGGACACACCAGCTGCCAGTCAAGGTTTGGTTTCGCCCCACCCATTAGTACACACCTGGTCTGGACTCTCCAGCCTGCCTGTTCTAGGCCTTGAGCTATTGGCTGTTGTAATTGGATTAACCCTCCTGGCACCAAGCCATTTTCCCTGCTAATGATCTGGGCTGCACGCTCCAGCACTATAAAGGTGCCACATATTCTTTGTTTTCTTTCTTTGCTAGCTTGGGACCACCCTGCTTCACTCCAGGCCTAGAAATGTGGAAGGGTGCTGGAGAAACTGTTGGTAAGATGTGCACTGTTAAAAGGGTTGGGAGCATTTAATTAGTGTCCCTTGTAGCATAGAGCCGGGCCTGCACTGAGTCAAAGGGGTGGGGGTGGAACATAGTAGTGATTTTTCCCTGATCATTGTATATACCAACTCATCGTGTGTATGCATGTGTATTTTGTTCCCATGCTATTTTCCCCATGTTCATTGTTAATTGTTTGCTATTTCTTTCCCAAGACTACTGTATGTGTGTGCGTGCGCGCGCGTGTGCATATGCATGCACTGCATCAGTTACCATTTCCCACACTTGCCTTCTGTAAATAAAATCCTTCCCCATCAAATCTATGTTCAGAATCCTTGTCTTTGAGATCTACCAAACCTGTTTCCTCACAACAGTGGCTGGAGTCCATCTTGATTGGCAGGTGATGTGACATCTGAATAAGTTTCAGACAGGGAGGACACACACCCTGTAATACACACATTGCAGACAGCCAGGGAGACCATGTTTCCTCCCCACACAAGGGCAGAGTTGTTTTAGGAAAGTGATGTCATTATATTTGGGTTTCTAATAAGTGTGCAACAAAGTGCCAATATAATTGAAAAAACTCACAAGAAATTCTCAATGCCTTTTAGAATTTTTTTTTTGTTGCAGGATCAATGAAATGCCTATCACTGCAATTTCAGCAAAGCACCTGTATTTTACTGGACCTCTTTTACTTCCTCCTGATGTTTATTATTAATGCCAAATGTGGGGAAAAATGAATCCACAGAGATAATGAAGTATATTGTAAAAACATGTATTTTGTGTTAATTGTAGCTTAGCAAGCAGTTCACAAACCTACAACACACTGGGGTCAGTGCATTTGCAAATAACATTTAGAGCAAGGAACATACAGTATTTAAGTGCATAGACAGAAATTAATACTCACTCAATTAACAGGTACTATTTTTAATATGCAGTGCATTAAACTGCCTGAATGAAAGCCTACTGGGTGAATAATAAAGGACAATGAAGGTCTCCGAGAACATCAGAGAGTTGTGAATGTTACAGTGGAAAAGCTGAAGTGATTTGGATGCTTTGATAAACACATGAACAATTATGGTTAAATTATGAAAACCTAATGGCAGATATGTTTCCTTAATAGGAATTTGTATGTATTCAAGGCCTTTGATTTTTCCACAAGTGATGCTCTTTGCTGTTGCTATATTTAAGAGTTGAGTTCTCCTATTTCTTTTTTCACTACTTTTCAATGCCGAAAAGTACTTTTCATTGTACTCAAAAATGACTAAATATTTCATATGCTTTTGTCTATATCAATTAAAAATTTTATCATGTTGTATCCTGATTCTGTAATTGTCGCTTGATCTTAAAAGTTTTAATTTTTTCATTTTCAATATGACATCATTTTCTAATTATCAGTTTATATTTGTTCTCCATCAGAGTTCATGACACTGGAAATGGGAAAATCTTGATCCTGGCCTCTGGAAGTTGTATCTGGTTGTCTGGTGATATTTACCACTATGCACCCCTGTAGAGCTCGTTGAAAGAATCAGACTTGTTGATCCAAACCAAGGCTTTTATTAGCAAAAGACAGGAGCTCTTCACAAGTGGCCGACCAGTCCGGAATGATCCAACCTGGCTAGGGACACAACCCTTTAAGGCCCAGACAATAGGTGTGGCTTAGCTCTCAGCCAATCGCTGTAAGCACGGTCTAGATACAGTAACTATATACACTATGTACATTGGTGATAGATCTGTACTATCACAACCCCCATGACCCCTGATGATTCTCGTCGATCAGTATCCAAAGATGGCAGAAGAGCTGCCTTTAGGAGAGTGAATCCATGGAAAGCATCCGATCCGCATGGAGTACCCAGCCGAGCACTGAAAACTTGAGCTGACCAACAGGCCAAGGTTTTCACAGATATCTTCAACATTTCACTCTGTCAAGGTGTGATCCCTCTCTGTTTCCAACAGGTCTCAATTGTACTGGCATCCAAGAAGAATATGGGTACTTGTCTAAATGAGTACAGATCACTGGCACTTGCATCCATAGTGATAAACTGTTTTGAGTGGTTGGTGTTGATCCATGTCTGAGCGGCTATATGGATCTATTTCAATTTGCCTACCACAGCAAGAGGTCTACTGCAGATGCCAAATCACTGATTTTACACAAAGCCTTGGAACATCTGGACAGTAAAGATCCATTCTTTAGGATGTTCTTTATTGACTATAGTTTGGAATTCATCACCATCATTCTCTCAAAATTGATCAGCAAACTTTAAGACCTGGGCCTCAATAGCCCACTGTGTAATTGGATCCTGAATTTCCTCCCCTCCAGACCCCAATCAGTACACATTGGCAAGAACATTTCCTCTACAATCTCCATCAGTACTGGAAGAACACAGGACTGCATTTACTCCCCTGCTCTAATATATGGCTCTGTACAGTTACAATACCATTTACAAATCTGTTGATGAATCCACAGTAGTTGTGTAAAAATGGGTAATGAGTCGGCATACAGGAAGGAGATTGAAAACCTGACTGAATGGTGTACCTACAACAACCTCTCACTCAATATCACCAAAACCAAGGAGCTTATTGTTTACTTCAGGAAGGGAAAGCCAGAGGTATACAATCCAGTGATTATTAAGGGATCAGAGGTGGAGAGGGTGAGCAAATTTAAATTCCTGTGAGTCACTAGCCTGGAAGACCTTTCCTGGATCCAACTCCAATCGTGGAATCATGAATAAAACACATCAGTGCCTTTACTTCCTCAGGGGTTTGCAGAGATTTGATGTGACAACAGAAACCTTGGTAAAATGGAAAGTGTGCTAACCGGCTGCATCACAGCCTGGTATGGGGACAAAAACACCTCTGAGCAGAAAGCCCTGAAAAGGTAGTGGATACAGCCCCATACATCACAGGGAAACATCTCCCCATCATCGAGAAAATCCATATTGAACTCTGCTGTCGGAGAGCAGCAACAATCATTGAGGATCAACACCACATGTTCTATTCTCACTGCTGCCATTAGGAAAGTGTAATAGATGCCATAAGCCTCGTACACCAGATTCACAAACAGTTAGTATCCCTACACTATCAGACGCCTAAACAACAGACTCAGACTAATTTAAGAGCTCTTAATTTGCACTGAATATACTGTATAAAAACTGATTTTTTTTTCTGCGTATGGACTATTTGTTTGTTTACATTTCTTTCTTTATTTACATTTCTCTCTTTTGTTTATGCATTTTTTTCTTGGGTACTGTTTACAATACCAATGCGTAGAAATTCTGCCTAGCCTGCAGGAAGAAGAATCTCAGGGTTATATGTGATGTCATGTATGTACTTTGACAATAAAATTGAACTTTATATGCCTTTATCATTAGCCTAAGACTGTGTCTTTGTGCAGTCTGGAAGCATCTGTGGAAAAGGGTCGTAGCAAATCAAGATCTAAGACCCTTCATCAAAACTGGCCATTTTTTTCCCGACTTTTCTTTTAGATTTTAAATTTATTTTTGTGTATAGTCTAGCCTAGCTGGATATATCTATCTGACCTTACCATTAGCACCACATTAGACGGACAAAGAAGCTTAACTTGATCTTAACTTCCCCTCAACTGTCACATTCTGTCCATACCTTGATGAAGTGCTCAAGCCCGAAAAGTTGGTTATATTGCTGCATGACCTGCTGACCTGCTGAGTTTCTCCCGCATGTGTGGTTATGTCACATTAGGTGTTCTGGTTTCACCATTATCAGAGATTTCCCCTTTGTTCCAACATTCCCCTCCCCACCTTCTCTTCTATGCAAAACTAACTTGTTTCTCTACATTCCAGTTCTGAACCCAAAATATTAACTGTCTCTTTCCCCAGAAGCTACCTTGCCTGATGATGATTTCTAGCACTCTCTGTTTTTATTCCATACCATAACTAGACTCATGGCTTGAAAGGAGTCACTACTGGATTTTCAAATTGCTCTGCAGAATGCTTACATTCCTTCACAGGGAGGGTCCTCCATTTGCAGATCTAATTCTGGGCAGCAAACAAAACACATGAGAGAGTGCAGAGAAGGTTCACGAGAATGTTGACAGGATTTCAGGGTCTGAGTTACAGGGAAAGGTTGTGCAGACTGGGGCTTTTTTTCTCTGGAGCGTAGAAGATTGAGAGGGGACTTGATAGAGGTGTTTAAGATTTTAAAAGGGACAGACAGAGTAAACGTGGATAGGCTTTTTCAATTAAGAGTGGGGGAGATACAAACGAGAGGGCATGGTTGAAGATTGAAGGGGGAAAATTGTAAGGGGAACATGAGGGGAAATTTCATTATGCAAAGGGTGGTGGGGATGTGGAATGAGCCTCCGACAGACGTGGTTGAGACGGCATCATTGGTTACATTTAAGGAAAGACTGGATCGTAACATGGATAGGAGAGGACTGGAGGGGTATGGACCGGGTGCTGGTCAGTGGGACTAGGAGGGTGGGGATTTGCTACGGCATGGACTAGTAGGGCCGAACTGGCCTGTTCTGTGCTGTAAGTGGTTATATGGTTATACAACCGAGTTAATACATCCAATATCTTCATGTGACTGCTTCAGAGAACTAACTTCAATTTCTTGTGGTGGCTCAACAGCTCAAAATTCCCAAAGAATAATCTGGATGTTTTGCTTGTACCTTTTCCTGTAATATGGTAATAAAATGTCTCATTGCCATCCATGCTGAATGTGTTTATAGATACATTTGGAAGAAGGTAAACTTGATAGTGACTGTGACACTCAGTATTGATATCTCCCCAGATGGTATTGTTTTGACTCATCAATGAAAAAAGTCTGTTCTAAAGCAGAATTGAATTTTTCCACTGTTTATTTGAACTCTTAAAACAATTTAAAAGAACGATTTAAAAGAATTGTCCGGACTGTCTTCATTTTCTTCTGTACAAAAGCAAATTCAAAACTAAAATGTTCGTCTCAAACATGCAGACAAAGACTTTGGCGTAAAGGCTATTACCATGGAGGCATTCTCATGGAATTAGTAAACAATATTCTAATGGCTAGTTTCTTGCAAAAATATGTTTTGCAAGTCATTTTAATTCATTTTAACCCTTACAGTGTACCAACCAGCAATTAAGTCAATGCAACCATATTCTGTCCTCAGAGAATAAGACGGTATGCAGCCATTTAATATCCATTGAAATATTCAAGCTGATACTATCCATTGGATTCAATGAGAACACCCTGCAGAGGCTAACGGTTCGTGAAAATCATGATGTTCCAACCGTAAAGTATGTACAGAACTTCATCACTCTGTGGACAATCGATAAATCATTTGTAATGTTTTGAATATTTGCCTTGGTAAAGCATGTAGTCAAAGTGAGATTATAAGTGCAGAAGCAGGACCCACTGAGTCTACACCAGCTTTCTCAAGATTCCTTTATTGTCATAATCATAAAAGCAGTGCATATATCAAACAAAATTTGCTTTTGTCTGCCTGTCTGAAGGCTTTGGCAAAAATTGCTGGAAGTGCCTCTTACAGGCAGAGAAAGAGAAGCAAAAGGAGGTTCCATCAGAGTCCCGAGGATCCGTGGATTTGCTTCCAGTACTGCCGCAGCCCCGAAGAGTACAGTCAAAGCCATCTTTGCACCAATCTGATTCTAAACACTTTATTCTCCCCATATAACTATAATCAACCCCTCGATCTGGTTTCACTCACCTCTACACTGGAGAATTTTACAGTGTAATTAAACTGGTAATCTACATGATTTCGGGGATGTGAGAAGAAACCAAGGACCCAGGGGAAACCCACGCATCACAAGCAGAATGTTCAGACTCCAACAAAGAACCATTAAGCAAGCAATAAATGAAGGATAGTTTATTAAAGTAAATTATCACAGAATATAAATACAGATAGTAAAAGTTTTTATAAAGATGTAGATCAAAAGAGAGTAGCTAGAGTGAATGTACAGTAGGTACCTTGAAGAAACACAAAGGTTGCAGATGCTGGAATCTTAAACAGATAAAGGATCGCTGGAGTAACTCCACAGATTAAGTAAAATCCATGGGTGGAAATGGTCAGTCAATATTTCTACTTAGTTACTTAGTTAGCATTGGTTCTGTTGTAAATTTCCTCAGTCTTGCTGAACTGTTTCATCACAAAACAATAACCATTCCCTTTCTCCCACAGATGATGCTTGGCTTGTTGAGTACCTCCAGGTGATGGTGTTTGGTTTCAGATTCTAGCATCAACAGTTAACTCTGTGACTGTTGAAATGTTGATTATTGAAGTAGCTCCCCCAGTAATTCTTTGCCTGTCCGTCTGTCTCTTGGAGGCTGAGGAGGGGGAAGTAATAGTGGGCAATGTGCAAATGGCTGAGGGCCTTGAACAACTATTTTTTTTAATCATTCTTCACAGTCAAAGACACAGAAAGAGGCATTCAGGCCCATCATAACTCCGCTGCCCCTCAAAGCAATTGCATCAATCCCATACACACATTATTTCACTATAATCTATTCTCTTTCACATGTCCATCTATTCCCCCCGATTCTTTCACCAAACTTCTACATCGTGATAGTTTACAGCAACCAGATATCCTCGCAACCAGTCTACCTGTAATGGAGAAGGGGTCTAGAGTGCACAGTAGAAGCCCACGTGGTTAGCTGGAGAACATGTAAATTCCATATGGACAGCACTGGAGGTCAGGATTGAACCCAGGTCACTGGAGCTGTGATGAAAAGACTTTGATGAATAAGCAATCAGTTAGTTATCTCGACTCACCATATGATATGACAAAATTACAGCAACACCTTGAGGCAATTCACACAGGAAGGTAGCAATGGTTTTCCTGGATAATAATGTATCAGAATTTGCTCTGTATCATTTTCTGCATTGCCCTGGGATTCTGAAGATCATGTCCCAACAATTTGTTTACAGATGATACTAAGTGATGATAGGAGTTTAGAAATAGGAACATAGGAACATAGGAAGTAGGAACAGGAGTAGGCCAAAAGTGGCCCATCGAGCCTGCTCCGCCATTCAATAAGATCATGGCTGATCTAATTTATGCTAGATCTTCATCTTTGTCATGTGGTTCCATGTATTTATACCTGAACCTGCTTTAGGCTTCTCTGCCTCAAAATAGAGTCCTTCAGGATTAATTTTATCAGCAAGGTAAACTACCTCTTGGGCCCCAGTCCATTTGGTTGATATGTTCTGCATGTGTTCAGCTCCTTTTATTGTTCCTTCCAATAGATACCCCAAAGATCAGTTTCTGGAGCTTGCCACAGTTTTCTCTTTCTTTTGGGCAAACCATTGACAGATGTCAATGCAGTTATTGCAGATCGATTTGCGTGTTTGCGTTCATTACCTCGAAGTAACTTTGAGACTTTGTTGACACTGAGACAATGATAGTATCTCCACTTGAGTTTACTCCTCTCCTGTGTTTGTTAATGCTCTGTGGCATTATCAGGTGATTATGCAGAGCTTGTGCTTGCCTGACTGCTATTTTCAGTGTTGGGTAATATTGAATGCTGGGTTAAAATTTAGTTTCCTTAGAGTACACACATCTATCAACAACAGAGATTGATAGGTTCTTGGTTAGATGGGACAGTGGGGTTGAGTGGGAAAATGGATCAGCTCATGATCGTTGGGCAGAGTTGATGGGCTGAATATTCTATTTTTGCTCCTATGTTTTATGGTTTACTGGTCCTCTGGGCTTTTGATCTATTGTCTTAAAGTCTTTATGGTCTTCTGGTCTATGGTCTAATGATCTATCTTTTCCCAGCTTGTATCACACTCACTCTTGTTCAGAGCCTTGACCCAAAATCTTGATGATATCTTTCCCACCATACATTCTGGTCAACTGATATGTGCAACCTCTGGTTTCATTCTATATTTATAAGAATCCTGTCTAGTAGACCTGAAGACATGTATTTATTTTTGTAACAATTCAGACAGGAAGGAGATATATTCTTTTGATCCAAAAGTAATTGGACCTGACAGATAGAAGCAGGCAACTTCTAATAGTTGACTGGTCAAGAATGAAGAGTGTAAATAAAAGATAAAATTTAAGTGATTTAGACAAAAGAGCTGGAGGAACTTCTTTACACAAAGAATAGTAAGGCTGTGCAATATGCCTCTAGGCTTAACAGCTAAATCAGAAACTGCGTCAAATTTGGACCAAATTTCTTCTTCTACAATCATCTCTATAAGTATACATGATGAACATCTTTTTGCCTAGTCAAGGCCTTTCAGCATTTGGACAGGAAAGAGAAGACACAACAAAGCTGGCCAGTGATACCAAAGAGGAGCCCATTGCACATGGTAAAAGTTCTCAGTGGCCAAAAGTTGAAAAAGGCATCAATCTTGAAATGTTCCCAGGTCAGTCTAAACATATTTATATTTCTGTTTCTCTCTGCACAAACATTGTCTAAACTGCTGAGTACCAACTGAATTTTCTGTTTTATGCTTCCCATGGTGGCTCCAGGTCTATTTTCAATGCAGAGTTTGGAATAAGAGTAGTTACTAGGTTTACCTGTGCTGCCTTTCCCTGAGTTCGCAGATTGATGTCTGCTGTGACTGCACCAGCTTTGAGCTGAAGTTGAATCAAGCCCTGCACTTAAATTAATATTTCATGTACTTCTTTATCTGAATTTATTCAGGCCTGTAGAAGCTAGATAATGTTGCATGCTGAGATCTGGGCATTTCTGGTCAAAATGTTTTGTTGGTACTTTCTCAAGAACCTATTGTCAAAACATCAGTCCTCACCAATTATATTTTATAAAGGAATCTTTCGCATTACTACGACTCATTCAGTGCGATAAGTCTACATGTTCTGTTCATAAACTAATTTTATGTTAAAATGAAATTCTGTGAATTAAGTAAGTGTTGAAAGGTGTGTTATCTTGTTAATGTCTGTAAAATTCAAAGTGATTTTCATGCTATGTATACCTTCATCTGTTATATAAAACACATTGGATTGCAATGTGTATTCCCATCTGTTTTTTTAATATTTTAAGTTTTAAGAAAATACAGAACTCAATTAATATAATAACAATAATACATTGAATATAACATCATTGAAAAACATTCATAAAGTCCAAAAAAAGGAAAGGAGACTTCCTCTTCACCCAACGCACCCTCCTCAGATTTGAAAGAAAAGGGGACAGACAGCAGGGAATAGAGGGAGATAAAAAGAAAGAAAATAGAAAAGTTAAAGCAACAGGAGCAAGGTTCGACATCTCAGAGTCACATCATTTAAAAAAATATTACATTTCTAATAAGGAGAATACTAATTGACAAATATCAAAATAAATTATACAATCTGGGCATTTAAGTAATCTAAATAAGGTTTCCAAATTTCGACGAACAATCATTCCTAACATTATAAGTAATCTTCTCAAGGGGAATACAACTTTGCACTTCCACTTTCCAACTATCAATGAGAAGTAGGGAATCAGATTTCCATCTTTCTGCTATATTTTCCAGGCTATTGGCAATGAAATTTTAGTAAATTTAGATTTACTTCTGGAGAAGTTAACTTTTATATCTTCCAAATTCCCCAGAAGAAACAATTCCGGATCTAGTGAGAAGTTCACCCCCACAATTTTTGTCAATACTTCCCCCAATTCTATACATTTTTTTTGAGGTGTGAGATATGATTGGTGCAGACAATTATAATGAACCAGTCTATATCTAGAATTAATTAAGGTAGTCATACTATTCTCACATAAATCTGACCAGCATTGTGGATTGATACGTGTATTCCCATCTTGAAATGAATAGACAGATGTTACGCCTCAAACCTGCAGCAAATGGAAGGTGCAATTCAAAAGGGTTAAATTTTAACTCTGAATGTATTAATGACTATTAACAATATAACATCATAACTCAATTAACCCCAGTATAAGTAACTATAACCAATATACAAATATCATATCTTCATAAATGTTGTGTATGTAAAAATAACCCAGACCATTACAGTCTGTGCCCAATATTCAAAAAGAGAAAAATCCCCAAAAAGTCCCGTCGGTCAATCAAGTCAGTCCAAAAACAGTCAACGGAATTCAATGTCCAAATTCAGTTCTCTCAATTGAATAATAATAGGATGATGTATTGAATGCTGGAGAGAGAAATTACTGATGTTGATTTGCCATCAATTTACCTATCCTTTTTCAAGGCCTCCTGAGATGACTTCCCTTAGTTCTCAAGTTGTGGTTTTCTTAACCCTTCATTATCTTATGAGGCATGTTCCTTCCACACAGCTCTCCTGATTGACCTCTGCCACTCCAACTGCTGCAGTTCTGCTGCTCCAACTGCCATTCTAAATGTTCTATTACTCTCTGTCTGCACAGCTCAACCCAACTGCACTACAAGTACAGAGTTCCCAGCAGAAATCCATCCTTTCTGATGACTGTCCACAGTCCAAAAGGTCAATCCATGATCCATAACAATCCCATCCACAAAGAAAATTTTTGTCTGTAAGAACAAAATTTTAGCAATTAATTAATGTGTCACAACCATAATATAAACAAAACATATACAAACACACACAGTAAATAATTTCATTTACAAAGTTTGTTTATATACAAACACACACAGTAAATTTACAAAGTGTGTAAATTTACAAAGTGTGTTTATATACAAACACACATAGTAAATAATTTAATTTACATAGTTTAGCATCTGGAAAGACAATCAGCAATCACATTATCCATTCCCTTAATGATGGTTATCATCAAATCATACTCTTGTAAAAACCAACTTCAATTTGACAAGTGTCTATTCTTATTCTTTATTTTGCACAAAAAACAATGGATTATGATCAGTATAAACCATAAACAGTTTTTGAACTGTACAAATGTAAACATCAAAATGTTGAGCTCACAACTGAATTACAGAATTGATCATTCTTTATTTTTCATTCCAAAGGGCATGACATTGTACTCATACAGCCCAGAAGGTGCTACAAATGCAGAAATCTCTTTATCCTTATCTGTTAAAGGAACATGCCAGTAACCTTTCAACAAGTCAATTTTAGTAAGAAATTTTGCCTTCCCCACCTTCTCTATACAATCATCCACTCTAGGACTAGGATAAACATCTGTGTTTTTCACAGTATTTATCTTCCTATAGTCAGTGCAAAACCTAACAGTTCCATCTCAATTAGGCACTAAAACACAAGGTGAAATCCAATCTGAAGCAGACTTTCTAATAATACCGTTCTTCCACATGCAGTCAGTTTCCATATTTATCCAATAGGGATGCTGTGTAATATGTCTAGCATAACCTACATCAACATCATGACAAGCTATGGAAATTTTTTGAGGTACACCTGGAAATAAATTCTCAAATAATTAAAAGTAACTGTTTCATTTCTTTCCTTTCTGAAGTTGGATATGAGCTAACTTTGTTTCCAGGTCCTGCAAAACAATACAATTTTCCAACCTTGGGCTTATCAGTTTTTGTGTCCCATGACCTTCTCTGATTTTTTTTTACTTGTCTCCTCATTATCCTGGTCGATAATCATCACCTCTCGTGAACGTTTATTCTCACTATGGGGCACTTGCTCAAAATATGGCTTAATCATATTTACATGGCAGACCTGAATTTTTCATCTGTAATTATGTTTCAATAACATAAGTGACCTCATTAATTTTAGACTTTAACTTCATATGGTCCTAAAAATCTGGCCCAAAGAGGATTTGAACGTGTAGGAAAGAGAACCAAAACTTTGTCAGCAGGTTTAAAATTTGCCTTATGATCATACCAAAACTTCATCTTCTGTTGAGTGGCCTTTAAATTCTCCTTTGCCATTTGACAAGCTTTATTCAACTGATCCTTAAACTTACAGACATAATCCAACAAATGTAAATGCACATCATTATTAACCTACTGTTCCTTTAATAACATTAAAGGACTAAAGCCAAGTGATTCTTAGACAGATTCACTCACTGTAAATAAAATCAAATGAACCCTTTCATCCCAATCCTTCTTATTCTCAAAGGAATAAGTTTTCATCATGATTTTCAGGGTCAAATGAAACCTCTCCAAGACCCCTTGACTCTCTGGATGGTAATGCAGAAGATACAATCTGCATAACTCTTAATTCATAAACCACTTGTTGGAATAAGCCTGACATAAAATTACTCCCTTGATCTAACTGAAATTTCTCTAGACAGGCCAACCAAGGTGAAAAACTTTAACAAAACCTTCACAATTACCTTTGCTTTAATGATTCTCAGAGGAATGGCCTCCAGAACCCTGTGGCTGCACACAATTGTCAACAAATACTGATTCCACGAACTGGTTTTTGGCAATAGGCCAACGCATTCCA